>NW_003852555.1:3117444-3163056 GCF_000181295.1 Otolemur garnettii | reverse complement strand
CTCCTTCAGGAATCACTATAAGTTGGATGTTTGATCTTTTGGAATTATCTCACAACTCTCTCAGAGAATGTTCTGGTTTTTTTTTTTTTTTTTTTCTTTTTCCATTTTTCTGCCTCTTTGAATGCTTGGGATTGTTCAAAAACCTTGTCTTTAATTTCTGAGATCCTTTCTTCTGCCTGTTCAACTCTATTGCTGAGGGACTCTACTGTATTTTGAAGCTCCTCAAATAATTTCTTCATTTTCTTGAGCTCTGCTATATCTTTTCTCATATGTCCATATCCTTGGTGACTTTGTGTTTGAATTCATTAATTTCTTGAGACAACTTTCGAACTACTCTTTGGATTTCTATTTCTATCTTTTCCTCCATTCTATTCATCTTATTTTCCATCCATATTCTGAATTCTCACAATTTAGCCATTTGTTTATGAATGGCGTTTCTGTTGTATATCCTTTGTCATTCCTTGGGAAGTTGATCTACTCTGATTATTTTTGTTGCCAGAGTTCTTCCACTGGTACCGCCCTGAGTATTTTCCATAATTTGGCAATTAAAACTGTTTAGGTGAGATTGGATTGAGGCCCCCAGAAAGTAGAGTTAACCAGCCTTTGCCAATGAGCTGGGGCTTGTGATTGTGGCTTTTCCCCTACAGCCTGACAAAGGTCCATTACAAAGCTGCATTCAGAGGCTCTGAGGATATGCTTGGTGGGATAGCACAAGCTGGCTCTGTCTAAGTCAGCCAGCGTCTACTCAATCCTAATGAATTGCAGTATTAGGCTGAAATGTCAGCTGGGGGAGGTATAAGCAACTGCAACACCCCAGCCCCCACCATTGATAGCTGGAGGAGGAGAATAAGTCCCTCCTCACTAAAAAATAACTGCCACTCAACCTCAGAAGGGTCCCTGGGTGGACATCACAGGTCGAGAGTCCTAATCAGATTGTCCTGGGTAGTACAATCACTGTTCAACAGGGAGAATTCAAAGGATCTTTAGTGGCCAAACAGTAGGAGTCCACAGGCAGTTCCATCCTGAAAACCCAAAGGACTAGATCCTGGTCCCCTCTAGTAAGCAACAGAGTTAGAAAAGTTTGCCTGTTAAAGTCAGAACAGGGGAGTTGGTGCCTCTGCCCTGCCATGCACTATCCCTGGAAAAGCTGAAGGGCTGGAGCCTCAACCCCTCTGGTGAGCAATAGAGTCATAAAATTTTACCCACCATAGTCAGAACAGAGGCATCCGTGCCTTGGCCTGCCATGCATCATTGCAAGGCATCCTTCTCTCCCATATCCCAATCTCTCCCCCTCACCTGCTCCTTCCAATTGAGTCTGTGTTTCCATGCTGCTGACTAGCAGCTCATGAGATGCCCAGGCCTCTCAGAAGAATTGACAAACACTCTGGGGTCTGCAGGTGGCAGACTATCAGACTGCCAGGAGAGGGGGGCAAGATGGACTGGGAGTTCAGAATTGTGGAGAAAATATTTGTTCAATTTTATACAGGGAGGATGATGCCTAGGCTCACAAGTGAGACTTAACTGGACAAGGAGGCCTAGTGTACAGCAGCTCTGTTGTGTGGGATAAAATGAGAGGTCTTTTGTTCCCTGCTTGCTTATAGATAGCCCACAGCAAGCCTCCTGCTTGGGGGAGGCATCTCTCATCCTCTTGATGATAGGCTTTGTACCTGAAATTTGTTTTCTTGGATCTTCTTTCTTGGAATCACAGCTTGCCTCAGCAGAGATAATGTGTGTTTGTCTATCTTCTTTCTTAGCTCAGATCTCCACTTTTGGCTTCACTAAGTCTACTTTTGTCTAGTATCCCTCCCTCTGAACAGCCTCTGGCAAAAGCTACCTCAAGTCAGCCATCTTCCTTCCTCCCCTGTGTGTGCATTTTATAAGCATTTTGTTATGCCCTGATATGTCTGAGGAATTCCTAGAATAGTGTGTCTTGACTATAGATTAGAATCAATTGGGTAGTTTAAAAAAATTCTGACCATCTCTGGAGAATCTTATTTAATTGGTCTAGAATCTTGTCTGTGCATTGAGAGTTTTAAAACTGCCCAGATAATTCTAACATGTGTCCAAGTTTAAGAAACATTGGCTTAGAACAAAATTTTACAGCTTAAAAAGAGACAGAAAAACATATTTGCTGTCATTATTAAATGTACTATAAATGTAAGCATTACCTTTGGAGCCTAATAAACTCTAGAGGTGAATGAACTATTACTTTTTCTTGTTTTCTCATCCTTCTGTAGCAGGCGCCTTGGGATTTTAGGACCCTAACACTTTTTTTAATAATTGATATAATATGAAATTTGAGTAGGCCCTTCATAGTTTGCACATGTTAACAGCTTGCTTCCTGCTCAGCATCCCTTGTTCTCACAACAATTATTAACTGCTAGTATACTGTTTATTTAACAAGAAGAAATAACTGCAAGACAAGGGGCAGAATCTATGAGTTCATTGTGCAGAAAGCATAAATGCCCCTAAAAAAATTGAGACTAACTGCTAATGCCCAAAGTCTGGCTGTCTGGTTACTGAAAATGTTATCTGAGACTAGCAGCAACACAGACTTCTGTCTTTGGGTTCCCTGAAATTCCCCACTCTCTCATCCTCCCACGTAAAAGCTCACTGCTTCATCTCCTGACAAGAAGGATTGAAGAGATTTTACTCTCCCATTTTCTCACTTTGATCATATTAAATAAATCTTTTTTCATCCCAAATACTTGTACCACAGTATGTATCTTCAGCTGCACTGTGTATATATCAGCCTGAATCTGGGGTTGTCCAACACAAATATCCAGGAGAGAGCTGTCTCAAGACTCCCTAAGTTCTAGTCCTCTGCTGTCCAATTCTGGATCACTATTCCTTTGGAAGTTATACATCTGTGCTTATGATATATATCCCTACTTCACATGGCCTGAGCCAGTGACTTCAGATGCCTAGGAGAGGCTCCTGCTTTATATCACAGAAGGAAGTGAAGTAAGGAAGGGTCCCTAAGATGACAATTCTATTGCTACATCCTCTGCTTTCTACTGAACCCATGTTCTCAAAACTGTGCTAATTCCTCTGGTGACAATGTATAAATCTTATTTCATGATATAGATAAAATTACACTTAGAAGACGTTTAAATAATGTAGAGCTATAGGACTTAAGGTGTGGAAATAAACATTTTCCATTTACCCTATGGTGTTTTACATAAAATTTGAAAAAAAAGAAAATTAGTAAGATTCAAATAATATATTTAGCCTCTTTTCTCTAATAACTATTTCCTTGAGGTACAATTGAGAGTTATAAGCTGGCCATGAGAAATATTTCAATTTCAATCTGAGTACACCCACACTTAATCATTAAATTAAAATGTAAGTTACTTTGAGTGTTTAACTTAGATAACTACAGGTACAAATTAGATTTTTCTTGAACATGCTAACCATATTGAAAATGAACATTAATATCTAAATATTTACATTTCTAAAGGGTCTACTTTCTGAAATTTGGAACACAAGCATCAAATCCCACTTATAATAGGACTTCTTCATTTTTCAATGTTTATTCAACAAGTATGTGTTAGGTCCTTTTTACGTGCTAGACAACAGTATTTATGTACTAAACCAATATCATATTCTTTCGTGGAACTTACAGTTTAGTGAGGCACACAGGTAATTAAAAATATAAGCAAATAAATGTATAATTATAAATGAGATGACTACAATGAAAGAAATGGAAAATGTGCTCTGATGGCAAATAAGGGGTGAAGAATAAAAGATTTTAGAATTGGGCAAAATTTAAAAGCCTGGAATGAATAATATATAGGAATAGCATTTTTAAAAACTTATTGCTTTCTTTTTAAAAATTTCACATTAGAGGGTACACATGTTTTGTTTGAAGAATAGTATTCTTACTATTAGAAACATCATGTGTTAAAGCTTCTGCATGTTGTGGTGTTCAAGTTCACATGGCTGAAGCTCACTGAGCTGCTAGTGAGTAAGGAACAGGATGGCATTGAAGAGTAAGCACGGTTTTGGAGGCTAGGGTAAATTTTTGGTCAAAAATATTCATAGGTGGTGCTATATATGTACATCAAATTGGTGCAAAATGTTTGGCCTGGTTACTTTTTTTTAATGTTAGCAGTCATTGACCATCATTGTGTAGATGTGTTATTTCATGTAACGTGGCAAAATCCTTCTTAATTTGGTTTCTAGGAAATTTTAACATATTTTCTGCCGTATGAAAAGGGTTTCTTTTAGGAACCCCAGTTCTTTCTAGTTTGAAAAGAATGCCATCTGGTCACTCACTGGTCTGAGGTGGATCACTGGTTCTGGCCCTTGTCAGTGGATACAGCCAGCAGGTACATTACACTTCCACACTGATGTTTCCCTTTTAAATTCAGGACTCCAAGGTTTTTATTCAACTATTTCAATTTTGTATACTGGTGGCTTCTAATGTCATCAACAAATATGACTGCCTAATGAAAGTGCAGAGAGACTCAGATTCTGAGCTCTATGGAAAGTGATATGTAGGAGAGAAAAAGAGAGAGAGAGAGAGAAAGAGGCGGAGAAACCAGCAGAGAAGGAGTTAGTGGGTGTTGTGTCCTGAAAGCAAACTTAAGAGAATGTTCTGAGGAGGAGGACATAATTGAATTCCCCAGAGAAGTCAAATAACATGAAGTGGCAGGGCATGAATTTGTATTTGGCAAAAAGGAAGCAATTGTTCCCAGAGAATGACCAGGGCAGAAGCTCAGTCAGTGCAGGCTGATAAGTAGCAGGAGATGAGAGCACAGGGACAGTGTGGACAGAGATATGTCTGAGTTAAGATAGATGGAGGTAAAGTGGCCTATTATAAGCAGGTTTTCCTCAAAAAGTATTTCTTTTTGTTGTTGTTTGTTTTTGTTTCTCTTTTTTGACCTGGGCTGGGTTTGAACCCACCACCTCCGGTATATGGGGCCAGCGCCCTACTCCTTTGATCCACAGGTGCCGCCCTCAAAAAGTATTTTGGAATTGATCAAACCTAGGTCTCCACCAGGAAAAGTTCTTTCTGAAGAAATCTGAAAGAGGGAAAGAGAGCACACACAAGGCATACACATTCTTACAAAATACAAGTTAATGAAACCAAGCTAGATTTCAACACAACTTTCCTTTTACATTAATTAGATTCCTTAGTGTACTGAGTGATTCAATACATTGAAGGGGAAAATGTATTTGTGCACAGTCCTTTCTACAAGTCTGTTCCATAAAGGGAGAATTTCTGTCTTCCATGAACAGAAGTCTATTGGAATGGGAAATTATTGATGTTTCTTAACACTGGTCCCATCACTCATGCTATCCTCACTCTACATTACAGGATCCCCCTGGATCCTGTTTCTTCCAGCTGACTACTCCATCATTCTATGGTAGGAAGATTCACAGGATAAAGAAAGAAAATATCCAAACTTCCTGTCATTTCCATGTGTTGTGATAGATTTACCTAAAGTAATTACCTAGGCTATCTATTCTCAGCCTCACTGCCTTGGCCAGATGGTGTGTTCCTCTCCTCTACAGCCCGTTAGTTTATTTTAGCAAACCCTTGAGACTGCTTTAACATCCCATAAACAGAGTGGATGAAGGCCAGGTTCTTTCTAGGTTAATGATTTTGAGATCTGTATTTTTGAAACCTAAGCACTGTTTCAGCAAAGGAAAAAAAAATCAACAGATGGGAGAGAGGGTCACTATCAGTGATTATGAAGGCAATAAAACAGCTTACATAAGAAAAAGAACAGACTGTGGTTGAGTTCAGTTCTTCCCCATAGTTATGTGGTAATGGATACAACAGTGAATCAGGCTTGCCTGTTGCTTAGAGAGTCTTTAGGAGGAAAGAGAAATGATAAAATAACAATAATTATTCTCATGCTTTTCAGTTTGGCAATGTTGTACTTCTTATGAAGAATTCTTTTTTTCAGAATTGTAGCAACAAAAGAGGTCTTGGTATTGATTAACTGTTATTTTATAGCATATAATCCATAGCAAGAAGTTTTAATATACATGTATTTTGAATGACAACAATCTTTTGAATAACCACAATCCATTTAAATGGACCGGGTATGATTACTCAAATTCAGCAAATCATTTCGCTGGGGTAAGAGTCGGGGAATTCTTTTGAATAGATATCATTAAAAAATAGTTTATCTGAAGACAATATCTTAGAAGATGTGGTTGTTTTTCTTAAGAGGAATACCCAGGAAGGCAATGGGGGTTTGTTAAAGTATGGGGGGCTAATAGCCTGCTCTCAATGACATTACTTTTCTTCAGAGGGGTCCAGAGGGGATCATAAAAGCTCAGTGTGGTGTCCAGTTGTCTCTTTTATCTTGATACTTGCTGTCAACAGGGGACTTTGTTATTTGAGCAGCGCTTACAACAAAGCTCAAATTAAAACACCTTGGGCAGAAGTGGGGTGGAGAATGGGGTAAAAGAGTACCACAAAGAATCACAAAATAGGTATAACTTTGCAGAGGGGAAATTGCTTTCCTTCTAGAGTTACATTTATTTTTGAACTTAATATCCTGGCTCCTAAATTATCACCATTTGCTGATTCATGTGTAACTGGTCTGAAAGAAATACTGTACTGAAGAGACCATGAGTATAGATGAAATGCCAGGAAGAATGGCCTCCCAAAATTGCAACGTATGCTTATAAATGCCTTTCTAATTGGCTAAAATTTTGAGTCTTGCCTGGACTAGGAGCTAGCTGATTTCCATAAGCTTTGGAACTGGAATAGGACTGGCAGCACTGGTTTTGCTCCTCCTCTGGAGTGGAATAAGCATGGGGGAGTGAACTATCCATTCCTAAATATAAGATCTTGGATAGAAATCATTGTTTCTTCACTAAGTTTTAACCACTGATACAAGTTTCCCAATAAACCTAAAAAGCACTTAGTTTCCTATTTGCGAGAGTGGTTCAAGTCTTGACACAATCAAAATAACCTGTACTGGTGAGAGTAAGTAATGGCCCAGGCAGAATAGGAGAACAATATTTCACACTTATCTTATTTTGAAATGTTTCTTATACAGGGTAGCCATAAAGTTTCAGTTTAAATAGAAATTGCCCACAAACTTTATGGCCACCCTATATAAGAAGAGAGCCCCCTTTGTCCTGTATGTCTCAAATCGTGTGTGCTGCAGAGCCCAGCTATCCACCATACAAAGATGGAAACCTTTTCTAAATTCATGGCTACCAGCATGTGTGGAGAGTCGTTGGATGGTGGCCAATATTCTCTGTGTCTTCCTGTCTGTTTCAATGAAACTTCAAATATATACAATTTCAAACACATTGCCTTTCAGCTACCTTCTAATTGTCCAGAGGAAAACTACCAAAGTCTCCTTTAAATATAAGGCAATCAATTTTTTACACATCGTCATAAGAGCAAAATGTTGCCAATTTTTGTATTTGTGTCAGTTCCAATAATTTTTTTTGGGGGGGGCAGTGAAAAACTCTGCTTTCACTTTCTGAAATGGTACAGGAATATTTTTCTCTCCCATTTGCAGAGAAGTCCTCCATTTGTCCTGTGGAGTCACTGTCTAATCACGTTTTCTCACATTTGGGGGATCCCATCTGTTGACGTTAGCAATGAGCAGGCTAGGCAGAAAATGGAGAAAAAAAAAATCAGAGGTGGGAAACTGAGCCTTGAAAATGTGTGAGAAATACTCAGAAAACACACATAGACACAGATTTTAGCAGTTTCCTGGAAACAATGGAAATCCCTTTTCTTCTTGACAAACTTCCCTTCCCCCCTTTGTTCTCCAATTCCCATACAAAACAAACAATGTTCTAACAGCAGTAACATGTTTCTGAGGCAGCAAGGGAGACAGAGGGCCATGACCATATGTGCAGTGGAGTGTAGGTCTAAAATACAGACCTTTTTAATTAGAACCTAAAACTGCTTTTTAACACTATTTTTCGAAGTTAGAGAACTGTATGTAGATTCATGCTACCAAGCTTTTTTCCTTCAATTAATACACAAATCTGGGATACATAATGGGTAGCCCAGAGACGGGACATTTATCCTCACTAATGAGCACAGAGTGTGAAGATGCTCACTTCTTGCCTAAGGCTATTCTGTTTTTAGTTCTTCATCCTGTAATTGCAGAATTAAATCATTTATGCTGGCTTTTGTGATTGGAAAAAAGAGAAACACATTTTACGAGGTTAAGAATCCACATGAATATGGTGTAGTTACAATTTTCTGTTAGTGCCAAGCCTTTAGAAATTTCTAGAAGTATGATTTCTGCTTGTCAGCTTTCAGCCTTCCTCCTCATTTCACCCCAAATCCCAGAATAAAATTCTCTGGGTAGGAAGGATTAAGAGTTCA
This sequence comes from Otolemur garnettii, assembly GCF_000181295.1. Lineage (NCBI taxonomy): Eukaryota > Metazoa > Chordata > Mammalia > Primates > Galagidae > Otolemur > Otolemur garnettii. The sequence goes on along the minus strand of NW_003852555.1, from coordinate 3,154,733 downwards.
AACCTCTCTAATTGACCAGTAAGAAATGGTGAGCCAGATTCCTGAAGAGGAGTGGAGAGAAAGTAAGCAACGATGGAAAAGAAATATTTGGACAGAGCCCAAACTAGCTCATCAGGACTCTCAAAACTTCTCTCTAGGTACTCCCCATAATGAGCAAGAAAAAACTATGTCCTCAGGTACTGAACCACCATCCAAATAAGAAGGGGGATATAAATAAGTGAAATGTAAGGTGGACCAAGTCTAGCCAAGAGAGTGTTAAAACTATTGATGTTGGGGAAGGCTTCTTCATGGAGAGAAAAAAAAAATTAGTGAATAGGTTTAGCAAGGCAGTTGTTGCAAAATGGGCTCCTTGCATGGAAGAGAAAGTCTTAATTTGTTCCTGAAGTGGTTTTTCTTTCACTGTCAACTGTCTTCGTGTTCTGGTCTAGTGCAACATAGACCAGGGAAGGAAGGAAGAGTTCAGTGAAGAGCAGGAGAAGGTGAAACTCAGGGATTCAGAAAGATCAACTATAAATCAATAGTTGGAAATAGAAGCTTGGTGGGTGGTGCCTGTGGCTCAGTGGATAGGGCACCAGTCCCATATACCAAGGGTGGTGGATTCAAACCTGGCCCCGGCCGAACAGCAACAACAACAAAAAAAGCCAGCTATTGTGGCAGGTGCCTGTATTCCCCCCAGCTATTTGGGAGGCTGAGGCAAGAGAATCACCTAAGCCCAGGAGTTGGAGGTTGCTGTGAGCTGTGATGTCACAGCACTGTACCGAGGGCAATAAAGTAAGACTCTGTTAAGAAAGAGAGAGAGAAGAAATAAAGAAAGAGAAAGAAAGAGAAAATAGAAGCTTAATAGAGATTCACTAATTTGAAGGAAAAGAAAAAGGAAGAAAAAAGAAAACATTATGGGAAAAAAATAACCAACATCTCACTCTCTAATATTCTGCACTGCATGAACTTTGGTAGTAGAGACATCCTAAATCCTTTTATTCTATGCGCACACAAAGAAGTTTTGCAATTTAGTGGTCTTCTTGAGACCAATAAAACAAACAAACAAAAAAATCTATCATTGATGTAGAAAATATTAAGTTGCTCCATTGCTGGGTGAAAAAATACATGATGTAACTTAACTATTGACATGACCTTATAAATTCTAATAATGAAAAAGTGAATACAAATGTCAAATTTTCATGCATTTTTATTAAAATATGTTTTGTTTTTAAATGGTAATAACAAATGTGAGTTATATAGAAAAAAGTACATTCTTATAAGGGGAGTGGATCTAAATTTATTTGTACAACAATCTATCTAATATACAGCAGTGCTATGTTCTAGGGAGAGGTTTTTTTTTTTTTTTTTAGAGACAGAGTTTCACTCTGTCACCCTTGGTAGAGTACTGTGGTGTCATAGCTCACAGCAACCTCCAACTCCTGGGCTTAGGCAATTCTCTTGCCTCAGCCTCCCAAGTAGCTGGGACTACAGGAACCCACCACAACACCTGGCTATTTTTTGTTGAGTTTGGAGGGGGCTGAGCTCAAACCCACCACCCTCAGTATATGGGACCGGCACCCTACTCACTGAGTCACAGGTGCAACCAAAAGCACTTAATATTAGAAGAAAAGCAACCTGTGGTTGATCGCTGATTCTGGCCATTACAAAAGTCATGCCCTTAAACAATGTACCCAAACTTTTTTAAGTGTTCACTGTCTTTCTGAAAAAGTAAGCAGAATATCTACTCTTTTTTTTGTATCAATTTTTTAGGGTTGATAGAGATATCGTATGTGGAAGTGTCTTAAACTTTTCCACGTTAATGTTCAATTAAATAGAAACTTGTGAATAGATGTTTTGGAATGTTAAATTAGTAACAAGCCAAAATAAGCCTCTTACAACTCAGCAGCTTAATTTCTTTATGAAGTAAAAGACCTGGTGTTCAAGCATTTCAAGGTAGCAATATTTTCAAGTATCTTTCTTTCTTGCTAGAGTTAGTGCTTGGCTATATTTCAGACAAAATAACTGAGGTTTGCCTACAAAGTTACCTGTATTAAAATCACATAAATTAAGACTTGCTCAGATAAATAGGATACATGGAACATGTCTTTAAAACTGAATTATTTCAGATAGAGGTGGAGTCAAATGTACTTGAATGTAGTCAATCATTTGAAAATCTTCAGAAAGCACAGACTCTTCAAATGTCACTGTTAATAGCCTTGCTTCATAAACATAAACATCTAGTCACTTTGATATCTGCTTCATTTATCTGCTTTCTTATCAGCACTGTTGTTTTATTTTAGACTGAATCTCCAGAGGTTCTTTATAGAGGTTGGGCAATGGAACATTTGCTTATTTTAAATTAATTCAAACATTCCTCAAACGAAAAGAGCTCAGATAATGTATCAATTTTTAGTTAAATTTACTTTAGTCAATCTTCTCTTAAAAAGTAATAAAATTGCTCTTAAAATTTCATTTTGGTGCTATGTCTCCATAAATGTTTCTTACAAATCGTGTTATTCAGGGCTTGTGCATGTATATAAGAATCTTCCTGAGAGTGTTTGCAAGAATAAAAATATATATAACTATTGTAGTGTGTGGGTTCACTTTATTCTTAGCAAATCCTTGTTTACTTTTCTCCCTTCAAAAAGTCCTGAGTTAAGGGAACATTTTCAAGGTTTGTTTAGACAGCTTATAAAAAAAAAAAAAAAAGCAGGAGGGATTATTGGAAAATATCTCACAAAACCCAAGATAAGGAAAACAATTATTAGGCTCCAGAGAAATTAGTGTAGGACTAAGGAAACCAACAGGATCTGAGGCTCCTCTCTCGATCTTATTCTGGATGTGGTGGGTTTGTCCCATCTCTACTTCTCTCTTCATACTCTATACACTTCTCTTTTTTCTCTCTCTAAATTGTCTCAAAGATGTATAAAAGTCATAAATTTAATGAATTTTCACAAAATTAATTCACCAGTGAAATCATCATCTGAACCAATAAACAGAACAGTGCCCATAGCTGGTAGTCCCCTTCTGGCTTCATTAGCTCTTCATTAGCTAGTTCATTAGCTCTCTCCTCCTTAAAGGTAAATTTCTAGTATTATAACTTAGTTCTGCTTGTTTTTGAACATTTTATAAATGGAATGATATAACATGTATTTTTTTTATGTCTGGCCTCTGTCATCCAATATTATTTATCCATAATGTTAAATGTAGTTCATTTGTTTTCATACATCATAGTTTTTTGTGTAAATATGACATAATTAATCCATTCTACTTGGGTCGGAAATTCAACTCATTCTTTATTTTGGCAATTAAAGTGTTTCTGTGTACATTCTTTAACTCATTTCTGGTGCACATACTTGTGCATTTTGGGGGGGGATGTATAGCAAGGAGTAGAAATCCTTGGTCATAGGTTAGGCACATATTTATTTAATAAATATTGCTAGACAAATCTTCCAATTGGATGTACCCACAATTTATAGAGTCTCCAACTGCTCCTCATTCTCACAAAGGGAATGAGGCAAATGCAAATGAAAACCATGGTAAGTTGTTGCTGTAATATGAAATTATATCATAATGGTACATATCTAGAATAAAATTAAGAATGAGTGAAATCGAGTGCATGAATTACAACATTATTTAGGTATAGAATTCTCTTGTGAATTTTTAAATATGTATTTCTTTCTCAGCAGAAATTCTCCATCTTGCCATGTTTTTATTAGATGTAATAGTCACAGTTATTGAATACCTCAAGGCCTGGATCATCTATGTGACTGTTTCTATTGTCTGCTTTTCCTCTTGTACCTATCTCTTGGTGTGCCTTGTATATTTTAATTGAATACAGATTTTTTTCAAGAAAAATTGAGCCTTTAGAAATGTGGCTTTACTTCAAGAGAGAATTTTCTCTGTCTTCCTCCAGGATGTTAAAATAAAATAAGAATAGATGAACTTTGCTCAGTCTTTTCCTATACTTATTGGGGACCATACTTCAGTTTGTAAGGGGTAGTTGCCTTATTTAACATGCAGACACCAACATAGAGAGTCAAGGAAAATTAAGAAACTTGGATATTTGTTCCAAATAAAAGAACAAAATAGAAGAAGCCAAAACCTAATGAAATAAAAAATACGTTATTTATCTGACAGGGAATTCAAAATAACAGTCAAAGATGCTCACTGTGGTTAGGATAGAAATGTATAAATAAACTGAGAATTTTAACAAAGAGAGAGAAAATATTAAAAAATACCAAACAGAAATCATAAAACTGAAGAATACAATAACCATTTTTTAAAATTTAATAGAAGCATTCAACAGCAGACTGCATTAAGCAGGAGGATTAACAAACTTAAAGACAAGTCAATAGAAGTTATTCAATCTGAAGAGTAAAAAGAAAAAGGAATGAAAAAGAGTGAAGATAGAATGAGGGAGTTATAAGATATCATCAAACAGAACAATACACCCATTATTACAGTACTAGAAGAAGAGGAGAAAAGAAAGAACAGCAAATATATTCAAAGAAATATTGGCAGAAAATTTTCCAAATCTGAGGAAGGAACTAAAACCTTGTAGGAGGCAGACAGACTGAATACTCACAGAACCTTCCAACTCAGGGTAAGATGCCCAGTCAGGGGGATGTCTGTGTGACTATCCCTGCATGGGGAAATCAGCAGTACAGAGGCGCTGGGGCCATCAACTAGTAGCTAAGGCTAGAGAAACTGAGATGTGTGTCTGAGGAGATGAGACTTGTTCTCCCCCCTCTCTTCCAGTTGTGCCGTTATCTGGCTACCTCAGATGTTCCATTGCACTATGTCCTAGCTTACCCTTTACTTAACCTTCCTGGGGGTGGGGGCTGTAATCTCTCCACTTTTACTCTTAACCTTGACTTTTGACTATTGACTGCTGTGCATCCTTGCATGTATACTCTGTTATGTACCCAATAAAAAGATCCCAGGAAATAGGGCAGGTGCTGCATTGTTTTCATGCTGCTACCAAGCACATGAAACAGTGTATGCCCTTCCAGGTTGCCGGGCTTTATGCACTAAGTTTGGGGTAAGTTTCATGATTTTCTCAGTGCTATCTCCCTTGCTGGCCTCTGTCCCAGGTTGGGGTCCACTAGATGCCCAAGAAAAACCCAGATCTGGGAAGCATAATACACCCCTAGTAGGATGAACCAAAGAGTTCTACATGAAGACACCATACAATCAGACTTTTATTTTTAATTCCAGATAAATAGGATGGTATAGTTCTTCAGATGTCTCAACTGAAGCCTAGAATAATTACTAGGTTTTCTTCTTTTTAACTTAGGTAGGTTCTTAGCTCAGATTTTTATTTTCCAGCACAGAAAAACTATTAATAACTATACTTAAATTTACAGCCTCTTAGCAACCATTTTCTGCTTGGTTCCCTAGACTCTCAGTCTGTTTCACTTATAAATGACAAATGCTTCAAGGGAAAAGCAGCTCAGACTGTCAGGTTTACATTTCTGAGTTTACTTTCTCTTCAAAATAGTTGTGCCTCAATCTTGAACTGCCTTGCTAACCCTGAATGCCAACATTTTTCTCTCCAGGTCTACAGGACTGCTGAAGGCTATGTTCTGCTTTTATACTTCTTAGTCAACTGTTTCTGCTTCATTTATTATGGTGCCAGCCAATGCTGCTTATGAATCAGCAAATGGATTGAGGCAAAAATCAACATAAAATGTCATGTTTATCTCAGTAAGTTTTTCTTCTTCCAGGGATATTGGCCTATAAAAAGCTAGCTTTTTATATAGCTTAACAACATTTCTAACATATTTTTTATTGTATTTTGTCTTATTTTTATTAAGACAATTAGTGTACTTCAAATTAAAACAAACAGAAAGCAGAATACTTCTCTTTCACTTTATTTTCTACTATATGCCAGTGATACCTGCTTTTTCACAATTGGGTTGAAAATGATCACTCCGGAGCCTCATGACTTCAGATTCCAGCTACTCAACAGATGACTGAAGGAAATTTTATTTGTCAGCTTTGGATTTCAAGATAAATTCTAGTTGGTTGAATATTAACTGACGTTGAGAAGAGGGGAACAGGGGTCATTTGTACTATGATTTAGATTACCGGGGAACTGAGAAAATTCTTTAAGGTTGGGTAGTGGGATTTGAAGAAGAAAAAATAAGAATCACACTCAAAAATAAGCCAAACATAGAAGAAATTCAGACATATCAAACACTAGTGGCTTGAAGTATAAAACTGTAGTCTGGAAGGCCGAGTTTTCTGATGTTCTTTTACACCTTTAGCCTCAGAGCTATCATAATGTCCTTCCAAATTACAATAGCAAAAAGAAAAAAGTTCTGTATGTGTTTAATCTAGTTTTAGTTGTGTCTCTGTGGCTTCTGTTGAAAACATCTTGACTAAGACATGTAAAACTCAAATTCTAGGCTGATACAATTATCTGACATGATGGAAATGACAAGTAAACAATTTTGAATTATCCTCATGCTCTTATTTAATTCTGTTAATTAAGAATTATTGTTAATTATTTTCAAAAGGTTCTTGATCTTATTACATGGCTGTTCATGATATGCAGTGTTTTGATATCCTTTGCTTTCCCAGTTGCTAAATATTTCTTGAGACTCTGCTAAGTGGTCTCCTAATATTTTCTAAAAAATGTTGGCTCTCTTCCATGTCAATGTCACCATGCCCATGAGTTCTAAATTAGTTTACAACCTGGGCACTCTGTACCCCAGCTCCTAAGTATGTGTCCCATGTTCATGTGGAAATAGTCAGGGTTTTAAAAATTCTGCTCCATTTAAAATTGTAGAGATATTTTGTTTTCTAGTTTATAATCGTTTCCTTTTAAAATATACATTTTTAGGTAGTTCCCCATTAAAAACATGGAGACTTTCATCAAAACTAAAATCTAACTATGTAGGGAATTGAGAAGATGATAGGCTAGAAGCCGTCTGCTCTTCAATAGCAGGATTGAAAGTTGTAGGTGGATGCCTACCTATGCACAGCTATTCTTGGAAAGAACATTATAAAACTCTGGAGAAGTGACAGGGTGATTCATTTTGAAAGATCAAAAGTAACTTTGGGGAGGCATTCACACATGAGGAAGGTCAGGAAGAGATAGCCCTGGGACTCCACACTCACCCCACAGGCACTCCAGCCTGAGCTTTGAGGCGGCTCTTCACCACAAACCTCTAGACTGATTGGGGAGCTGTCTACAGCCTATGCAAAGACATTGCACCAGATAGTAGGCCCAACTGGATTTGGTGGTCACAAATCTAGGGTTTTTGCAACTGATGCCATTCTGAGCTCTCAGGTACAGGGCATCAGGTCTATATGAGGCTCAATTGTGCAAAGGAAGCCCCTGCATAGCCCCTCTGGGCTAAGGAGTGAACAGGTAGAATGGACCGCCCCTGTGCTATGCCCTGTGACTGGGTGCCAAGCATTCTTCCTCACCAATGTAGGATCTGAGCAGAAAAGGCATCTCAGGTACCACAGACACCATCAGAAGTCTCATAGTGACTGCCTCAGCAGGACTAGAGTAGGAGGAGAAAACTGACTTGTCTGGTAGCCTCAGCCTACAGCATTACTCCCTGCCACCCCCACTTTGCCACCCACCCCACACAGCCATACCTTCATGGTTCACATGCCACCAGAGCTGTCCCCCACCAGTGTAGTTCAGCATCTGTAGTCTCAGCACTGCTGGACCAGCCACTTCATGTGACTCCACTTCCATAGGCCCAATACTGCCAAAGCCATATCCCCACCTGTACAGCTCACCTCTGCAGTTCTTGAACTATGATCTGACCCAGGGCCCTGCCTTAGCAGTTTTGGTCTTCCTACAGGCTATAGTTTTGGCTCTGAGGCTTTCACTGCACTCAAAGCCCTGCACCCAAGGCCCCACACCCAAGGCATCACCACAGCCTAATGTCAAAAAACTAGAAAAGGAAAAATAAATCAAACCTAACGCTACCAGAAGAAAACAAATAACTAATATCAGATCAAATCTAAAAGAAATTCAAAAATACAATAATTCAGTGGAACAAAAGTTGATTCTTTGAAAAAATAAACAAAATTCATAGACCTCTTGCTATGTTGACCATGAATAGAAGAGAAAGAACCTAAAAAGCTCACTCAGAAATTAAAAAAGAGATGTTACAACTGATGCCATAGAAATGCAAAATATCATCCATGAATGCTACAAAAATCTCTATACACATAAACTATAAAGTGTAGAGAAAATGGATGAACAGTCAGGAAGAAATGGAAATCCTGAATAGCCCAGCAGTGAGTAGCAAAATTAAAGCAATAATAAAAAATTCTCAAACAAAAATAACCCACAAACTGATGAATTCACAGTTGAATTCTATAAGACCTACAAAGAAGGACTAGTATCTATCCTACAGAAGTTATACCATAACATTGAGAAAGACAGAATCCTCTAACTAACTCATTCTACAAAGCCAGTATCAACTTAATACCAAAGCTAGGAAAGGAAAACTATGGACCAATATCCTTTATGAATATAAATGCAAAATCCTCAACAAAATACTAACAAACTAAATTCAACAGCACATAAATATATATATATACCATGACAAAGTGGACTTGATCCCAGTAATGCAAGGATAGTTCAATAGACATAAATCAATAAATGTGATTCACTACATAACCAGGAAATAAATACAAATATTATATGTATATCATCTCAATAGATGCAAAAAAAAGCATGTGATAAAATCCAGCACCCTTTTAAAATAAAAACCCACAACAAACTTGGTATAGAAGAAGCATACCTCAAAATTATAAAAGCCATATATGACAACCCCCCAACCAACATCATACTGAATGGAGAAAAGTTGAAGGCATTCAACCTAAGAACTGGAATAAGACAAGGGTATCCACTGTCACCACTTCTATTTAGCATAGTACTGGAAGTCCTAGTCTGAGAACTCAGGCAAGAGAAAGAAATAAAGGGGAAAGAGGAAGTCAAATGATCACTTTTCAATGACTATATTTTGTATCTAGAAAATCCCAACGACTCCACCAAAAGTTTCCTAGAATTGCTAAATAAATTCATTAAAGTTTCAGATTATAAAATCATTATATACAAATCAATAGCTTTTCTATATACCAATAGAAGTCAAGCAGAGAGTCAAATCCAAGACTCAATACCATTAACAATAGCTACAAAGAAATTAAAATACTTAGAGAAATACTTAATTAGGAGGTGAACGCTTTCTACAAGGTGAATGAAGAAACAGTGAAGAGTGAAATCACAGATGACACACATTGAAAGAGATATGTTTATGGGTTGGGAGCATCACCTTGTTAAAATGTCCATTATACCAAAATGATTTACAGATTTAACATAATCCCCATCAACATACCAATGTCATATTTCATAGACTTAAAAAAAATGATTCTATGATTCATTAAGAACCAGACCAGTAATGAGCAGTGAGACTGATGAAACATATCTTAAAATAAATATCCCCAATCTCCTCAATACAATTTAATTTCAAAATTCTAATTGTTTTTTTACTCAACTTCAAACTTTTCTGAATATCTTATGAGAATAAATTTAAGTCACATAGCCACAAAATGTAGAAGCAACTACTATGTTTCTAATTTTAATGTTCATATCAGCATGAATTTACAATAGTCGAAACACTGAATTTCAGTAACTCCTGTGTGCCTCCCATTCTTTCTCTTCTGAGTAGAAGTATCTTCACATGTTATCCCAGGGCTGTCCCACTATTGTATGCTGGTTGCATAGGGAGACATACCTTATTGCCAGAGTTCACACACCTCACGATCATAAGAAACTAGACTAGTGGAGCTGGTACTTATGGAATTCTACCTTAGGAGCCTCATCTGCTCTGAGACCTTTATTTAGCAGAAAAACTTCTGGATTTTGAACTGTTAGTATAATGGGATGGAGCATTTGCAGGGTCTTAACCAGAGGCTGGATATGGATATATTTGCACTTAGGGAGTATGTGAATCATCACTGTAGCAGAGGGCAAACTGTGCAAGGTAGCCTCCGAGATCACTAATTATCTAAATGGTGTAGTCCCTTCCTACCTTGAGTTGGATTGACTTTTGTATCTAATGGGATCTTGTGTATGTGACAGAGCATGTTTACTGAGGGTAGGTTATAAAAGTCATTGCAGTTTCTGTTTTATTCTCTGGGATCAGCTACTCTGGAGGAAGCCACCTACCATAACATGAAAGTACTCCAGAAACCCTGTGAAGAAGGACAGGAGCATAAGCTTTCTACCAACATTCGGGGAGGAATTGAAAGGTCTGCTACCAAGAGCTATGCAAGCAAACAATCTTGGAAGTGATTCTTTCAGGCCCAGTCAAGCCTCAGACCACTGCAACCCCAGAGAGTATCTTAATTGCAAGACCATGGGAGATGCCATGGTCAAGCCAGAATCGTCTTAATAACCTCCAAATATATGTCAACAGACACCATAAGATAATAAGTTTTTATAGTGAAGCCACCATGTTTTAGAATAATGTTTTATGCAGAATACACTACTAATACAATCCTAAAATCAGAAGGAATAGGGCCAATGCAGCTGAAACATTGTGAGTAAAACAGGTAATAATATAGGTACATTTGAAGAGATGGTTAGGGGTGGATTATGTGGGGAACTTCTGACTATGGTAAGGAATTAAATGTGATCATAAGTGCAACTCAATATCAGTAAAGAGTATTGAGTCCATGCATAATATACTGAAGAAAAAGCAAACCAAACCAGATTTAATTGTTAATTCATTCATCTAGCAAGTATTTGTTAAGCACAGACTTTATGCCAGATATTGAGTGAGGTATTTGTGATGTAGTGAAGAAGATACATAAAGAAGTACCCCCTTCCTAGAATTCATATTTCGAAATGTAGGGAAATTAAGTGGAAAAACTAAAACAAGGGAAATGCAGATTGTGACAGATTATGAAGGACCTTAACAGAGTGGGGGAGGGAGTAGCATCATGAGGAAGGGTTGGAGGTCTCTCGTGAAGACAAGAGGAACCTTCTGCCGATTATAAGGTATAAACTGAGGGCTGCAGGAAGAAGTGGCGTTCAGCATGGGAAAGTGGATGATAGCACATCGAAGTGTCTTCAAGTATGCCTTGATAGGGACAGGAACTACCCAAAAATCATAGGTCAGAAAAGATAGTGTGGGCAGAGCAGTGTAAGCAAAGAAGGATGGGATGACATGAAATTGGGGCACTAGGCAAGAGTGAATTTGAAGGCCATCCAATGGAGTTTGGAGTTGAATTTAAAGGCAGTGAATAACTCCATGGGAATTTTTTGAAAAGATGGATATTAAGATCATTCTATGCTTTGTACGAAAGGATCTAGATCTTTTTAATATTTTCTTTTTTTTATTAAGTCATTTGTGCATAGATCATAAATACATTTATGCCATTATGGGATTCAATGTGTTGATTATTTGTACAATTTGGAGTGCTTACATCCTACAAAACAACATAGCCTTCACCTCAGTTACCCAATTACAGGATTAAGACATTTGTGTTCTACACCTGATAGATCCAACTTGTACTTGCAATATGCTCCATAGGTGTGGTCCCCCTACCTACCCGCCCTCTATTCACCCACACCCCCTCCCTTCCCCTCTCCCTCTCCTTCCCTCCTTCATCCTAGGCTATAGTTGTGTTTCATTTTTCATATGCATGTGTGAGTGATTGTAAATTGGTTTCACAGTAGTACTGAGTATATTGGATATTTTTTTCCATTCCTGAGATACTTTACTAAGAAGAATATTTTGCAACTCCATCCATGTAAACATAAAAGAGGTAAAGTCTTCATTTTTTAATGCTGCATAGTATTCCATGGTATACATATACCACAATTTATTAATACATTCATGGGTCGATGGGCACTTGGGATTCTTCCATGACTTGGAAATTATGAATTGAGCTGCAATGAACAATCTGATGCAAATATCTTTATTACCAAATGATTTTTAGTCCTTTGGATATACACTTAGAAGAGGAATTGCAGGATCAAATGGCAGGTCTATATTTAGATCCCTGAGTGTTCTCCAAACTTCCTTCCAAAAGGAACGTACTAGCTTGCATTCCCACCAGCACTGAAGAAGTGTTCCCTTTTCTCCACATCCACACCAACATCTGTAGTTTTAGGATTTTTGTGTGTCTCAAACTAATTACTAAAAAAAAAAAAAAAATAAGTAATCCCATCTCATTGTGGGCAAGAGACATGAACAGAAGCTTCTCTGAGGAAGATAGGCGCATGGTCTACAAACACATGAAAAAATGCTCATCATCATTAATCATCAGAGAAATACAAACCAAAACTACTCTGCGATACCATCTAACTCCAGTTAAGAGTAGCCCACCTCACAAAATCCCAAATTTTTTAAGTATTTTCTGTAAAACATATATGAAATATTCAAATTTAAATTTTGAGAAGGACAGGAGAAAAAAACAGGGAGACCAGTGAGTGGTTTTTGCAGCAGCTTTGGCTATAGAAAATGGCATGGATTAGGTTGGCAGCAGTCTGGGTAAGAAAAATGGACAGATCAGATGGACACAAGATACATTTTGGAGACAGCTGTGGGAATTGCTGTTACACTGGAAGTTTACTCTGAGTTGCTGTTTTTGCTTTTATGATTAACAGTGTGATTTATTTTCTGCCTAAAGAATTAAAAGGCAAACATTTTAAATGGTTGTAAAAAGTACAATAAATGCAAATTAATTTTGCTTCAAATTGCTAAAAAAAAAATTATAACACTTCTTGAAATCATTAACAAAGTAAGGAATTGTTGAATTAGGGGATAATACTTCCACCTTCCCTAAGGGCACTCAGAAAACAAGGAGAAAACATACATGGTAATGTGTAAGAATAAATCCTGGATAGAAAATGCCAGCAATGGTCTGATGGGGCAAACATAATAAGGATGGTTTTCTGATGTGAATCTCTCTATATTTAGAGGTTCATTGGCGAAGCTCCCCCTTTGCAGGCATGTACACATTTTTATGTATTTATTTATTATATGCGTACTTTGTATGCATTATTGGTGCTTATATTTTTACTACTGACCAGAAAGATTCCTTGCCTTCCTGTCTGCCCCTTATACAATTTTAATGTTGTATTTTATATTATCCTTAACACATCATTTTCACTTCGGGGACTTCCACTCCATTGAGCTCAGGTGACTTTTATTATATTTCTTAGATCCAGTAAAATAGTTTCTACAAGAATAATGCCTGTTTTTTTTCAAAGTTAAATAACTGAGTTACCTTGTGTAAATATCTGCAATGTTAGACATGATGTTTTCTTGTAGGCATTTGTTTAAGATTAAGCATTTTTCTTTTCTAACAATTGTTCAAGATGCTATCTTCTTAGTCGAAGCATTAAACTATGTATAGTAAGTAGTGTTGAGTTTACAGAAGTATAAATGTTGGTACAGAGTAAAAGCCAACTGCCTTGCAGTGGTTAGTTCCTCCCAAGGTCATTCTTTATAAAATTTGCGAGGTAAGACGTGAAGGAAAAACTCTGGCAATCTGTAAGCAACGTGAAATTCAGGGTGTGAAACCATCACTTCTCCTATTCTCCTTTCCAGTGGAAATTTGTTCTCTATGGAGTTTCCCCCTAAAGTGATGTTAAGTTTATTATTTTATTCCTTCCTTCTCTTACATTTTACTCCCCCCATTCTTGTTTACTTCTTTTTACTGTCTTACTCACAAATTATATTTTTTCATAAATTTAGCCAGCATCTCCATGCTCCCTTCCTAATCTTATTTTACCCTATTCTTATCTTTTCTCCCTAATTTTCATACCCATTTCATACCCATCCAGAAAGTACATTTGCATTACATTTATGCTTACATACACAGGTACACAGGTGTAAGAATTGTCACATGTGGAGACTCTGGAAACAAACTCATTCCTCGTGCTTTCTTCTATTCATATAAACATTGCCTTCTTCATATTCTTTTCTAATCTCCCCTAGAATGAGGCCACACAGCAAGTTTAATAGTCTTGTTTCTGATTAAAGGTTCTTTAGGGATAAGATCCCTACAATTGGAAACATGGATCTTCCAGCCCTGGAGAATTATATTAGCCCTGGGAATAGCAGAACTTACTTAAGATGGATTCGAAGAGCAAGCTTTCCAGCAGCTCTCAAAGGAAACTGCTAACATACAGAACCAAACTGGGGACTAAAATTTGTTCTCTGTGGATAGAAGCTCTTAGTTTTGAGTCTTTTTTTCCTGTTATTTTCCTTTTGCCTGTGCTAAATACAGATGCAGAAGAATATATATGTGTGCATATGTACACATATATGCTTTGAAGAAAAATAATGAACTGATTATGTAACCACAATCCAGCTTAAGGAATAAAATACAACCCGTTCCTTCAAAATCTGTTTTGTGCCCTCTCTCAAGACATCCTGCCTTTCCCTCAGGGGAACCAGTAGCAGAAATTTTGTATTTCTAATTTCCTTACTTTTTTGTAGAGCTTTATTACCTATAAATTGGCAAATGCTCCAAAGGGAAAAGCGGTGCAAAATGTCATGTTCTCCTTGATGGGTTTTCTTTCTCCTGAGTCCCGTTACCCTGCCAGAGCTTGCTGCCTCAGGAGCTCCCGGTGTTTTCAGGCAGAAGGTTGTTGTGCTTTTTATCTAGCTCTTCTAGTTATTCTCAATGGGACAGTTGGCTCAATAGGAGCTGGTCCATCAAGTCCAGAGGCAGAATTACTTTCACTAGTTAATAATATAACTATAGTTCTATAGTTGTAATAATATGAAAAGCACAGAGTGATGTGATGAAACCAGAACCCAGGCTGGGCGGCTTCTTGTATGCAAGAGCGTTGCAGACGTTTAGAAGCTTGCCAGTGAGGAAGAGCATCTTAGGCAGAAGACACCAGACAAAGTTGTGGAGTCGTGGAATGCTTTCTTTAGAATGCTGAGGCCTGCCATTTCCAAGTTTTCATGATAGTTTGAAGATTATCCTTTTCTTTCAAAGATGGCAAATAAAAGCCTATTTTTAAAGAAGGCCAGGTGAGTGACATGTCCATATGAGTGAGTGTCACTTACCAAACTGTCTGTCTTTTTAAAACCACTCCTCAAGTCAACTTCTGGTGGGTTTTGCTCCTTAAATAGTTGCCACAGACTCTTTACTTGTGCTCACCTCTCATATATGAAAGTTACACTGTACTAGCCACATGTCTGACATCACTCTACCCAGATCGTGTAAACTGGTTCACATATACAGGTGGTCAACATAAGGAAGGAGGCCTACTCTACCAATTTGTACATGCAGTGCATGTAAGTCTATGAAAATTAGGTCAACTTAAGGAGCTTGTAGAGAGGTTAGTAGAGGTTAACTATGGCATTTCTACTATGCATACAAAGTCAGTTCACTTGAATAATGACTTATTGATATCTATCATATCTGGAAAGGCACTAATTCCTGCAATATACAGATGACTAGAATGTGTACATGTCTGCCAGGACACATGTACAAGAGTTCTTCCAGACATAATAACAAAAAAAAAGGACACATGAAAAATGTCAGCCAATGGGGAAAGAGCAAATAATGATATAAACATTCAGTAGAATGCTATAAGTCAGTTAAAATTAATCCACTGTTTGAATGTATCAACATGGGTACCTCACAGAGACATAATGCTGACTGAAAAAACACACTGTAATCTTCCATCTAAACCACACGTATGAACAAATATTCATGATAAAATAATGATAGCTAATACTTATGCAGAATTTAATAAGGACCCTTAAGAACACTATTTGTTCAAGGTCACACAAAAGGTAGCAGCACTGGCTCCTGTGAATATGTTCTTCAAAGCCATGCTATTTGTCCTTGTGAAAGCCTGAGACCCTTGGCAGGCAGGATATTTACCAACTTCATGAAGATAGTTACCTCCAGGAGAAGAAAGGAAAATGGGATAAATGGGAAGGCTCTTAATCTATGTATAGCACAGTATTTCTTAAAAAGAGGGAAGAAAAGAGACTTATAGCACAGAGGCCTTGAGATGGGGTTTTAATGAGGGAGGGTGTGAGCTGGAAGACCAAGAGCTTCCTGAGCTCTGGGCACAGCGAGGGGAGCATCATAAACTTTCCAGCTTCTTTTGCAGCAAGTTACATTTTAGATGTTAAATTTCAGCTGAGGTAAGAGACTCTATCTTTCTGAGCACTAGGGAAGAATGTGCCTCAGCACTAATATGGGGTAGAGAAGGGTTTGGAAGGAATAGAAAAGGTCAGAGGACTCAACAGATATTAGAAGTTCCTATTATATGATTTGAGGTGAGGCAGTAGGCCTTGTCCTTTTAGGTCCTCCAGTCCAAAGCACTTTCAGATAAGAAAGATGGACTCCTGGCATCTTTTGTAGTCTGCCTTTTCCTGCTCATTCACCATGTTCTGGAAATGGTGAATCCATAGATGAGTTGCCAAGCTTCTTGGGGAAAATATTGAAGTGGGTCAAGGAGACCAATATCCTGAGCACAAACCTCCCCCTGCCACCACCCTTCCCGTGGCAGAAGAGGGCCAGATGGCCTTGAGATGATATTGGTCATGGGTTCACAAAGCCACATGAAACTGAAGATGATAGCCAAAAAAAATTCCAGCCCCTCAAACCTAGCATCATGAACAAAGCCTGGCAGAATTGGGAGTCCACAGGAGTAACCCAGAGATGACCACAAGTTGAGCACTGGCTGGAAATAACATGACAGATGAGAGGGGGAATTGTCCTCCAAAGGACAACAACCATAGAAGTACAGTGCGTCTGAGGGTAAGAGCGCCTACTTCGGGTCCTATAAGTAACCAAGATCATGGAGAGGGGTTCATGGCAGCATTGTATGTCCAGCCTCCATTCTGGCTTTTTTCCTTTATACCTGATCACATGTCACATACTTTATTTTTTTGTAATACTGTGATCCTCCCCAAAATATATTATTAAAGTTTACTAGAAAAGCATTTACAAACTTCTTTAAGTGACAAAATATATCAAAGACCCAATCTCCCAGTTTCTCTCACTCCCCATGCAGCTTTGGGAGGTGAGTGGAGTTACACAGCTGTAGTAGAGCAAAAAATTCCTTACTCAGACTTCAAGAAGGGCAGGAGACCAAATAGCTTTACATATCACAACAATGGAAACTGGATGTTTGCAGGTGATTAGGCATGGATTCAAAAATGAGGGGAGCACTCCATAATCCTGAACCTGGTGGTGAGGAATAGCTGGCACTTCACAAGAGCCCCTTCCCTTCCTGCTGAGGCTGAGAGCAGGGCCTGCTCCCCACCTCTTAGGTTAGCCTCAAGGAAAATGAACTGCAGTCTACCACTTGCCTGTCCTCACCCTTGTAAACACTTTGGTGAAGCAGAGAACTCTAAATCTGCAGCTCTGTGTATATGTAGGGGGAGACACTGTCACATAGGCTTCTGTGGGGCTGTGTTCCTAAATGAAAGCAAAGGAAACTTACGCTCAGTATTCCTGGTGACATATTACCTCTCTTCCACTTCTATCTCAACACCAGCAAGGATGCAGACTACTCCACAAGAATGTTACATGTGCATGAATACGCATGTGGCAGCCCAGGCTATCTGACTGCTGAACAATATAACCCAGGGCAGGAATACTGTAAAGCAATGTCCTTGCTCTGATCTTCCTCCCAGATGGGAAAATAAATAAGGAAACATAGAGAAGAGGAAATATCTTGGCAAAGACAGGAGGGAAAGAAGAACATACAATTTACAGGTTTGGACAAGAAATCCCTGTGTCTGCTCAAGTGGTGGCTACATAATTCTCTTGTCAATAGATTGAAATTAGATACAAAGCTGAACATGGCAATCAATCCTTGACCAAAGCCAGCTCTCTCATCCCATGACATTCCAGCTCTGAAGGGGACCAGGGATAGGAACATTCTCCTGAAACAGTGATTTTAACATTTATACCAGTGGCTAGTGGCCAATGGACTCAGAACAGAGTACGTATTGGTTGGAGTGTGTCTGTGTTGGGGTTGGGGTGTGAGGGACACCAAGCTGGCCAGGACAGAGCCTAAGAACAGGGTAGATGCTGCTTAGAGATCTCTCGCATCAGTCTATCTAAGAAGTACTATATGAGAAAAGCTTTCTCCTCACAGGTGGGTACCCTGGGGATGCAAATATCTCCACAGGTCTCTTCATGGAGCCTGTTTTAATGGCATCATGAGGTTTTCATGACCATCAAAAGTGGGAACATCTACTGTGAGGACACCAGTGTTGGAAGAAAGATAAAGCTGAGAGCTTGGAAGAAAGCTGGATGTGGAGTAATTGGAAAAGAGGAAAGAAGATCCCAGGTTGCAGGAAGAAATAGAAATGTTTTCCTCATGCTTTGTCACCCGCCTCGCCCCACAGACACACTCAAACCCTGATTCAGGCCCCATCTCCTTGAGTCTGATCAAGGCACTGTGGAACACAACGGTGCCATCTTGGTAGAGGTGCTCATGGGCTTTCCTTTGAGCACAACAACAACATCTGCATGCTTGTCTTCAGGCATGGCTTTGTTCTCTTTGGAGAAGGAGCCCTCTGTGACTTATTCTACCCATGCTTGGTGACAGTGCATTGAGCTTATCCTTGATGCAGACAGTTTAACCATCGTGGTGGGGATGCCAAATTGTGATTTTTGTTTACTTGGGAGTGTCTCAGAAGATTTTCCCCAGGGATACCTGCAACTCATGCACCACAGGTGGGTCCTGCACTTGGGACAAGGATTCAGCCTTCTAATCAGTCCACTGTATAGCCAGCATCATCAGATAGGTTCTGAACCTCATTCACTTCTGCGTCATCTGAGTTGAAGCAGGTGAAGGATCAGGAGAGGAGTAACTGAAGACAAAAAATTCTAAAGAGGTTGTCAGAAGTAGGCAAAGGTGCTGTAGGGTCCTCAAGAAAAGTGTGTAGGACAGTTCTGGTGATCTTGAACCAACCCAGTTCTCCCAACTTTCTCACTTTTAGTTCTCAAAAATAACTAGAGAAAGTGCTGGGGATGCACATTCTAAAACGGGGGGGAACTGACTGGATAAGGCCTGGGCTCTGTCCTTGTCCCTCTCCACAAGCCCTCAACCCATAATAAGATGCCCTTCAACACTTTAGCCACATGGATATTAGGAGCAATGAGGTATAAAATCAAGGATGGGTCACATTCTGGAGTCTCTTAGCTGCGATGCAAGTGGGACATGTGTAATCAAAGACTCCATGCCCCCCTCCCCAGGCAGTTTCCCCGAGCCTTGGGGATGAGCTCACAGTGATTCCTAGGTCTCTGATGTCCTTTGTTGCCTATCCGAAAGTAACAAGCCTGTTTCATGTAAGTTGTGTGTATATGGAGTGGTGTTCTGTCTCACTAGACTCAGGTAAGTTAGTTACCATGGCATAGTGAGCCTGCTTCACAGCTGTAGGGAGAAGAAACACTAGACCCACCCTGGTCTCTCTGAAGGGGTTTCAGGGACAGTGGCAGTGCAGTCTCTTGACCCTGTCCCAAATCTCAGACCAAGGATTTAGAGAGGTAATCTCAAATCAAGGACTTATTTTATTTTTGAATACAGTAAGCCAAGCCTCTCTGCCGGAAAGTTTTCTTTTCTGCTCTTAATATCATACTTGCTAATACTGCCAATCATCTTTTTATTTGGTTCTCCCAACTGGAAGTTCAGAGAAGTTCCTAAGAGTTGGAAAATCTAAGACTAGAGAACTCAGAGCATGAGAGTCCTAGGCTAGTGCTATTTATCATGAGCCCCCAAACAGAGGAAATCTCAGCAAGAGAGATGGTGGCTTTAAAAATCTTAATGACGGGCCTCGGATTACCAAGCCAATCATATCTGGCTTCTAAAGCTTCTCCTACCTTGAGAGAAACATGGGAGGAGGTGATCAGGCAGGATGTGCACACGGTGAGACTAGAAAGCAATTTATTCATGATGACGTAGGGTCCCCCACCCTCACTCTGCTTCTAGCACCATTTCTCCTTCCCTGACTCATGACCATATGGAAAATCAGGAGAGCCCTAAAACATAAGAGAAAAATTTCTCTTCAGTCTAGAAAATTGTCACATGCTCTGTGTATACACCAATTCTACACAATTCCAGAGGGCATCATTCATTCACATTTTACAGAAGCATGTGCCAGGAGATGAACTGACATAAAATAAGGCCAGAATGAGGATCCCAGGAGTCATACAAGTTCAAGTCTTAAACCCCAAATTAAATAATAGGACACTCAGGATACATAAGTGAATTAGTGCCCTAGAGATGGAATGGGCTTAAGGTATCAAAGTCTATTTGTTGGGACCACACACTTCTGTCTTGAGCCAGGTCCTATCGGAAAGAATTCCTAGAGGATACTCAGTGCCGGAAATGTACTTTAAGAACTGAAATAGCCGTTTCAGTCTTAGTTAAAAGGCCTAGGATGCCTTGCATAGCCATTGGGTCGTACAATAGAAGTACCACTAGACATATGTAGTCATGAAGAATTTAAATTAATCATAACAAAATAAGGTAAAAATTCAGAAGCTCAAACTACCCACCCCTGATTGTCTGAAAGCCACATGTGCCTCGTGACTACCACATCGGGCAGTGCAAGTAAGGCACATTTTTATCCTCTCAGAAAATACTATGGGACAAAGAGCTATTGGTCCTGAAATCCAAAATCCAATCAGCCTCTTCCTGTGATCCTAAGGACATATTTTTATATCACGGGGCCGGCCAAGCAGATGTCTGCAAGCAGGAGAAAGCTGAAATGTAGAGGCTTAATTAGTCAATACCTGACACTTTGGAACAGGAGGGCTCTCTAGAGATGCATTCTGCAGACAGTATCTGGGGGAGGTGCTGGGGAGTTTCATCAGTGGCAGGGTCCTGGGTGGACACGACCTCTCTAGTAGGTCTTCTACTTTGTGTTGTCACCAGAGGAAAAGTCCAGGTGGCTGAGCAGAATCTTTTGATTATCCAGTGAGGACAAAAATGAGCTTATCTGAGAGCAGAATTGAGTAGATTGTCAAAATGTCTTTCTTATCAACATAGGATATACTGGGGAAGATACCCATCACTTGTTCTGCGTGCCAGGAAGAAGAGAATTTAGCCACATGAACTGTGTATGCAGTCCATAAATTAAAAGCACTTGACATTTTCTATAGCACATCTTAGTGATATGAATCATCCACTGTCCAGTAAATGGGGTATGCTGAACATTTGCCTTCATTAGGGGAGCTGTCATAATGACAGAGTGCTGGAATTGCTACTCCTAGTCCTAATTCTGAGCAACAGATACTGGGCAAACAGGCAGACTTTGCTCACATAGCCCTTAGCTGGTCTCTGTGTGGGAGTTGCCATCAGCATTCTTTTTCTCTCTTACTGAGCTTCTCACTGCGTGCCAAAGAAATGCTGCAGGAGCTAGAGAAAGCTGTCAGATCCCCTGTGAGATTAAATGAACAAGCTCAACAGAACAGAGAGGCAAAAGGAAATCTGCTCTTGCAGGGGCACCCCTGCTTCAGCTTCAGATGTCAGGGAAAAGAAAAAGCTCTGGTGCCAGCAGCAAAAATGGGCACTTCATCCAGCCACTTAACAGAAAGATTTCCTTAGAAAAGTACAACTTCCTTAGGCATCCCCATTTAGACATGTCAGGGAGAATATTTTGCCAAGAGAAATTTGCTCTGTCTTCAAATTGCTTTCTGATAATATGCAGATCCTCCCAAATAAATACATGCTTTCAAGGAACTCTAGCTGCTTTGCAGCAGCTCCAGTTATTACTGGTGCCAACCTGTGGATGTACATATCTCCTGCGGATACAGTTACCTCCCCTTTACTCCACACACCAAGAACGCTACTTTCAAATCCAACCCCAATCTCAAAATACACTTTCCCCTTTCAGGCTCTGGACGTAGTTTTCTCCACCAGGAATTTATCATTTCAGGCTTGATGGCTGTCACGCCTCTTTCTGTAACATAATGGTACACTAGTATCTTTTTTGGTGTAATATTTCCAGAATTTCATGATGTTCCTTCCACTGGCACTCCCTTCCATAGCACTGGCAGTGTTTTTTTCCATTTCCATGTGTGATGAGCCTAAAGGTCCTTATAATTCCCCGATCTTGAGGCTGAATCAAAGATGTTGTGTTTGGGGTAAGCAGACCACCTTAGTACCTTTCTGTGTTGAATTCAAGATGCTGTGGGTTGCCAGAGGAGCATTGTTCAAATAGCAAAAGAACTTTAAAAGGAAGTCCTTTACGAACAAGTTACTTTAGGAACAAAGCATAGATCAAAACCAATCCAGAAAAAGGGTACTGACTGTCCAGGCCTTGTACAAACAAAAGACTGGAAGGTGATGTGTATATTTCCCCCCTCAGTTAGCAACTGAGGGAAAAAGGCAAGTTTCCCACCACATATCAGAAACAGGGCACTAGCCTGGAATGTCCTAGTCTACATTGCTTCAAGGTAGATTAAATAGGTACCCAGATAACTACTGGGCCTAGTACAGTTCATGGGTGCCTCAGCACTTCCTGCCGTGAAAGGACTGGCTCAAACCAACCCCGGTTCCTTTAGACCCGCTTTGGTTGTCCTTAGTGCCTGTTAGCTAATTGTGATATGAAAATCCCCACCTAGTGGAAAAGTATATCATTCATATTAACACAGGCGGCATGACAGCGTATCAGGATGGCACTGAGCCTGCATGGTTTGTCTCTGTGAACGAGCAGAGATACACTGTCAAAATTCTATGTTACTCATTGGGAAAAGATTTAAAGCAACAATATGACAGGCAGATGTGGATTTTGCTGGCAAGAAGCTCCTATGGAAGACATACCCGTGCTGTCCCGGAGCAGGCGTCCTTGTAAGTAAAAACTCTAAAAACGCATGAACCCGGACCAGTCTGAGTCATTCTTTGATCTCTTGCCTCTCTTTCTCAGTGGGGTGGTTTTTCTATGCTGTCCCAGAATTTTCCTGAGACAGCAGCTTTATGGATAACGGCAGTCCTCGATACGCATGTCTAAACCCGGCTGCATTTGCCCTAAGCAGCAGAGCTAGCCTAGCCTCTCCTGCCTTAAATCTTGGTGCTTCCCTGTCTTCCTCACTAATAAAAGTCCTTTGTGGCATTTTTTCCCCCAGAATAGAGCACTTTTGTCTGATTTCAAAACCCGTTCTGGCAGGTATTCTTTTTCCTCAGTGATTTTCTTAATGATGTCTGGGAACTCATCTGCTGCCTCTTACATAGCAGAAACTGCTTTTGCTCTTTTGATTTTTTTTTTAAGCCAAACTTCTTTCTAAAATTATCAAACTATCCTTTGCTGACATTCAGTTCTCCAGCATTAGACCCTTCACCTTTCCTTTTGCTTTCAGTTGTTATATCATATCTTCAATTTTTCCAAAATCATATTAGAGCCTATAGGTATGCCTTTCTTACAAACTGCATTTTCTATGTGAGATAAAATGATATTCACAAAAAAGTGCAAACGTTTTGCAGATGCTGGTGTAGCTGCAGTAAAATCAGCTTCATGAATTTCCTTTTTTTTTTTCCAATGCTCTTTATGCTGAATTAATTTACTTTTTTTTTTTTTTGGACACAGTAGCACTCTGTCTCCCTGGGTTGAGTGCTGTGATGTCATAGCTCACAGCAACCTCAAACTCTTGGGCTCAGACAATCCTCCTCAGCTGGGACTATAGGCCCCCACCACAACTCCTGGTGAGTTTCTTTCAAATTTTTAGTAGAAACTGAGTCTCCCTCTTGCTCAGTCTGGTCTCGAATTCCTGAACTCAAGCAAGCCACTCACCTCTCCTCAGCCTCCCAAAGTGCTAGGATTACAAGCATGAGCCGCTGAGCCTGGCTGAATTCATTTACCCTGGAATAGTGGGCAGCTGGGGCACACACAGTGCATGGCACAGATGAAGCCATCCAACCTTTTCTTACCATGTCATGACTTCACTTCTCAGGAGCGTTTCCACTGTCACATGGGGCACTCCATATACATCCTCCAATGTTATTCAATGTTCATAGTATTGAATCGAACATTATAAAAAATACACAAGAACTTGGAAATGTCACTTTTTGCTGAAATAAGCAATTTACTGGAGGGCAAGATGCTCACGTGGAGATGATTAGCATCACGTGGCATTTTAAGCGGATGCATGCTGCACTTGAGCTCACCCCAATAGCAACGGGAGGTGGCTACAAACTCATCACAGGAGTACGGGATGTCTTACACTGAATTCTTGATGCAGTTATAATTTAATACTGCATCTTTATGTTTGTTTACATTTCTCCCAACTGGGACTGGTGCCATGTATCATCCATGTTTGTGTAAGTTTGGATGGAATTTACATTTTCATAATAAATGTGTGTACATTTTATACCAGTAAATGATAGGCATAGACTAATATGCATATAGACATATATTTTATGCGTTCATGACATACATTTTTCTTAAGTTTTTTTTAATTTCTAGGCTACATGGGGAGTCTTTTTCAAATGGTTGTAAACATCAAAAAGAAAATAATGTCCTGATATACGTGTTGAAAACACCTGTGCATAAGTAGATCCGTACAGTTCAAACCCATGTGGTTGAAGAGTCAACTGGATCAGGCCCTGACACCCACTCCCTTGGCCAAGTTCTGCCAATTTACTCTCATCTACCTCCTAGCCAGCCACAACCCAGGATAACACAAAATACTCCTTTTAGGCCACCTCCCAGTATCGTTGTATTTTTCGAAGCCTGCCCCAAATGAATAGTCATATAATCTATTTGCCTGCATATTATCTGACAAGACAAGGACTGCTGCAATCTAATAATTTAGATGAATGATTGCCCGTCTCATCTATTAAGCAGCATATAATCTAAGTAGAAGCTAAGTACCCATCATCACCTGCTGCAAATACATAAAGGGTAATTAGTGGACAGGTCAATTATCAGCATGCTGATAACTAACATTTACTGAGCTCTTGTTGTGTGTGGGGCACTTTGCTTCTGATTTTTGCACCTCTCCAAGTCAACGTTGGTCAACTTGGAGCAAGAGTTTGGATTTCTGAAGTAGTCATCCAATCATAATCCTTGTCTTCACTTTTTTCCCTTCCAATACTATTTTTCGTGCTACGGTCACCCTCTTAAAAGGATTTCAAAATGATCCAGATTCCTCTCATTGCAATTAACAAAAGCCACATTTTCTGTCAGTATCCAATGATACTACTTATCATCTGTGAGTGCTTACTATTTTCAAGCCTTATTTGAATGTTTTATGTCATCCTGTTTAATATCCTCAAAATTATCTTATGAGGTAGGACAAGGAGATATAAAGACGTTAAATAATTTGCTCAGTGTCACGGATTTCATAAGTGGTGGATCTGGGGTTTGAATCTAGCCACAAGCACTGTGCCATCCTGTCCCCTGAGTGAGCTGGCCAAGGGTACTGCATGGACTTGAGCTCCTGCATGCCCTCCACCTGCTGTGCCCTCCACCCGCCCTGCAGTTCTCTGCGCTGCAGACATGCGTATTCTCTTTCTGCTCCTGAAACACACAAAACTTAATTCTCTTCCTCAGCAAGGCTCTCTTCATCACCCAATCTAAAGTTAAATCCCCTTTCTCACATCATCTATTCCCTTTCCTTCACAAGATTAATCACAATTTATGAATTTACTTGTTTACACAATCACTCTCTTTCCTTCCTACTGCCATATCTATTTTCTTCAAACAGCCTACATCTAGAACTTGCTGGTTTTCACAAACATTTGTTGAATCTATTCCTGAATTTAGTGTCATTTAAATCTTCTCTACAAACCCAGAGGAAGAACTACCCTTAATTGACAAAGATAGCAGATAACTTGTCCAAGGTCAAGGTAAATGGTGAAGCATGGGTTGGAAGCCCAACTTTCCTGGTCCCACACCACCAGCAAAAGCTGCTTGTTCCCAAGGTGCTCAGGATTTGAAGACTCTAAACAAGGAGATTACTAAAGCAGCTGGCAGATGGGCTTAATAATCTCCTCTATAATTATCTGCAAATTTGTAAACCTTGAAGTGAAAAATAAATCCTCCCTATCCAGGCTTCTTTTTAAAGGGAAGACTGAATGACCGAATGGAGCCTCATCTTGGGGGCTGCACTGAGCAAATCACAGTGCAAGGAGGCAGCTAATTGCTCAACCTGATTGCAACTGCTAATCACAGTCATAGGGAAAAAAGTGTTGGGAATTAATTAGGCAAGGACCTTCTGAACAGCAGCAGGAAGCCTCCAAGTGACCTTTATTTACAGCCAGTTAAACAGAAGTGTGACTAAAAATGCCAGGGAGCAAATCAGATTATTAATATTGATTGCTTAAAGAAAATGAATAATTTAGAAGCCGAGTCAGAATAAATATCCAGTGACAGAGATGAAAGAGCACAGCATCCCACATTTCTAACATTCATCCTTCATGCAGCAGTGTCCCTGCTCGGAAACTGAGAATTTTCACCCTCACAAAGCACAATTAGTTTCATGACCCAGCATGATTGCCACCAGGAACTGTTCGCATTCAGCCAAGCATGGGGGAGATGCAGGGTGTTAAACCAGAGCTTTTGTCAACACTTTGCATGGTAAACTAATTACAAGTTCATGGACGGTCTCTTTCCAATTTTTATCAATAAAACATCAACCGAAAGAGGTCAGATTGCACACTCTGTACTTACTGAGCAAAGCTCCAGGGTTTCAGTTTGGGGTGACAATTTATCTTATGTGCTATGTGCTACAGACGTTTTCAATGCAAAGGGCAGAGGTTTCAGACTGTCTAGTAAAAATTTTTGGAGATTAGCTCCAACTTCCAGTAAAAGTTGCCTTTCGTACTCTGGAGTCAGTTTTATCCCACCAACAACTTGCTTGTGCTCCGACTTCATTTGGTGATAAATATAGAGCACTTATTAATAGCAATATCTTGAATAGATTCTTTTGAATTATATGGCTGTCTTTAATCAGGCATTTTTTGACATCTTTGAGCCATGTTGAAAGCTTAAGTTGTGCTTAAAGTTATACTCTCTTCTACCTGGAAATACCAATTAAATTTTCTAGTGGGGAGTTATTGCTACAATTATGTTTGGGGGCAGTAGATATTAATAGTTTTGCTGAAGTGGAAACCTTTCAGAACAACGACAGTGGGGGAAAATCCAGGCAAATTTACTTTGGAGAGGATTCAGAGAAATTAAGCTCTGCTACGATTAGATTAATGTGGCAAATTAACTAGCCGTGTACAAGACAGCCTCAATTTCTATATGACAGTAAACATAATTTATAAACCAATCAATAGAGCAAGTCAAATCACTCATTTTCTTCATCCAGCCTGGGCATTAGGATTTATTTATGCTGGTACTAATTTATCTCATTCACATTATTTATCAAATATAGGTATTAGCATTATCTCATGCACATATAAAAGAAAAAGATATTGAGGTGGAACGTGTTGCATTTCTACACTATGAACAGAACTGAATCGTTCCCCTTTGAAACACAATTGTTTAAAATACATCCTCTTGATATTCTGCAGTAGGGTAGGGTACTCAAATGTGGATGATTTTCCCAGCTGTTTCACTTTTCTACAGTTGGGAAGAAATTAAATAAGCCTCACCAAGGTTGCGATTTCCTTTCACACGTGAACTACTGACATGCATTGGTCTCATTCTGTTGCCTGTCAGACGTTGGCAGATATAGCCCAGCTAACCAGTCTGACCAACCCTAGGTGAGGCCCAAGATCAGCTCGCTCATTTTCTTCTGGTCAAAAAAGACAGACACTAAAGGTAGGAAGCCTGCACCAAACCTACTGCACTTTTCCAATGTGGCTGGTTATTGATTTAAACATTGAGGAAGCTTTCCAACATGAATGAATTTTCACTTTTCTGATACAAATGGAAGTTCACAATAACCCTAGATCTCTTCTTAAAAAACTCTAAGTGATTATTTCCCATTAACAGGAATGACTGATGTTTTTGACTTAAGAGAACAATAAAAGGTCACCTGGTTATGCATCTATCTTATTATATGAACCTGTGGGTAAGAGACACCGGTAAGAGCTTTGTCTTGGCCCCACTCACCAATTTGAAAAATTATTAATACGCTGTAATATACTATTTCCTAGTATCTCTTCCTGAATGTTTTAAATTAGCTTTTTTTTTAATGTGCAAACTTGATGATCAAAGGAAATGCAACAATAACACAAACATTTAGAAAGCTCTAATTAAGTGCCTGCATAAAGCCTTAATCACATTTAGTGTTAAAGTAACACAGTTTTTATTGAGGTATACTAAATGATTCAGGTAGCTGGCAGGTGGGTTACAACAAGTCATTAGATTGTGAAAGGATTTTATGGGCTCTTCTTTGCATCTAGATACCAGCGCACTGACAGTGGCAACCATTCTTCCCCAAAGCAATTTTCATTTTCATAAAAAAACCAATCTCATTTAGATTCCAGAAGCCTACCTAAAATAGGACTAGACCACAGCTAGAAAGCTGAGCTCACCTTTCCTGATTCTTTTCCTATTTCCAGGCAACAAAACAAATCAGGTTCTTTGGAAAGGCAATAATGTGCAAATGTGCAACTTTTAAGACATGAACACTATCACTAAATAGATGACTGTATGGCATTCTTAGATGTCTTCCAGAGGGTGGTGATTTCCACATTAATTGTCTGCCCTTGGAGGATGCCTGGCTTTACATGCAGATCTGCCCTATTGCTTCCCATTACGGACAGCAAGTAATATGATTGCAACAATTCCTGGTACCAGATTATAAAAAGCAGCATCTTTAGAATTTGTAAATGTGATGTTTTTATTTTATCCCTTTGTTTATACATAGATTAAGACATGATCCCTCGTGGCTGTAGCCTATAATTGAATAGAGTGTACTGGGGCTGCCACAGAGAGATGGAGAGATGCTTGAGTGATTTGGGAACAGAGTCAACACCTGAAGAATAAATTTTCTCCTTGATCTTTCACCATGGCCTTGAATGTTCCAATAATATTGAGAAGACACAATAAAAATGTTTTTTTTTTTTTTTTTTTTTTTTTTTGTAATGAGCAAAGAAATGTAGCCAACACTACATTGCCTGCTCGGAAGAGAAAGATTTTTCAATATAATTTGAGGGATTGGGTTTGGAGGGGGGAGGGTATTTTTTCATATCATTAATTTCATCTTAATTTGCTTAGCTTTCTGTTGAAGATGATCAGATTGAAAATGCAATATGTTTCTTTGTCTTTTTAATCTCCCTGAAGTCTCAGCATAATTTAGAACGAGGGAAAAGTGATTTTTGTACACTTTGCATGCAAGTCACAATTTCCTTCTTGGGTTCCAAAAGATTCCTGGTCTCCAACCTCCGGTACTCAGCTGCCACTACATATGTTGCTACTGCAAACTAAAATTTGCAGAAATAATTATTCCCTATGTTTTTAAGAGGCTGTGTTTAAAGCACTACTTGACAAATCTCCTCTCTTTAGGGAGCTCAAATTTGTATTGCAAAACAGAAGAGCCAATAAAAAGAAAATCTGAGATAGATTCTTTTCTTGTTTAATATTGACTGTTAGGAACAATTCTTAGAATCTTCATTAATAATCAGAACCCTTTTTTAGCCTGAGGCATTGTATGTTTCTAGACTGCAAAACATGAATATAAATTAATACAGTATAGTGAATTTAAAATATGGAGACTTTTTTATCTGTATACTTTTAAAATATAAACCCTTTTTACTCATAATCAAAATTAACTTCATTTAGGTTTAAAACTAAAATTAGAGGATTTATTGACCTTTTTCCTTCTATAATGTTGCTGCTGATTATTTTTAGTACCTGTTCAAATAAAAAGTGAAAAGCAGAAAAGTGATGTTTGTGAGTGCTTTATTAGCATATAGAAGATGCACTTGTTACCTTAATTCAAGGGTATCTGAACAGCTCCTATATGTATGTACATATATACACACATAGGTAAAGAACCCCGAGCTTAGACCTCCATGGCCTCTGCTTCCTTTATTAGAAATAAATCAAACAGTAAAAATACAGAATTTTCCAAAGCTAAGATGGGGGAAACCTATTTGGACACAGTCATGATCGCCATAAATTTTAAAGTTAGGCTGTTGTTGTACATTTTAAAATAAGAAGTTTTGTTATCAGCTTCCTCAAGATGTAAAATTAAAAATATATGTCAATGAAAATTAATCTGGGCAGAGTTAATTGATAGTCTCAAAAGCCAATTACCATTTAGGGTTTCTACCCTTTCTTTAAAAATCATCTTCCTAAATAAGGATATTAAGGCAATTTTATCAAAAAGGCCAAATATATTCCTTGGTTTGCTTTTGTTTTTCTTTTCAATCCCATTCTGGTCTTTTGGATTGTTAAAGAGAAATGGAAAAATGTTTCTAAATAATTGTTCTAAGTATGGCTTTAATCCAACAACCATTCCCAGGTTTAATTTTTTTCAATTTTAGAGATTTTTTTTTGTTTTGATGTTGGAGAAAAATGAATACATATTTGCATATGTCAGTGTTTGCATAAATAAAATTTATGTAGAAATTTGAATGCAAAGTGAAGAGAGTTTAAGGTAAAAATGGAATTCAGGAATCATAGAGTCTTCTTAGTAAGTTTTAAAGAGTGTGGAAGAAGATCTCTGAGGCTCTGGGGTCCCAATGCTCTCAATGACATCAGCAGATTCTGAAGTAGGAAAGTAAATATATGTTCCTTGACATTTTTTCTTAAGAAAGTTGGAAGTGCATCTCACAGGCAGGACACATTTCTCCTTGTGTGCTTAATAGCCCCTATGGACACAGGAAGGGACCAGAGTATCTATATTTGATTATTATATAACCGTTTAGTTTCTGAATAATTCAATGATTTAATTTTTTTCTTACTATAAAGATTATAAACATGACTCACAGAAAATAATTTAAAACAAAAAACAACTCTGTCATTCACAGCATGCTCAGCAGGGATGAAAGTTATCCACAGCTTGACCACTTTCCTCTTTACAGATCTACCCTGATCAGGTGCTTTGCTACCACACTGGCCCTGGAAATTCCCATGGGCCATGTTTGCCATGTGACAGCCTATTTTTTTGTCCACCATTGACTCTTATTAAATTCAACTTCCTTTAAGAAGCCCACTGACCATCAAAAGGTTTTCAGTTACGATGTTTACTAGGTTAGGCAGTATTGGTATGCTTTTATAAAATAATTCTTTTAATTTTTCATTAACTATCATAAGTACTAGCAAGCAGTATGCAAACCAGAAAAGAGCGTGTTTAGAATACCAGATTCAGAAAATTAACATACCTAGAATTAAGTTTTATGTAGACTTAATCTTGCTGGAGGAAGATTATAGTTCAAAGTACCTGTACTTCTCATAAAAACCATTTACAGATTGAGAGCAGTATTTACCATTATTTAGCACATCTAAGGACAATCCTTTATATAACAATATCTTTACCTCTGATTGAGGTTGTAGCAGAACTGTGCCTAAGACCTTAAGTAAAAATATCCAGATCAGATTAGAAAGAGCTGATGGCTTAAAGATGAAGAAGCTAGGGATACAGATAAGGAAGTCAACCATGTGTATAGTCAACCACATGTATATACATCTAGTGATTGACAATAAGAAATAAACATAGAAGAAAAGAAAAAATTACTCAACTAATACAACATTTTTCAATCCTTTTTCTATATATACATGCATATATATATGTGTGTGTGTATACATATATATACACATATATATACCAAATGTGCTCTTTCAGCCACTTACTTGCATGCATAACTATTTTGTTCTGAAAACTGGTAAGAGAACTGCTAAGTTGTTTTAGGATCCACATTGTTCCAACGCACTAGATTTTATTTGTTGCCTTATGACTGCCCTCAAATTGCAGCAATATTACCTAGGAGGGAAAATAGATAGACTGGGAGAATATCCTTACAAATTTCAATAGATTAAGGGCCAGTAAGTAGAGTTTTTAATCCCATCTTGAATTAAAGAGAATAAGATGCAAAGAAAAATGTAGTTCAGAAACAGCCCGTACATCTTGGGTTAATACATCAAATCAAAATTGTTCTACTTATTCCCTTCCACTCACTTCATGCTTGCTTCTCTTTAGATTTAGACATAATTCCAGCTAGATTAAAATAAATGCTTACCTATGATGATCACATAATTGTTCAGCAAATCAAAATCTTTTCTTACATTAAAACAGAGCTTTCTCGAAGTTGGTACACATCACAATTATGATGGTCTCATTTGGACCTGTGATAATAGTTTTAGGCATTACAGTCTCAAATTGCTATCAGAGGCTCCAAACACAATTGCCATTTCCTGTAACGCCTTCATGTAAGCACATAAGAAGTGGAAAAAAAAAAAAAAAAAACTCAGGGAAGAAAATTACATGCAAATAGAAGGTATGAAAAAAATGCTTTAATTTGTGCTGCAATGACATCGTCTAGAAATATAAAGAACAGTGAGTGTGTGCCTCACAAGTCTGCAATGAGAAAAACATCCAAAACTTCACAAGCTTGATTGTTTTTCCAAAATGCCTGATCAGGAAAATCAATTAAATAGGGAAATTACTTCATTTCATTGAAACAGGAAGAGAAAATGTGAATAAGCTTATTTTTTCCCTATTGCTTTACCCTTCCACATGACAATAAGAAAGAGGGAGGGAAAGGGAAAGAGAAAGAGAGGAAAAACAAACAGGAAGATACCTGAAAGTGAAAGCAGTGGTACCAAGAGATGAAAAGGGTAGATGACCCACCTGTATAGAGGATTAGACATCACACTTACTACAACAGTCACCAATATCATAACTCATCTGAGGAATTACTGAGAACAAGACATTCTCCTGGCAAGCCTGGAAATCTCTTATGACTTGGAAGGCAAGCCACCAAGTAACTCAGTAATCCTGGAGGAGCAAAGTTCAATCCTGTAGTAGTAAGACTATTGTTAAACATTAAGCATTTTATGACAGTTCCTTAAAGGTTTAGTGGTGAAAAATTGCATTTAGTATTTTAGAGATCATTTCCTTACCAGCCTTGAAGATCATTTCCTTGAGTACATACTCTGTTGGCACCTGTGAGATCATTTCCCTAAGCATGCAGCCCCTGCATGTCCTTGCTTAGTAATCTTTCCACCTATTATGTATCTTCTCAATAAAAGGGCTCTGCAAGAAGTGCTCAGGGCTATCCTGCACCTATGGTTAGCCTCACCTCTTGCAGCGTGTACTGTCAATCCATGTCTCGCATGATCATTTATGTGGTCCCAACACACTGGGCAGTGCAAAGGTTATATCTGTGCTCAGGGCAGTCAGAGACCCCTTTTGTATGGGGCCAGAGTGGGTAGGCAAATTCCACAGCTTCCTCAGAAAGTTAGGGTGCATTGGCTTGGAAATTTGGGTGGGGAGAGGTGGTGTTACTAAGTCCTTTGTCTTAGGAGGAGAAGAAGAGGAAGAGGAGGAAAGGACTGTGTGTGGCTGAGTTAGGCACCTCCAACAGAAAGATGCCCAAAGATGTCTCCACCTGCTTAAGTCTCAGATACCAGTTTTGAAATCCACACAGCCACCTCACAAAGTTCTGATCTTTTTTTATGTAATTCTTGGGCAGATTTTTACTCTTTGGAGCTAGCATCAAGTTTAAGGGTACCAGTCTCCCAAGACTAGCTCCTAAGTAAGATATCATGTCTTCAATTCTTTCTTTAGTGAGCTGCAAAATAGATTGAAACTTTTAATATTTTTTCATTTTCAGTTTTATGCTATTGGTGGTTGGAGGGAGAAGCAGCACTGTAACCAGAGCAAACATAAAATACAGTGTTTCTGGAAGTTTCTCAACCTTGTCTGGTAATCATCTCAGATACCCAAAGACTGTTGCTGCTATTTTTAGCATTAATTTAAGGAAATTAATCTTTCCTTCAGTCACCGGACCTTCTTTAGATGATAAAGAGTACTTTGTTATTTCAAATTTAGTTGATTCAACAGAAGGGCCTAACCAAATCCATTGTATGAGAACAACTGTACATGCATAGAACCTTTTATTAGCCTGATTTTATGAGGATGATTTGCAGTTATGGAGATTACAAAACTCTAACTTTTAATTCTTAAGTCCCTTCTACTCTATAGCCTCAAAGTCATAATATTGCATTTCTCACCAGGAAAGTTCTGAACCAGCTAAAATTGACACTACAAACCAGATGCTGCTTGAATTTCATTCCTCGCTTCACCAGCTAGTGCGTGGCTGAGTTGTTTAACCTCACTCTGCCTTCATGTAACATCTTAACATTTTGTAACTCATAAGGATGCTGTGAGAATTCAATAAGTTAGTCAGTTGAAAAGGCCCCCAAACATGCCTTTCACATTGTAAGCATGGTATAATTATAATTATTTATCCAAAGTTTATTTTATTTATTTGGTATCCATTGGTGTTATAGGGTGAATTGTGTGTTGTCCTCCTAAAATTCATATGCAGTCCTAACCCTCAGTATTTCAGAATGAGACTATATTTGGAGATAGGGTCTTTAAAGAGATAACTAAGTTAAAATGAAGTGATTAGGATTGGCCCTAATCCAAAATGCCTGGTGTCCTCATAAGAAGAATAGATTAGGACACAGACCCAGAAAGAAGCCCATGTGAAAACACAGGGAGAAGAAAGACACCTGCCAGTCAGGGAGAGAGAACTGAGGAGAAATACCCTGACACCTTGATCTCAGACTTCCGGCCTCCAAAACTTAGAAAAAAATAAATTTCTGTTACTTAATCCACTCAGTTGTAGTAGTTTGTTATGATCATGTCATTGGATATCAAAACTGAAAATATCGTTATGATATATGTCATTGGATATCAAAAACTGAAAATGTCTAATAAAAGTTTTTGTTTGGGCTCTCTTGAAAAGTTAAGAGCTCTAAGGACAGAGTCCCCTTAGGTACATGGGAACCACAGATGGGAATTCAATAATACAGTCATCTTTAGAGAGGAAAGGGATTGTCTAGGTGAGTGACCACAGGGCTACCATTTCCCATCTTTTCACTTTTCATCCACTCAACACATTCATGTAA
Organism: Otolemur garnettii; assembly: GCF_000181295.1. NCBI lineage: Eukaryota > Metazoa > Chordata > Mammalia > Primates > Galagidae > Otolemur > Otolemur garnettii. The sequence continues at coordinate 3,119,730 of NW_003852555.1, read as the reverse complement.
CTCAGCCAACCTCATTGATATTTACCAGATCTGAAGGTCTAGCTCATTTTTGGCGATCATTTATGCTAAATCATATTTTTCCAAATTTAGCTGGGCAATTTTTGATTTAAACAAAGACTTTTCTGCACTGGCACCCATGGGGAGCCTTCATAGGGTTGGCCATATGTCAAGGGGAGATGGGGGCACAGTTTCACGGGTAGTTACCTTTGTAATTCTACTTCTTTCTGTCCTTTTTGGGAACCTTATCAAGATGCAGAAGGGTAGGAAGAGTAAGTGTAGGGATCACTTTAAGTATGGACAGTATAATACACATTTTGCGATTCATGTTGTGTGTGCGATGTGTATGGTGACGCCATGTTTCAGAATTGCTTCTAACAGGATAGAAGCAATTTTCAATTTTCAAACAAATTCAGATGTCATGAAGCCAAAGCCTTCATTTTCCACTTTTGACTAGAAACCCATCCACTTTTCCATACGTAGCACATCGCCACCTCGTTCTTAAAAGTACCATCATGACTGAGATGCCCCTAGAAGGCCCTGTCTGATGTGACCAGCCCATGAAGCTCTGCAGTAATCCCCTCGCTGAGCGCTCTGTAATGAGGACAATTCCTGCTTAGAGGCAATTCTTTTCATGGCTTGCAGCTACCACTAGAAGTATGGTTTATGTCTGCTGCGGGCTGGTTAAAGGAATACTGTCAGTTTTTTAATAACAAGCTGTAAGCTCTTGCAAGTCAAAGGGAGGGAGAAAAAGGAGCATGTGCAAAGTTATTTCAATAGGCAAGCTCCAAAGTATTCTAAGGTTAATACCACCTAATTAATGACAGCACCAAATGAAGCCCAAAGCATGATGTCTGCAAATGCCTAATAATGAGGGCTAGATAGATAGACCCCACTTTCCACGTGGTTTGTAGGTTTGGCTGCAAAATGTAATTGAGGTAAATGAGGTTTTCTATTTATTTCTTATTCCTTAATTTAACACTGAGAGAGTATGTGGCTATTCTCCTGTCTTACCTCAAAGAAGCTCAATTAATTGTAGCGGATTTTAGACCTGCTGGTGTCACCACTAGAATCCGTGACATAGAAACCTTTGTAGAGCTTTTATAGACCGGCCATCTCACGCAGGAACACGGGCACATCCATCTCTTCCCAGTTAGAGCTGATGGGCCCTAACTGGTGGAGTGGGATGCGGTGGGGGAGGGGGTGTTTTCGTCTCTTCATTATTGTGAAAACCAATGCTTTCTATTTTTTTTCCTTAATGCTCAAATCCAAATCTTATTTTTTTTTAAAGTACCATGACCCTGTAATGAAAACAACCAGTAAGATAGGATCTGAAAAAGAAAGATTTTAGGAACAAAGGATTTTTCTTTTTTGCCTTGTGTTTTGTTTTCCCAGTCTTGAATTCATCACAGCTGTCTTTCCCCACCAAAGGTTATTTTTATCCAGCATGCCTTAAATTAAAACAACAACAACAACAAAGGGAGCAATCTGATGTTCTTCAGGCTCCCAGAGCCCTTCCACAGAAAAAAGCCTTGGCTCTGGTGCAGCTAAGAAGCCAGCCTTTCATTCCCTCTTCCCAGTGTTTACATAAACTTTCGTTTGCATTTCAGAAGCCTTATGGAAAGATTCCTGCGGCTGACCCTGGAGTCGTGGTGAATTTCTACATCAAGTGACTATTGATGAGCTGCAAAGTTCAGTGAACAGGAAAATTCTGCTCCTTTTATTGCCAATGTGACAGGTTACTTTATTACCATGCCTTTCACAGCAATTTAACAGTTACCCTGGTAACGGATTCAGTGAGGTAATGGGATCACAGGCGCGGGAGCAGAGGCAGGCTGGCCGCTCCGAGCAGCCATCTGCTGGCTGCGGCTCCCAAGGCCGTGTGCCCGGCGCGCCCGGCAGTCACCAGGCCAGCATGGCCATGGGCAGGTGAAATCGCAGGCCTGCCCTGTTTAGCTGTACTCTGGTGATTTGTCTTTCTAATTCTATTGAAATAATAATCAGGATTTGTTTCTGATTAATTAACTAACCTTTTGGTAAAAAGATTAGATAACGAAATTGCTGCCTATTCAGAGATAATGAGATTTTTATTACTCTGTCAAAAGAAAAAAGTACATTTATGTGTCACCAGCCGCTGTGTCAAGAGGGGGAAAAAAAAAAGATTTCAGTCTTTGTCAGATGTGTGTATTCTTCAACAGAGGAAGGGTGTGCTCAATTCCGGGAGAACTCCCCAGTGGCGTTTGAAGCCTTTAGGAGGAGTTTTTAAAGCCCCAAACAAAGTAATAAACA
>NW_003852555.1:3107517-3116690 GCF_000181295.1 Otolemur garnettii | reverse complement strand
CCCGAGCAGCGGCTGGGACCCAGCTGAGCATTTTGTTAAAGTGTATTTGTGTCACTGTCTTCTCAGAGTCAATGAGACACTTATGTTTCTTGTGATATCCCGTGGCCTTGGCTGTCTCAGTTTGTGTGTGTATGAACATGAAAAGATTTCAAGTTCTAAAAATGGAAGTTTCTATTCTGAATTTCATATGGTTCACAGACAAGTTGAAACAGACAGCAGAAAAAAATAAAAATACAAAGTCAAGGGGATCAGATGTGAACATTCCAGAGCCCACTTTCCCGTCCTGGGGTTCCCACTCTCCACCCTCCTTTTTCTCTCAGTCCCTGCACCTCTGATTGCAAGCTAACAGGCTCCATTTCTGATAGCAGATGCTTGACAAAGAAAGAAAAATAAGACATTAAAAAGGGCAATGCTGCTGGGTGGGGGTGGGGGGGTGGGGTGCACTCTGAAGTTCATTGCCAAGGGCTTGTTACAGGAACTTGCTCTCCTTGGCTCACTACCAAAGAAGGGAAAGAGCAGGGCGGGGGTGGGAGCCTTTGTCTTCAAACTCTCAGTGAAATATAGGGTTAATATTACCGATTATTATTAAAATTAGCCAAATGTTATTAAATGATCTTTGTATAGAAGAATAAGTATAGTTTTCCCTTTGGCAGACAATGACATCTGCAGCTCTACATTTTCGTGAAATGACTATACTTAACAAAAACATTACTTCATTTTCATGGTATTTCTTTTGTGCCTAGGAGCAACCCTGTAATTGTTCACTTCAATTACAACATTACTATTTTAAACTGAAACCCATTTTATCTGCATGCCAGCTTTTTATTTGTTTTACCAACTATATCTATTTCCATTACTGCAAGGCTGATGGTTTGTCTCAAGAGGAAATCAAATCCATTAATTCAGAAATTTCAAGCCCGACTAGCTCTGCCATAAGCAGCATTTCTTATGCTAATAGCAGATGTGCTGAGACTGAAAGGAACTGACATGGCCCTGTTTTTTATCATAACTTAAGCATTTATGTAAGAAGGCAAATCTAATAGTACTAGGAAACTGTAAGTGTTATTATATATAATTCACTTTCCCGAGTTCTGGACAGAGCTCTGGTTTGTGTAGCTATGGTTTGAATCAGGCTGCCACGAGACTTTAACTCACCTGACTTTTCCTATTTAGCCAACGTATTGCTTCACAACAGATACATCTAGCATGAAACTAGATTTGTGTGTGTTTGTGTGCGTTTTCGTCTCAACTCTCCCCAACCCACTGAAAGACAGACTTTTGTCAAGGTAGGGGGAAAAAAAAGTCATTTTGTATTCAAGTGATGTCTGAAACTTATCCTTGTAACAGCACCAGCCTGAGACAAACCTGGCCCCTTCTGTTTCATTTTTAATGCACTCCGTTTGGGTCCTATCACATGGTTTGTGTTCAATTAGATAGCTTGATTTGATAAAATCTGACTCTGACCCAGAAATAAAAAGAGAGAGAGAGAGAGAATGTGCTTCTGACTCCTGCCTAAGCTTTGCCGGCACTGTGACCTGTTTATGTCAGTGTTAAAGTGTAAGAGATTCCTATCACAGAACCACATCATTTTCTGGGATCTAAAAAATACAGAAGGCACTCAAGGACCCTGGCCCTCCTTTGTCACTGCAAAGCCCTTCAGTGCTGTAAATCAGGCCTCATTGGGAGCTCTTATACACCAGCCGTCACCGATAAGCTTTGGAGAAGTAGACAAGGCTTTTAGGAATTGCTGAACCATGAAGTTGACCTTCTTAGGGTTTTGTTGTAGGCTATTAAATCCAAGATGGCCGTTTTAAGATGATTCCGCTGCTTTCTTTTTCCCTTGGCCTGGTTAAGGAACTCTACCCCCACCTCATTATTTGGCATTATTTAAAAATAAATAAATAAATCAGAATGGAGCAGAACTTCTGTTTCAGAATACTACTCACACATCAGTTTCTGAGAGTGACTTAGGCTGACATAGTTTACAGGGCTCAAGCAAGTTGATGCTAATTTTGCAGCTAAGAAAAGGCACTAACTGTACATCCTGCTCTGCTTTGGTTGGCATGGGTACCACGATTCTTTTCTCCAAAAACAAACTCTAAATCTTTTGTAAACATGCATTATTTGGTTAACACATTGTAAATGGATCCCAGTTGTGCAGCACGAGCACTCTTCACTATTATGTAAACAATTATTCACTGAAAGGCTTGCTTTACATTGTAAATGAATATATTTCAGCTGTAATGTTGCTTTCAGACCTGCCCAGTGGTATAAATCTGGTCATTTGTTTTTTGCACTCTGCCTATTACTAACCAGTTAGAAATGTGCCGATTATTTGCACAAGCCTTTCACACTGCGGGCACAGTTAAATTGCTGTTTTATTTTTCCTGTGTTTGATGAGTGTTAACAAGAGCTCCATTTGAGGAAACCCAAACCCAAACACAGCTCTTTAATTGGGGTTGGGGGTGTTTGGGAAAAGCCACCCGGCGAGTAATTCCACTGTTTAATGTTCGAAAGTTCACCCACCTCACCATAGGACTTACGACAAGATTAATTAAAGGGAGTTGACAAAAATTTAGAGCTTTGTTCAGCCAACCCGAATAACATGAAATATGGTGCGTCCAGTTACTGGGGAGTAGATTAGTTGGTGTAGCATCTAATTCCCAACTCTCTCTTCTAAACTTCTGCCATTGCCAAACAGCTCTGTATTGGGATCAGGCTGTTTTATATTTGATGTCTCTCAACAAGAGCACAATTTGGAGAAGAAAATGATGAAATGATCTCACTGGGCATGTAGGACTTCTTTGCAGGGCAAACCCAGTAGCTGATGAAAGTTCCAGCCAACTCGGAGAGGCTGATCTTTTTAATTTTCCCTAAATAGTCTATTATTCATTTTTAAAGTTTCCCTACCCTTTGTGGTTGATAGTGGGTTTCAGTGGTGTCCTGATCTGCAAGGCTTTGTTGACAGAAATACCTTGACCTCAGATGGTCTGATTGGTGCAAGCTAGAACAAGCATAGCTTTAGCCTCATCGCCAGAACTACAAAACCGTATATGCACCAACTTAGATAGTGGTGACCTTAGATCAAGCCTAGGATAATGCGGGTCCAGCCCTGGATTTGCCTCTGCCTTTGGACGCTCATTTAACCTCTGTGAGCCTTGTCTGTGACATAGCAGAGATGGCTGGCCTGATTGTCATTGTTTTTTTAAAAAACTAAAGTTCTAGGATACTTGTGATGCATAACTTTAACTGCTCTTTTACATAAATGAATATAGGAGAAAGACTCAGCAGTTCAAACATATGGTGTGCAGTAGCTAAAAATAAGCAGCTCTTTATTTTCGTATTGAATATTAAAAAGGAAACCTGTAGTTTTCTTGTTACTGTAGATTCTGTACAGGTAATGTAGAATAGGTATCCTTTCTTCGGTAACTGCAGTGGCAGCCTGAATGACAATATTGTCATTGAACAGACCACAGAAGCAATCTAGTGTAGATCTACAATCGTTTGTATTGTTTCCAATTTGTCAAATACACTTTCTTCTACAGTGATCAGGGATCACACTACCTTTTTCTTCCTGACAAGTGACTCATTCAAATATTCTAGGTTACATATTAAATTCAATTTAGATGAAAGAAAGGAAGTAATGTGCACATCAACCTACGCCTGGGAAAATAAAGACCGAAAACATTTTGGTCTCCCCAGAAACTTCCTCTTTTCTGGAAACTGATGTGAGTTATCACTCACAACAGATTGAGATGATAAGCCTTGAGGACAAAAAGCCCATTTAAGAACAGTTATTCTCAGTTTGTTATCATGGCAAACATGGCAAACATAGGATTTATTTCATTTTTTCCCTCTGCTACCTACAGTCTTCTAAATAAGGAGCAGGCGTGCTCCTGTACCATTTCTTTTACCCACCACATAGGTTCTAGGAGCAAATGGAAAAATTAGGGAATTACATATGTTTTTGTTAGAAGAACACTTGGAATTGTTTTTTTTAATTCCTTATAATAGTCCCGAGGCTTAGTAGTTGGGTTCTTTTACAATTTTGATGTTAGCATCCCCGTCTGCCCTTTCATCCTGTACTTTTGGGAAAAATACGCATCTCACTACTCACAACTCTACAATTTGCTTTACCCATTCTGACCTTGTCCAAACAGACAACTTTGCTGTGATGACTGCATTTCAACTCTACTTTATAACACAATGTCCAGGAATATCCCAGCTAAAAGAAGGAACCACTTATTCAGGCCAAATGTGTAGCATATCGATAAAGTCAATTCAGAGCTGACACGTGTCTAGAGCTGCTCACTGTGACCTTGGAAACACATTGAGGGCGGAAGGTGTTTCTGGTCTGATTGTGGTCTTGGCTATTTTGATGAGGACAGACCTAGTCTGATGAATTTTTGCTGTCAGATTTAAACTTTCATGTTTATTACAATAAACGGTCACTTAAATATTGGACAGAGTTCAAGTCAGTTTTTACATCAGTGTGCTAAATGAGTTTTTTAAAACTCCAATAGTCTAGGTGTCCCCGAATTGAGGCTTTCCTGCTATTGTCGATTAACGAACATAATCTAGTTGGAAATTATTCTGAGCACCTTCCTGAGCAGTCAGAATTCCCTTGCAGTGACTTCTATTTTAAAGGATGTGCAAGTTATTTATGAAATCTTTAAAATGACGGCTATGCAGCACTGGTTGCTGTTTTTCTTTTTTCAAGTTCTTAGACTCTAGATTCTTGGAAGGTAAGGAATCCGTCTTCCTCAACATTCCAATCTGAGCACCTCGCACAATGCCTCCCATTTAGTAAGTATTCAATGAATGTTTGTTGGCCTAAATAATTATGACATCCCGAATATTCACACCTTATGGTTATAGAGGAAACAAGTCATGTCATCATCAATGTGTACAATTTACATGTGTAGGAAACTACTTGCAGCACGTGAATTCACTTAATCCTAAACATAGGTTCAGAGGTAGAAATGTCATTCATATTTCAAAAACAGAGATTTCCCAAAAATGTAATTAAATTAATGTAACTGTTAGAGTTAAACCAATATGTCGGGGGTTGAAGGAAGGATTGTAAGGTACAAACAAGAATATGAATGTAGGTATTCAGATTTTGGATGCATCTTAACATTGAAAATGCCTATTATTATGTATTTAGAATGTGGGGGGGGGGTTGCAACAAACTGCAAGGACCTATAGCTGACATTTCTTCTGCTTTTAGGTTTGTTACTGCAATGACTTCTACTTGACAATCACTCATTTAATCAGCGTAGTAACAGGAAGGAAATACTTCAGTAGTCATGTAACATATTGTACTCTTCTTAAACATGTTTTTTTTTTTTTTGTAAAGACATTAAAGCCATTTTGAAATAGAAAATTGAATATGCCTTTTTTTAAAATGTGGTATGATGTCAACAGACAACAGAAATGGGGAAGGGCTACGACTATTCTGAGTCCTGAAGGTTAAGGGGATTTAGCCTGGAGAAAGGGAGTAAGGTTCATTTCAGGTAAAGGAAAGCCAAGGTTATGTTGAGATGTAGCTTTGGGCTTAAATCATATCAAGTTAGAAAGTCTTCCCTAACTATGATACAAATGTGATGTATACTTTATATAAGCTTAAGTAATAGTCTAGGAAAATTCTCTACTTCTTCCCTCAGAAAAGTATCTACTTTTTTAAAATGGAAATTTAAGATTTATCATAAGATAGCTAATAATGGCCTGACAACTAATAATGGCCTGACTTGACATCAGTGAATTTTAATTTCTAAAAACATTTATCTTGTTTATTTGTTCATCTATCCAACAAAATTTTTGTCAACTCTACATAAGCTTTTCCTAATGATACAGGATTCCACCACTCAGGGCTTCACAGGGACTCCCCTCCCCTCGATTTTTTAGACCCAGGTGAGATCAGAAAGCAGATCCTCATTTCCAGGCACTAACAGGCACATTTCTAGGCTGCCTTTTTCAGGACACATGCCCTGGGCTCTAAGAAGATCATGAACAAAGCAGCCTAAGATGGGTTTTTTTGTGTGGTTCCACCTTCATAGGGAGCACACACCCTAATCCCTTCTTGGAGACAAAAACTTAAGGACCTGATAACCTTGCCCTAGTGGAGGAGGAACTATATTCATTCATTTTTAATGTACTCATTAACTTTGAAAAGATGTTTTTCTACCTACCAAGCCTAGATAAAGAGCCCACATAGAGACTCCCCAGTTAGTTCTTTCCCCCTTCCAGAAGCTCTGGGCCTTTTTCCTTCTTCTGTATTCCTTCCTGTCTAATAAAATTCTATCTTGGGCTTCTTGTGTTCATTCTTTGAATCCCTGAGACCAAGGACCTACTGAAGAAGAAATTCCAGTATCACTAAGACCTATGATAGCAACTGTGAAAGGGTAAAAAAAAATGTGGCCTCATCATGCTGTCTTGGAGCTTATAAAATCTCTTAGGCCATTTTCACCTCAATTATCAGGAACAGTGAATGTGTCTAAATTTCTTAGAAGCAGATACTCATTTATTACTGTTTGGGGTTTTATTTCTGCGTAACTAATCACCATGAAATTTAGCATGTTAAAAATAGCAAACATCACTTTTGTTTAGAAAATCTCCGCATTTCCAAATCTAATTTGTAACTAAGTTGTGAATTCAAAACTCTAATATAGTTCACTAATAAGTTGAAGTTGACAGCTCTTTTACTCAGAGGATAGAATCTACAAGTTTGTGAAACAAATTTTCAGGCAGTCCTAGAATTTTTGTTTCTTTACATCTAACTTATCTTTTCTAGTGCATTGAAACAAAAATTCCCGAGCAGAGTCATGGCCTGGAGTGAGCTGTCAATCTTTTTCTCTGTGAAACATAGGAGCCCCAATAGCATACTGGAGCTGAATTATATGAACCACAGCATATTTTTCCCAAACAGCAGAAATTCAGACTCACTTGAAGAATTTTCAGCTTTCGAATGCAAGGAATTGAAATTCTGAGTAAGACTTCAATTTTTCAAAATTTCTAATGATAACAAACTTTTTTAAAAAATTCAATGTATGAGGGGGAGAGCAAGATGGTGGCCAAGTAACAGCTTCTTTGCAACTGGGATCAATGAGATTGAGGGAGAGAAGACTCCAGGCATCTCTAGCTTGTGCACTCTGCCTAGAAACATCCTTTGGGGGATGCAGGGAGAGAATGAGAGACTTCTGGACCCCAGGGGGAGGACCAAAGCAGTGGAGAAGTGGCAAGTGGCTGCTAACAGGCTGCTGCAGCTGTAACTACAGCAACAGCAAGATTGCAGAGAGGGAAAGCCTTTCCTGTGGGTTTTTTTTTTTTTTTTTTTTTTTTGCTTGGACTTGGGCACTCAGTTGAATTACCTTGAGAGAACTTGGGAAAGAGTGTGGGTGACTCTAAGTGTTATCCAGGGCACAAATCTGAGCCGCTGGGCCAGAATGGAGCTAACATTGCTTGGCTGTGGGCCCAGCCATTGTGGGAGAACTCCCCCTGCAGGCTCCACCCTCAGAGTCACAGAGCAAGGCTTCGTCTAGGAGACCTTGGGCGAGTGATCTAGTGACTGTGAGCAGCCCCAATGGCTGGGACTGAGATGTCAGAGAAGGTCAGAACTTTCAGTATTTGGCAGTGAAAAGACTGCCTTATAGCTTTGGCCCTCAGGGGCATAGAGTGAAGCTGGTTTTGGATAAGTGGGCAGCTGCTTATGCAGAGATCCCAGTGACAAGTCCATTCCTGGGAAAGCTTCTGCTTAGCCAAGTCCTGTACCAAAAGGACTCATTGAAATCTTAGGCCAAAGACATGGTAACTTAAAGAACAAGAGGAAATGAAAGGAAAATTAGGGCAAGATAAAAGAAAACACTCATGAGGAAGAGTCAGCAGAAAAATCCTGACAACATGAAAAACCAATCCAGAGCAAGCCTTCCCCCATGAGGTAGCTACTGCAGAGGAGTCCACCTATAAGGAAATGACAGAGGAGAATTTAAAATACAGATGATGAAAATAATGAAGGAAATTCTGAGAAAGTGGAAAATAACAAAAAGGAAATCCAAAAATAGAATCTAATAAAAGATGAACAATATGAAGAATATAGAAAGGATATGGCAGAGCTGAAGGAACTGAAGCAATCAATTAGGGAAGTTAAAGATGCAAAAGAAGAGTGTCAACAACAGATTAGACCATGCAGAAGAAAGAATCTCAGAGTTAGAGGACAAAGCTCTTGAGGTAACTCAAACAATTAAAGATGCAGAAAGCAGAACATTCACTGATAGAATTATGAGACTTTATGAAGCATTCAAATATACAAGTTATAGTTATCCCAGAAAGGGAAGAAGAATGCTGCAGAGGAATGGAAGCTATGCTAGAGAATATTATAAATGATAATTTCCCAAATATCACCAAAGATTCTGACACACTCCTTTCAGAGGGATATTGGACCCCAGGTCACTTCACTCAAATAGAGCTTCTCCAATACATATCGGGATGAACTTATCCAAAGTCAAGACAAAAGAAAAGATTCTACAAACTTCCAGGAGCAACTGCCAATTGACATACAGGGGCAAATCCATCAAGATGACTGGAGACTTCTCTAATGAAACTTTTCAAGCCAGAAGACAATGGTCATCTACCTTTAATCTACTTAAACAAAAGAATTTCCAGCCCAGAATTCTATATCCTGCTAAGCTAAGCTATAACCTTACCTTTTTGGAAGGAAGTATGGAGAACCCTCAAAGAACTCAAGCTAGACCTCCCATTTGATCCTGTAATCCTATTACTGGGCATCTACCCAGAAGGAAAAAATTCCTTTTAACATAAGGACACTTGCACTAGACTGTTGCAGCTCAATTTACAATTGCCAGAATGTGGAAACAGCCTAAATGCCCGCCAACCCAGGAATGGATTAACAAGCTGTGGTATATGTATGCCATAGAATACTATTCAGTCATTAAAAAGTTGGAGACTTTATATCCTTTGTATTAACCTGGATGGAAGTGGAACACTTTATTTTTAGTAAAGCATCTCATGAATGGAGAAGCATGAATCCTATGTACTCAATTTTGATATGATGACAATTCATGACCTAGTACATGGTGGAGAGTGGGGGAAGAGGGGAACAGAAAGAGAGAGGAGGAGGGAGGGGGTGGGAGAAAGGAAGAGCAGAGAGTGAGAAG
>NW_003852555.1:3071163-3107389 GCF_000181295.1 Otolemur garnettii | reverse complement strand
AAAAAAAAAAAAAAGAAAAGATAGAAAGAAAAAATAAGGGACAGGACAAAAAGGCCTCAAGTTTGGAGATTTGAGGTAATTAGGACCCAGCAAAGGGAAAGAATAAAAGACTCTCTTGCGACATATTTGCACATGACAAAAATTCTTTTATAAGATTGCATGATTTATCTTTTTTTGTAAATTTTAATTTTAAAAATCATTCTTATCCTCTTTGGTATTAAAAATAAACATGATTTCTGAAGCCTTAAAAAAAAAGTTCAATGTACTGTTGTAATTCAAATCTTGCTAGAATGAATTGTTTAGACAACATTTCCTACAGATGGCCAATGGGTAGTTAGAGTACTTTACATGACAGGAGGTTCCCTTTCTCACAGGAAACAGTTAATCTGTATTAAGTAGAAAGCCAAAAAGAAAATAATAATAATAATGATGATGAAAGAAAGCCAAAATCATGAGCTTAGTGAAACTTCCACCCAAAGATTTCAACTGTGCCTCCAGGAACAATGTAAAACAGGTGGTCCCCTTCTCCGCAGGATGGTTCTTCACGTAGCTGAAGATAGCTGTCATTCCTTGCCTTTATAAACCAGCAATAAATTATCTATAAATTGACATTCTAACTATACATCATTATTATTTAAATCTCCTGTGGCCACATTCTGTTTTCCTAGTTGCAAGTCTTTATTGTTTCTTTGAAGCTATTGTTTAATTCAAAATTTATTTTCTCTTTCCTTAGGCCAAATTAGTGAGATTGTACTAAAAGCAAGAGCAAATACTTGAGATTTTACAAAAGCAAGCCTCAGAGACTGTAAATTTGATACCACAGCCTTCTAGAAATATGAAGCTTAACTGAAGTGAATTCCTTTTCTGCCTTCACATTTATTTCTCTACAGAAGGACTTTAAACTCTGATGGCAAATTCTAACTGCAGCTGCCTTCTACCTGGTTGACAGGTAATCTTTAAGTTTACTTGGAGTCAGTGATGAGATTACTTAATCCCAAGAGTCCTATTTTTCTTTTTGCCTAAGGCCTTCCTGGTGTTAATTAGGTGTAAAGTGGGAGGAAGAATTCAGGAGCAACACGGGCCTTCCTCTCATTAAGATCACTGCTACAAGAAGGATGTAATGACACCTTTTATTGTTCGGTTGCTGTATTTTAAAGGAATCCCAAGTGCACCGAAAAGAGTTCATACATCTTATTCTCAGCCGTAAAACTACCAGAAGGACACGAATTTTGTTGAGTTTGCTCAATAGCATTATTCTTGGGAACTATTTTTTAAAAATTGTCTCAATGTTGGAAGCGGGTTGCTGTCTTTGCTGCAACCTTTCTAAACCATGGAAATGCCTATCTTGTGCTCACAATATTTCTATTTGGCCTTGTACACCTTTGATCTGATGCCATGTGGTAAGATTTTTCTGTTTCTCTGTCTTCATCAACAATCAAGAGGGTTGATGCAGGCTTTCTGAAGAGTTTTATCAATGTCATTAGTTTGCCCTGTGATTGTACACAATGGCAGGAATTGTTGCATTTTTTAAAGGCTCGTTGTGTAAAAAGATCTTTAAAATTATGTTGAAAAGTAGTATCCTTGTTTATATAATACAAATAGTGTTTTGTAAACTACTGAAACCAGTGATCTGTGCAGGGTCTAGAACAAGGTCACCAGAAAGCCTCTCCTCTACATTTTTATGCCCTGTTAACTTTCTCCTGGACTTACCAGGATAAGACAAAGCTGAAGGAAGCACATTCTTCACGTAATAGAAAAAATGGCCTTGCCAAAGACAGAGCTAAGTGAAATTGATTCTCACTTCAGGTGTGAATGTTCTGGGTTTAAAATGTGAACAATTAAAAACTCATGCTAAAACAGGCTGTTCATTAAATTTATAGAGCCGTGCTATGTCAGTAGATGGAAAGTCAGACTATGAAAATTTTGACAACTAATTTAAGACTTTGGAAATTAGGGAAATTAAAACTAAAATCTGATTCTCATTGCTGCTTTTATTGCATATTGCTAATTTAAAAGTCATTAATGAAGGTGGTATATTTCATTATCATAAAAACTCACTGAGTACCATAGACCATTCATTCCGAGGAAAATTAGAGAAATTTCTCTTCATGCCTTTTGTTTCAAAGTAAACTTTGAGCTAATTGGGGGCTATTTCCATGTTGGGAGAAAGGGACTTCAAGGACATGAAATGGCCTTATTGGCTTTTCTTTGAGTTATATATAAAGATGTTCTAAGAAAATCATAGGAATGAAATACAACCACATGATTTTTCCCTTTACAAAATTAACCAAGGTCAAAAATTAGTTGATTTTCTCCCTTTGCAAAATTAACCAAGGTCAAAAATTAGTTTGAAAGATAATGTTATCCTGCTTAAATAGTATATTACATCATTGCCTCAAGACATTATGATCTTAATAAATCTGTATACATGATCGTCAAAGAGAAAACAACCAGGCTAAGCACTCTAAATTCTCTAAATAATGTTTAAATAATCAGTGGGAATAATGATAGCTTAAAGCTGCATAAGAAATGATTATCAGACAACTGTGATGTATTTAACATGCTTAAAGCACTGTATAGTACTCAAAATGGTCTCTTGTCTACATTATCCAACTTTTAGTGGAATATTGGGAAATCACTAAAATTATTATCTCTATTTTACAGATGACTAAGCTAAAACAGAAACTTAATGACAGTAACGGATTTAGATTACAGGTCAATTAATAATTCATTTTGCGTACCTACCATTTTCCTCTGAATCCCCTATGATTCTATAGCACTTTGTTGGGAGCGAATGTCCCTGGATAAAATCACTGTGGTTATATTTCCATTTATTATATGCATGGTAATAAATCATTGTAATGCTGGTACATGAATACCAAGGATTTATCAACCTAACCAGAGTAATTTTGAAAGTAAAGGTAATGGTACTAACAATTATGCTAGAACTTGAGGTGGTCACCACAAATATGAGTAGAGATTGGCAATCTGTTTACCAAAAAAGTGCTTTGAGGGTATTTTCTTCTGTTTTGCTTGTTTTGTGTTGCCCAAAGACAGAAAGTCCTTTTCTCATGAGTGTGAACTTTTGTTTGTTTGGTTCTTGCTTTTGTCAAGGAAAGAGGGGGTTAAGGAGAGTAGTTCCACTGTGAACCAAGACGGGGCATTTGCTCCTTCTTTACTTCTTAATATCTCTGAAAATATGATGCAGGTTAGTCAGCCATGTCCAGTTAAATAAGACAAAAGTTAGTCTGGGGAAGACTTGCCACATTCAGAGGTTTTCCAGGGTATGAATGCGCGCGGTATATACTTACACATATATTTGTTTTTGTGTTAAACAGATAGTTTGGGATAATGGAAATGACTATAGTTGTGTAATTTTTTAAACACTCAAAGGTTGCATAAATATATTTCAATCCTCATTAAAATTTAATTTTGGAATAATGAGAGTTAGAATCGCAAAAGAAAAGTGCTTGCATTTACCAGATTTTAATTTTAATTTTTCAGCAGGAGTTAGTCAATGTGAAATTGTTTGTGTTGTCTGTCAAGGGCTCTGAAGACCCCAGCCTCGGTGAGGGTTTTCTCTCAGTGCCACTAGCAAGTGGCCCCCTGAATCTGAGAGCACTTTGACTCCACCAGAACGAAACAAGGAAACCCAGGAGCAGCCGCAGAGCCAGCACAAAAAGAGGCAGTTACACAGCAAAGGCAGGCAATTAACAAAGTTTTATTTTATAGAACACATTTAAATTTAGAAGCAGATAGACGTTTATGAGCAAACAGAACACACCTGAGAGAGGAAGGACCCCTTGCAAACTTTCCCCCTGCATTTATTCTCCAATTCCTAGCTTTGCTCCTCCTACGTCTAATGTTTATGCATTTCCTTACTCATGGTTATGCATTTTTTTCACTTAGGGTCTTAATCAAGCAGACTTCACACTATTCTTTACTAACTTCTCCTTTGGAACGGCTCCAGGATATTAATAGGGCATTGATTAATCATGAGGTGCTGGCTAGCTTCTTCTTTAAAATGTTCTTACTGATGAAGCCCTCTCTGGGGCTCTTAGGAGTTGAGCAGAGCCTGAATTCCAAAACTTTCTAACCACAATTTCTGCTTTTTTCACCACCTAGACTAGTCGCTGTTCTCTACACTGCTCGTGTCTAAATGAAGAAACTGTCCCTTTCCTCTGTCTCAGCAACTGCCCCATTTTCTATCTCAACAATTGTCTGCTTATCTTTTCCTTCTTCCTTTGTCTGTTTCCTGTCCCGAATGTTTTCAAAAAGGATTTTAATGTATTTATATTGTTATCTCTAAAATTTTTATTTTTATTTCTACTATCTTCCCTTATATTGTTCTCTTATTTTGTTTCTTCTTTTTCCTGCTTCTTTACCTTTTCCTTTCTTGAGTATTGTTTGATCTGTCACATTTTATTTGATTCTCTTTTTTCCAAATATGTAATCTTAGTTTTCTGGTAAATACCATAGTTTATTAACAAAACAGTTTATACAACTTTTCCTAACGACATCAAAAATCAATCAGTAACTTGTACTTAGTCCTCATTGCTTTGATAATAACCTCCAAACTTCAGGGGTTTACCACAAAACGCTCATTTTTTTCTTATGTTTTATATCATCTGTGAGAATTGCAGGTTGGCTGTGACTCAACTATGTATTTTTTCCCTCTTTAAGGCATGCCATTCTTTTGGCAAACAGATAAATAGTGGACTAAAGTATTTAAGAGTCTCAACACATCTGACTGGAGATGGTGTCTTCACATTTGCTCACTGTCCATTGGCTGAACCAAGGCACGGCCATGCCTGGCACGGAGGTGGCTGAGACATTGGAGACATAAGCTTCTCCCCTATGGTAGTGTTTTAATTCTTAGGGGACTGGGGAAGGCAGAGAATAACTAGAAAGGGTGACATCTCAGGGCTAATGATACTGTAAGGAATAAAAATAAAATGATCCTTGTTTCCATGGAACTTACATGCAGGTTGTGACTGTCCTATCTCATTACTTTTCTGGCTTTGCATTGGATTATTTGGAATTTGCACTAAGTTTTCTCAAACTTCCACTACCCCATCTGCATACCGCAGCCTATTCTTGTCCTGTGAATTTGGTATCCTGTCAAATCGCTGGGGATGTGAACACTTATTTCTGGTATCGACTTTACTTTCCTGGGTGAGAGTTTATCCTTTTATGTAGTTAGGTTGATGGTTATTTCACACTGTTTTTTCTCATGTTCCTGGTAAATGATCTATAAGGACTAAAGAGGACTTCCCCAGTTCAAGTAAATATCCCTGGTTGTAGCAAATAATCAGTAGCAAAGAGTCAGGAAAGGGCCTGGTAGGTGGGAGCCGTGAGCATATCGTGCAGTTGGTTTTTGTTCAAGGTCCCTGAAAGCTTATCTTTAGCATACAGGCGACTCTTGCACATCACAAAAGTTATCTAGACCCCTGATCTGTTTCTTTCCCTAAGCCCAAAACTCACTTGTTAAGTTCCCCATGGAAAAGTTGCCACATTATTTAAATAACTTATCTCCCAGCTTTATCCCTACATCAAACACCAGAGCCAGCCACCTTAAGAGTGGCATCTGACCAAGTGATTCACAATCCTTTAAATAAATATCCCCTAACAGCCTTAGAGCCCAAGTCTGCTACCTCTGATCTGAAGGGGACTCATACAGCGAAGATGAAGAAGGTGAGACTCATGAGGCAAGTGATATTCTCGCCTCATGTACTAAATTTAAGCTGTTGCTAGAACACACAGTAAACACCCTAGATAATAGTTTAGGGCAATATTTGAAAAGAGCAGAAAGTGATACAAATATTTATAGGGTACAAAATGACAAAACTTTAAATAAAGACAGGATCACAAACAGTGCTGTGTCAAGCCATAGTGGAGCATGAGGCAAAAATCAGCATTACTGATTTCTTTGGTATTACTTTTATTTAATCTTAATCACTAATTTTTTTTTTGGGGGGGGGTACCTTCTCCAATTTTGCATTCAAATGCTTTAATCACTTCACTCAGCTCACCTTTGTCCTGGCTCTGACTAGCCAGAGCAGACACACTCATGTGCCCTCTGACTGAGAGCTGAGCATCCCTCACCCCCATGAGGAATTTGAGCAGAATGGACACCACAGAAGCCACCTGAGACACCCTGTGCAGACTGCCTCTGAGGGGGAGAGAACCTGCCTCCCAGAAGCCCAGACCTGCAGCCCCACCCTATAACTGCATGCTGCTACCCAGCTCAGCAACTCTGCCCTTAATATTTCTGCTCTACTATCTGAGTGGGTGGCCCTCCCACAGGTCCTGCAGTGCCTTTGGGTCCCCTGGACCCACTCTTGAAGCTCTACTACTGCCCTTAGGCCTAATAACCCTCTGAAGTCCCAGTATTGATTCTGGGTTCCATATCTCTGACCCTGAGGCTCCAGCACTGCTCCTAAGCCCTACACTCCACCCTAGAGGCTCCCCACAGCAGCCAGGCCCTGAGGCTCCATGAAGGAGGCTTCATTGCTGCCTCTGTGTTCTTTGGCTCCACTCCCAAGGCTCCAGCTTTTCCTCTGTCTTTGGGCTCACAGCTCTGTCCCTGGGATCCACAGCTCTGTCCCCAGGGCCCACAACTCTATGCTTGAGTCTTCATTACCATTTTCTGAGGCTACATCACTATCATTGAGGTTTCATTACCTCTATGCTTAAGGCTTCATTATCATTTATCATTTTCTGAGGCTACATCACTATCATTTGGCCCCACAGACCCTACACAGAGGCTTCTGCTGCCATGTATAAGCCCCACAGCTCCATCCGGAGGCTCCAACCAGCCGCTTGGTGGGAACCACCCCACTGGTCCAGTTTTCCACCAGGGACCTCTTTGCCTCAAGATGCCATCATACATGGACCCAGCTGGAGTAAGCACCTATAGACTAGACCACCCACTGCCTAGATAGCTTTGCATAGCTATCACTGTCACTTAACTTCCATGGGGGTGTTCAGTGTGTGAACAACCCAAGCTTCCAACAGTGTCCTGGGAAAAACCCACCATGTTGCCTGAAGATTAACAAGCCTTGGCTTGAACTATTGAA
This sequence comes from Otolemur garnettii, assembly GCF_000181295.1. NCBI lineage: Eukaryota > Metazoa > Chordata > Mammalia > Primates > Galagidae > Otolemur > Otolemur garnettii. Next base: position 3,100,310 of record NW_003852555.1, on the reverse strand, counting down.
CTGTGATAATCACAAGGGGAATGAGATAGCACAGAATAGCTATATTACAGGATCTCAGCGCATCTACCTCTGTCATGCCAAGTCAGTCTTCCAGAGTAGGTCACACAAGTGTCATTTAGAGATCTCTGCTTCTCACTAAGTAGGGGAGTTCTCACCAAAAAAGAACAGGCATACTGCAAACCTATCTGCCCTGAGCTGGGAAAAGAGGTTTCATATGAGAAGAACTCAGAAAAATAACTCTGAATACATGAAAAATAAGTTTGTTTCACACCACTAGGGAATCAAAATGGAGCTAGAACGATAGAGCACAATAAAAAGGATATTGTTTGGATGTCAGAAATGGAATTCAGAACATGAAGGGAAAATAAAATGAACAGGATTGAAGAGAAAGTTGAAAACCAATGCAAAGAAGCAAGTGAATTAAATAAAATAAACTTTACAGCATCAACAAAAACATGATCAAATGGATTCACAGCCAAATTCTATCAGACCCACAAAAAGAACTAGTATCTATCCTAAAGAAATTAATCGATAACATTGAGAAAGAGGGAATGTACCCTAACTCATTTTACTAAGCCAATATCACTTTGTTACCAAAGCCAGGAAAGAACATTACAAAAAATAAGAAAACTATAGACCAATAGTCCTTAAAAACCTTAAAAGTCCTCAACAAAATACTAACAAACTGAATCTAACAGTACATCAAAAAGAGAATTCACTTGGAGGATCTGTCCAGTACTGCCAGTTGGGTGTTAAAATCTCCAATGATGATATCATGTTTTTCAGATCAGTTAGAGTTTGTTTTATAAATTGAGGAGCATTCAGATAGGGTGCATAAATGTTAATTATTGAAAACTTGTCATGTTGTGTGCTTCCTATGATGAGTATGTAGTGACCATCCTTGTCTGTCTTTATTTTTGTTGTTTTTATTTTTTTTTTTTTTTTGAGACAGAGCCTCAAGCTATCCCCCTGGATAGAGTGCCATGGCATCATGCTCACAGCAACCTCCAACTCCTGGGCTCAAGCGAGTCTCCTGACTCAGCCTCCCAAGTAGCTGGGACTACAGGTGCCCGCCACAATGCCTGGCCGTTTTTTTGTTGCAGCCATCATTGTTGTTTGGCTGGCCTGGGCTGGGGATTCGAACCTGCCACCTTAGGTGTATGTGGCTGGTGCTTTAGCCTCTTGAGCCACAGGCGCCAAGCCTATTTTTGTTGGTTTGAATCTGATTGCATTTGCAAATAAGATAGGAACCCCAGCTTTTTTCTGTTTTCCATTTGCCTGGAATACCATTTCCCATCCCTTCACCCTGTCTTGTTTTATCCTTTGAGGTAAGATGAGTTTCTAGTAGGCAACAGATATCTGGCCTGAGTTTTTGTATCCAGTCTAAGAGCCTGTGCCTCTTTAGGGGAGAATTCAAACCATTCACATTGAGAAAATTGATAGATATGAAAGAGTTTGGGTCATCTTGTTTTTCAGAGGTCTAGAGCTTATTTTTATCCCTTTCACTGTTGTGGAAGCTAGGCTTTGTTCTTACATTTCTAGGTGGTTTTTACTTTTAGGCTTTGTTCTTACATTTCTAGGTGGATTTTTACTTTGATGAAACTGCTGATAATTATGAAGAATAGGTGAAAATTTCCTGTAGAGCTGGTCTAGTTATGAAATTTCCTCAACATATGGATGTCAGTAAAGTATTTGATTTCTCCATCACAAATGACACTCAGCTTAGCAGGATATAAGATCCTGGGATAGAAACTGTTTTGTTTAAGAAAGTTGAAGGTCGATGACCATCCTCTTCTGACTTGAAAAACTTGAGCTGAAAGATCTGCAATCATCCTAATATTTTTCCCTTTGTAATATTTTTCTTATACCTGGCTGTCTGCAGAATTTTTTCCTTCATAGTCAAGCCATGAATAAAATCAAAGACTGTATTCCTTTTACAGTAGTCCCAAAGAAGGTGAATACCTGGGAATATATCAAATAAAAGATGTTAAAGATCTCTACAAAGAGAATTATGAAACCTTGAGAAAAGAAATAGCAGAAGACATTAACAAATGGGAGAACACACTATGCTTGTGGCTGGGAAGCATCAACATTGTTAAAATGTCCATTCTACCCAAAGCAATCTATAGATTTAAAGAAATTCCCATCAAAGCACCAATGTCATACTTTAAAGACCTTGAAAAAATAGTACATTGATTCCTATGGAATCAGAAAAAAGCCCAAATAGCAAATACAGTTCTTAGAAACAAAGAAAAAAATCTGGAGGCATTGTGTTGTCAGATTTCGGGTTATACTACAAGTCTATATTAAAACAGCATGGTACTGGCACAAAAAAAAGATGTAGAATAAATAGAGAATCTAGAAATGAACTCAGCCACATATCATCATTTGATCTTTGACAAGCCTAATAAAAACATGTGCTGGAGAAAAGAATCCTTACTTAACAAATGGTATTTGGAGAACTGGTTATCCACATGTAGAAGACTGAAATTGGACCCACACTTCTCACCACTGACAAAAATTGATTCTCTGTGGATAAAAGATTTAAAGTTAAGACATGAAACAATAAAAAATCTAGAAGAGAATGTAGGGAAAACACTTAAAGATATTGGCCTGGGAAAAAAAATTATAAGGAATACCACTCTGGTAATTGCAGTAATTCCAAAAATAAATAACTGGAACAAGACAAGGGTGCCCACGGTCACCACTTATATTCAACATAGCTAGAGCAATCAGGCAAGAGAAAGATATAAGTGGTCTTAGATCAGGAAAGAGCAGGGATTCCTGCTCACTGGTGATATGATCTGTATCTGCAAAATTCTAAAGACTCCACCAAAGACTTCTCAAATTTATGAATAAATTCAGCAAAGTGTCAGGTAATGAAATCAATGTACACAAAAGTGTAGCATTTCTCTTTGCTAATAACAGTCAATCTGAGAATAACATCAAGGACTCTATACAATTTACAATAGCTACCAAGAAAATAAAATACCTAGGAATATACCTAACCAAGGAGGTGAAAGATTTCTGCAAGGAGGAGATTAAAACACTGATGAAGGCATGGCTTCTGTAGCTCAATGGCTAGGGCACTGGCCACATACACTCTGGTGTTTGAACCCAGCCTGGTTCTGCCAATCAACAATGACAACTATAACAAAAAAAAAAAAAATAGCTGGACTTGTGGCTTGTAGTCCCAGCTACTTGGAAGGCTGAGGCAAGATAATTGCTTAAGCCCAAGAGTTTGAGTTGCTGTAAGCTGTGATGCCACAGCACTCTACCAAGGGCAACATAGTGAGACTCTGTCTCAAAAAACAAAACAAAACAAAACACTAATGAAAGAAATCATAGGTGATGCAAATGAAAAAACATCTCAAGCACACAGGTTGGTAGAATGAGAATTGTTAAAACATCTGTATTGCTCCAGTTGATTTACAGATTTAACTCAATCTTCTTTTAAATGTCAATGCTATTTCACAGATCTAGAAACAGTAACTCTATGCTTCATTTGGAACCAAAAAAGAGCCTTAATAGCCAAAGTAGTCTTAACTAAAATCACAAATCTGGAGGCATCACATTATGAGACTTCAAATTACACTAAAGACTAAAGTAGCATGGTATAGAGACATAGACCAATGCGCCATGATCAGATACCACCTTAGACCTGTCAGAATGGATATTAGTAAAAAATTTTTTAAAAGAAAACAATAAATACTGGCATGGATGAAAGAATGGAATGCTTATAAATTGTTGGTGGGACTACAAACAACTACAACCTCTATGAAAAACAGTATGGAGAATCCTCAAATAAATAAATATAGATGTAGCAATTGACCCAGCAACCACACTGCTGGGTATCTACCCAAGGGAAAAGAAGACTTCTGCACTTGAAAGTTTCTCACAACACAATTCAGAATTGCAAAAGTGTAGAATCAATCTAAGTGTTGATTAATTCATTCATGGATTAAGAAAATGTGTTATATGAGGTCTGACAATTAAACTCATCTTAGAAAAGGTGATTTGTACCTCATTGCTGATATATCATTATGGTCGCCAGATGGGCAGGGGGAGTACTTCCAAAGGTGAAAACTTATATGACAATAGTTCTGATGGCATTCCAGAAAAAGAGTTCCAAAATTTCTTTACAGAGTGGACTAGGTGCTAGGGTTGGTGCACAGCTCCCCAAGGGTGGAAGTACCTATAAGTTGACTGTAGTTATATTCAGCAATGAGGTATGTAGCACTGTTTCGAGGATAAGTTCGTGAACTTAGTTGTCTGACTTTGTTTATATATATACACAACATAGACATACACACACACCACGGAGTACTACTCAGTCATAAAATGGAATGCAATAGTTTCTTTTGCAGCAAGTTGGATAGAACTAGAGACCATTCGCCTGAGTGAAGTTTCTCAGGAATTGGTAAACAAACACCACATATACTCTCTAATAATAGGGAGCTAAATGATGGGCGCATGTGGGCGTAAATAGATATAAAGGTCACTGGAAATCAAGAATGGGAGAAGGCAGAAAATCAGGGGTAAAAATCTACCTTTCACGTTCAGTGGACACTAGTCTGGGGATAGGCTCACTACAATCCCCACTTGTGCACTATAGTTGTGTAACAAAAGCATTTGTACTGACTTAATATTTTGAAATAAGAAAAGTATTTAAATTGAAGGTATACTGCAAGGGAAGGGATATCTAGGGAAAGGGTGTGTAATGAAAAGGGAATACCTATGTAAAAAGACTCATAATTATTTTTTAAGTGGCCATCTTTTTTTTTTTTTTTTTTGAGACAGTCTCACCCTGTTGCCCTTGGTAGAATGCTGTGGCATCAGAGCTCACAGCAACCACAAACTCTTGGGCTTAAGCGATTCTCTTACCTCAGCCTCCCAAGTGGCTGGGACAACAAGCGCCTACCACAATGCCCCACTATTTTTTTTTGTTGTAGTTGCCATTGCTGTTTGGCAGGCCCAGTCTGGGTTTGAACCCACCAGCCCTGGTGTATGTGGCTAGCACCCTAGTCACGGAGCTATAGGTGCTGAGCCTAAGTGGCCACCATTTTTCAAAAATAATGTAAGAACTTAAGGTGGTTATATTTTGGAATTTGGAAATAAAAAGTTTGAGTAGAAGAGAAATAGTTAAATTGGGTCTTCTCAATTTAGATATGAAAAAATACTCAAGAAATGTCCAGAGACAAACTGCTCCTGCTTCTTTCCTCCCAAGACTCCAAAGTATTGTGTAGTAGATAGTTTCGTTAGAAGAGAATCATCTAACCAAAATAGGGAATGTTTCAAAGCATCGCATTTTAAAGAAATTGTTAAATTCAGGTTAAAAATATGGTTAAATGCATCCCAAACTGCGATGGAGACCAAGGCCAGCCATCCTTGACCTATTTAGCTCCAGCAAAACCTCCCTCATTCTGCCATTAATAGTTAAAGTCAAGACACTAAATCACATATACTATCTACCATTTAGAATTGCTTACCAGGTGCCAGGTGGAGAGATAAGATATCTCATCGGGTGGCACTTGTGGCTCAAAGGAGTAGGGCATGGCAGGTTCAAACCCAGCCCTGGCCAAAAAAAAGAAAAAGATATTCTCTCATCCATTCTTCACAAGACCTAAAAAATTAGAAATGAAAACTTTCTAATTTTACAAATATGATAACAACTGACACTAACAAAGTGAATTTCCTTGATCAAGATCATACATTTCATATTTGCTGAGCTAAAGGTCAAGTTCAGGCCTTTCTCACGCTAACCCTGTGCTCTCAATCACCGCTTTAAAGTTAGAGCATACTCGTATCATTCATCTGTATTTGTAAGTACGTTAATCCCCAATATAGATCTGTAAGTAGAGACCCCATTGTCTCTTTCTTCACTAATTTCATTAAAAACCTGTTCATTGTGGCTATGGAACTGCTCTTTGTACTTTAGTTTTCTCATGTACAAAATGAAACAATGCCTAAGATTCCTACCCATTCTATAATTCTGTGATTCTTTGATCAATGTCAGCAAACCATTTGCTCTAAGTAGGCTATAATTGGATATCCTGGTGACTTTAAAGTGCAAACTAAGAATATTTAAACAGGCAGATTCAAAGGAAACCAAAGTATTATTTGTAATTTCAAATAGCTCTTTTTATTCTCATTCATCCCAGATCACTTCTTACATTTTTAATGCACCAACTTGCCCTTCTCTCATCCCATAGTAATAGAACCATGTGCTTCCATTTGGCCTTCCTTCCTCTGCCCAGTATTTCCTTACCTTTTCAAACCAAGCTGCCTTTACATGACCAAAACACTTCATGTCTCATGTTAGGAGATTCCATGCATCCTCCTAGCAGAGCATGTCTCCTTCACCCATCCAGTGAGCACCTCAGAGACAACCTACAGAGTTACCTTCTGGCCAGAAAGTGTTTGCTGCACTTCACTTCCTGGTATTTTCTTTTTCCATTAGAATTACAGATTTTAATGAAAATTCAAATTAAAATAACCTACCTCAGAGACATCAGACTAAAAATTTTGAAGTACTACAGAGAATATCTGGCAGCAAATACTATTATGGAGGGGAGTGGAACCTGGGACAACCACCTTAGAGAGCAATTGATCAAAGTACCAGAAAGTCTGAGTTATCCATGGCCCAGGAGCCAGCAGTTTCACTATCATACATATGCACCCAGATAAAGTCTAAAAATGCTCATTCTAGCATCCCTGGTAATACAGAAAAACTGTAAGTAACTTAAATATTTATTATCAGGAGAGTAGCTATATGAATTGTAATAGATACAGACAGTGGAACACTATTGTTTTAGTTCATTTTGTGCTGCTATTACAGAACACCACAGACTAAATAATTTATAACCTCTCAGTTATAGAGTGTGGGAAATCCAAAACCAAAAGACTGACACCTTGTAAGGGTTTTCTCACTGTGTCCTCACGTGCAGAAAATAGAGGGGCAGAAAATGTGCAAAAAGAAGACAAGAGATGTGGAAAGTGGGGGTCAAATTTATCATTTTAAAGCAAATATGTTCCCTCCTTTGATAACAGCATTAATCCATTCATAAGGGCAGAGCCCTCATGACCTGAACACCTCTCGAAGGTCTTTCCTCTCAACCCCTCCACATTGGGGATCAAATTTCCAACACATGAACTTTGGGAGACACATTGAGACATAGCAGCTATTCATTAATCAATCTGAATGAAACAGAGCCATGTGTGACAAATGGATAAATCTAAAAACAAAATAATGACAGGAATAAAAACAAGTTAGAGAGTGCTACGTACTGTTCAGAGCCATTTGCACAGTTTAAAGACGTGTGAAATCAGAGGATGTTTTGTTTTTGGAGATAAAATTCAAAAACTTATAAAAAGTGCTTGGAGGATAATAACAAGATTGAAAAAACTACTACTTCTGGAAAAGAAGTGATTGGATTCCTAAGCAGATAGTTTTGATTATATCTGTTTTTCTAATTTTCAAGTGGGCAATGTATACATAGTTATTTGTTACAGTCATTTTGCATGACTTTATTTTATAATTATATATATATGTGTATTTTCTAAATATAAAATTATATGAGATCTAATATATATTCAAGAATATATTATGAGAATATACATAAGAATATATATGTATTCTTCTCCTTGGACTCATGTGATATGTCTGAGAATTATAAGAATGAGAATTATTGCTTTACCAATCCACACTTACTTATTAATGTAATTATCCAACAGCATTTAAAGTGCCAACTATGGACTTAAATAATTGCTGAATTATGGTGGTAACCATTGTGTCCACTCTAGGACAACCCAAACTTGCTGAGAAATAGTAATAGCTGCTTGCTAAATTGCTTTAAACCTCAACAAATTCATCCTCTGTGAAGGGCAGAGAAGGGAAGGGAAGGGGAGGGGAAGAAAAAGGAGGAGAGAGTAGGGTAGGGATGGGGAGTGGAGGAGAGAGGAGGAGAGGGAAGGGAGAAAGAGAAAGAGAAAAGGAAAGGAGGGAGGGAGGAAATGGAAGAAGAAAGAGAGAAAGCTCTGGTTAACAGTGTCCAGAGTTCTCAAACATACTGTCTTGAGATAAGTTTGTGTCCAAACTGTTTTCCAAACTGTCACTCAAGGTGGAAACTAGAGAAATACTGTGGGACTCAGTCTCCAATTATTCTTTATTTGTTTGTGAGTTTTCTCAGTAAAAGGCCATTCAGACAAGGTTTGGTCTCCATTGCCAAGATAAGAAGAACCATTTTCTACATGGCATGGCTCCCACTGAAACTTTGAATTCCATTTTCTCAGAGTGCTACAATATCTTGGCTCTCTCATTCTTACGGCCAAATAATGCCTGTCATCCTACATTTCTACAAGTATTCTCTGCTGAAGAACTCACTGATATTTGTCTGTTAACTCCACTAATCAATCTCTCCAAGCAAACCTACCCTGCCCCACCCCACCTCAGTCACACATTCCACTACAACACCCTGAGTTCTTGCCTTCAGATGCGTCATCCCTTCATTAGCTTAGCTCATTTTATCTCCTTTACTCAGGTACTGCCTTGTTCAACCACATGTGGGCAGGGGCTCCAATTCATTCTTGCACCCCTTCTCTTTCACTGTTGCCAGCCTACCTTTCTCCCTTTTCTTCCTCAATGGGACTCCAGGCACCATTACTGAAATTCTTTGTTGGCAAATACCCCCAATCTCCTGCCCTCTGTCCCTCTTTGCACTTACTTTGCAGATGTCTGGTTAAACCTTGACATCTGCTTTTCCTGCAACTGAACCCAAGCAGCTGACTGTCACTGGAGAAAAATCAGAGAATTTGTTTATGGCAGTCACTTGAAGTATAACATACACACCCCAAATAGCATTCAACACTAACCTTGATCTGACTCTATTTTTCTACTAAGTTTTCATTCTCATTTTTCAAAGTGACTGTTTCACATTTTTTCGGTTAGTCTTATCAGACTGTTATGTTATGCCTTCCACCTCCCCTTCACATTACTCACAAATGAAATCTTGCCTCGTACCCAATTAAAGAAGAAAACCAATAAAATTTAAATTTCCTAATGATCCAGCCAATATGTCTATAAACTCACATGCATCTGTACTCACAAGCTCTATCTTCTCTCCCGTGAAAAAGATAGACAGATCACTGTCTCTGCTAATGGACAGTGTATTCAATCGTGCTGTGTACCACTTCCTATCTTGTCTTCTCAAGGACTTCGTTCCTGTGGTGTATGGGTGATCTTGGGTTGCATAACGAATTACTCTGAAACACAACAGCTAAAACAACATTTATTATCTTACAGTTTCTGAGGGTCAAGAATCCAAAAGTTGCTTAGAGGGATGAAACTGAGTAAGGTCTCTCACAAGTCAAGCTGTTACTGGGGACTGTCGTCATAGCACTGGCAGGCAGGGGCTGAAGACCAGCTTCCAAGCTCATTCACATGATCATTGGTCAGTTTCTCACTGTGGGGCCTCATTTCTCATTTCCCTCCACTGGGGCTTCCCCACAGGTTTGCAAGTGATAGGACAGTTTGCTTCCCCCAGAACAAGACGAGAGAGAGCAAGCCCAAATGGTATCTATTGCAACTTAATTTCAGAAGTGACCACCTCATCACTTCTGTTGTAGCCTTGGTCACAGAGACCAACTCTGATATATGTGCACCCGGGTGGGTCTATATAAGGTTACAAATAGCAAGAGGTGGGATCACTGGGGGTCACGCTGAGGATGTCTACCACGCATAGTTACCCCTTGACAGCCTAAATTGAAAATACCTCCTTTACTGTTGGAGCATTCCTCTTAGCACTCAAAGTTACTACCACCACAAGAGAAAACTTCAGTGGCCTCATATTCCCCTCCATCTGCCACCTAATCTATTTGCCAAATCTCACTGCCAAATTGTTCACAGAACTTGTTGCTACCCACGACCACTGCGCTATAGCGCTCCTTGTTCATTGCTCCTTCTCCTCATCTACTTCCTGGCCACAGCACCCCTCTAAAACAGCTCTTATCAAAATCAGCGGTGATTTTATGTTGCCTATTCTATAGGCCCATAATCTGCCTTCATCTTACTGTAGCTGCCAGCATCATTTTAAAATATTGTTCGCCTCTTGTTCCGCTCTTATTTTGCATGCAAGGGTGAATTTAGTTTTTATGGAATTTGAAGCTACAATTTTGGATACCCCATTTAATAGAAAGAATAAAAAATACTATTATATTATATTATATGAGATATAAAAGTAAGTATTTATGATGAAAAATAAATCACAAAACCTGTAAACATTGAAAACTATTATTAAACATATTAAATAGTATTAAATTAAATAATTGTTATTAAATAATAAAAATATCACCCACATCAAAAAAAAAAAAAGAACAAAAAATAATTTAACTTGTTCATAGTTTTTTTCCTTACAGTTTTGGCTGTGTATGCTTTTATTTCCTCTTCATATAATTATGATCTTGACATACTGTTTTCTATAATGAGAATTGGAAGCTATTTTGCTTCTCTTTTGAAAGGGTTGATTGAGACATCCTTTTTATTATTTATAATTTAGGAAATTTATTCTCAGCTTCACAACTCACCTGTGATTATTAGGATAGTTGTCAAATTTGGGAAAATTTCTTCTAGGTTTATTTTAAATATGCGATATAGAATTTCGATGGATTGTCCACATACTATCTTCAGTCCCGTGTGTTTCACTCCTGCCAGTGAGCATCGTGACCAGTCCTCCGGTTCTTCCCTCCCAATCACACCGCTGAGCGAGTTGGCACAGTGGACACTGGGCTCTCCTGGGGGCCATTCCTGCACTATGACAGCTGCAATAATCTGTATGGAAAAGGGGCTGTGAACCCACTTTAGTGCATTTATCCCACTAAATCTAAAATAGATAACATAAAAGAATGTATAAATGAGTATGTATATGTACTATCTTTATATAAAGAATGCATATAATGTTTGCATATTAGTCTTTTAACAATATGATCACAAATTATAGCAACCTAAAACAGCACTGTTATTGATAATATCACTGTTCGTGTAGGTCAAGAATCTGGGCACAACTTAGCTGGGTCTTCCTTTGCCCACAGTCTCAAAAAGGCTGCGCTCGATGTGTCCATCAGTACTGGGTTCTGATCTCAGGTCAGAACATCACTTCACATACATACGCTCAGATTGTGGGCAGAATTCATTTCCTTGCAGCTGTAGTATTCATGGCAGTCTGCTTCTTCAAATCAGCAGTGGAGAGACTAAAGACAAGTACTATACTCTTATGTAATCATTTACACGTAATTATTTTTATTTCATTATCTTCTTTGCAGTCCATCGTTTAGGAGCAAGTCACATGTTCTGCCCATATAAAGGGAAGGGAATTACACAAAGGCATGAACGGCGGGAAGTAGGGATCATGGCACCATCTTAAAGTCTGTCAGTCACAGTCTTTCAAAGAATAAATAAAGAAAAAATATAATGTAATATATGCTCTATAGAAAACATTATTTTAATGAGTTAAAAATAATTTGCATATACCTCTGAGTCTCCATGGTTCTGTAAGATAATGTGTATCTGCTTTCTACACAGGCAAATGAGAATTTTAACTTGTTCTGATTCTAAAGCCAGCAAATGGAGCTAGAACTTGGACTTCTCAAGTTTCAATCTTTAGTTGATCTTTCCATGATATTAACTTCATCTACACATAGTATAAAGTTGAAACTTTCATTCTTTCAAGAAGCTTTTAGGTATTAGAACCACTGTATATACATCTTTTGTGTATCAACCAATGAGTGAGAATTAATTAGGCCCCTAGTTACCATTTGTGTATAATTAAAATACATTTAATCTTGACAGATCTTGATAAATCACCAAATCTTCAGATTTATGAACCCAAAGATCTTAGTGGGCACCTGTTGCATTTCTCTTTGGCAAGCATTTCAGATTATCCTTACTACTTCATGTTCATCTCAGTTTTATAAAGACCCCTCTAGAGATGTTCATCTTTAATTTATCCTGAAAAAGGAAGCAAGAATACTTCATGGCCTCAAGAGTATTTTTATCCTGGCACCAGTAATTAATTCCTATGGCCCTGTGTGTTTTTTCTTTGCCATCACTCTTTACTGGGTACCATAACGTAAGCATTCCCTGTTGTGGTCAGTTTTATCCTCCATATAGATATGCCCTTGGATTAAAAGTTTATGTTCCCAAAGCAGAAAAAATACAAATGTTTCTACTTGCCCATTTATATCACTCTACATAGCAATATTAGCCTTTTAGCTGTACACGCCACATTAGCAATCTGAGTGTTTTTTGAATCAAAGCTGAAATTTGTAGTGCCTCTAATGTGTAATGAAGTTGCACATTTTTACCATGCATTCACTCAACCATATGGGTTTTATAATTGAACTCAAGAGATTGTATTTTGGATTCACTTCTGCGCTAATAAAAATGTACACATACCAATGCTTCTGTCCCCATTTGGAGATACAATTTGATATAGTTTGGTCATCTGTTACAGAGTCTAGATATGCTGTCATTCTCCTATCGAAAGAATAAAGCCATGATAATTTAATTATGTAAAATAGCATTACTAAATAGTAAATAGTTCATATTATATCCACATATGTGCATTTAAAAAAATTACATGGTAATAGGAATTACCAGTGCCCAGAACAAATATTGCTGGAATGAATATGCTTAATAATTTGAGGAGACACAGAATGCATTGGTTTTGTTCTAGTGCTATTGCTTTTACTCAACCAAGCTTTCAAAATAAATGTGCCCAATGATAATGAATTTTTAGATTATAGATTTTAGGAATGTTCAGATTACACGAAAAAACAAGTATCTTGGTGGCACCTGTGGCTCAAAGGAGTAGGGCACCAGACCCATATGCCAGAGGTGGCAAGTTCAAACCCAGCCCCAGCCAAAACAACAACAAAAAAAACAAGTATCTTCAGATTTTATTCAAAATATTAAAGTATTCTTTTTTATTGCAATTAAATATAATTGAATCACATCTACCGCAAAAGTAAAAGTGGTCAGAACATTCATTATATCTTTTTAAAATTTCAAAGTATTATAGGGGTATAAATGTTTTTGGTTACATGTATCAATTTTGCTACACTTGATACAGGGTTATAAGTGTTCCCATCACCCAGAAAATGTTCATTGTATCTATTAGGTAGGTTTTTGCTCAACCCCTCTTCCTGTCTTCCCCCTACTTGATTTCCACTGATTTTACTTTCTTCTCTGCACATTTGCACTCATTAGTTAGTTCTAATTTAATAACAAGTACATGTGGTGTTTGTTATTTATCCATTATTTAGATACTTCACTTAAGATAATGATCTCCAGGTTCATTAAAATTGGTGCAAAAGGCCTTATTTCATCCTTCTTCATGGCTGCATAGCATTCTGTGGTCTATATGTACAGTTTCTTAATCCACTCATGAGTTGATGGGCACTTGGATTAATTCCATAACATATTACTGAATGAGAAAAAGTTGAAATAATTACTTCTAAGAACTAGAGTAAGACAAGGGTGCCTACTCTCACCACTTCTATTCATCATAATGTTGGAAGTCCTAGCCAGAGCAATCAGGTAAGAGAAAGAAATAAAGGGTGTACAAATTGAGAAAGAGAAGGGCAAACTACTGCTCTTTGCCAATAATATGAATTTATATCTAGAAAACCCCAAAGACTCTACCAAGAGACTCTGGAATTGTTAGATAAATTCAGCAAAGTCTCAGGTTACAAAATCAATGTACACAAATCAGTACCATTCTTATATACCAATAACAGTTGAACTAAGAGTCAAATCAAAGACACATATCATTCACAATAACTACAAAGAAAAGAAATACCTAGGAACATACTAGGGAGATATCTACAAAATAACGAGCAAAAAAATTGCAGATAACACAAGCTAATAGAGAAACACATCATGCTCATGTATCAGTAGAATCAATATTGTTAAAATATCCACACAAGTTAAAATGATTTCTAGATTCCATGTGATCCCAATCAAAATACAAACATCATATTTCACAGATCTAGAAAAAATAATTCTATGCTTTATTTGGAACCAGAAAAGAGGTTGAATAGCCAAAGCAATCTTAAGCAGAAGAAACCAATCTGAAAGTATCAGATTACCAAACTTCAAACTATACTACAAGGTGATAGTAACCAAAACAGCATGGTATTGGCACAAAAAAGAGACATAGACCAATGGAATAGAATAAAGAACCCAGACATAAAACCACATACATACAATTGATATTTTACAAAGCAGAAAATGCATTAAATTTTTTTTAGAATGCTTTTAAAGATTTGAATTAAGATTAAAACTTTGGATAACTTTATATTTAATGGCTGTTATCTATGTTCAGTGTAGTTTCAAGGACTCTGATGGTAATGTAAATTAAAATTTTTTTTTGCATTTATTCCTTTGCTTTAATATAGAGATGTTTGTGTATATTTTTCCAATGAGGGAATTACAATGAAAGACTCCTAATCAATGAAAAGAAATGCATGCTAAATGGCTTGGCGCCTGTAGCTCAGTGGAGCTGGCAGGTTCGAATCCAGCCTGAGCCTGCCAAACAACAATGACAACTACAACCAAAAAATATCCAAGTGCTGTGGCAGGCACCTGTAGTCCCACCTACTTGGGAGGGTGAAGCAAGAGAATCACTTAAGCCCAAGAGTTTGAGATTGCTGTGAGCTGTGACAGAACAGCACATTACTGAGAGTGACAAAGTAAGACTCTGTCTCAAAAAAAAAAAAAAAGAAATGCATGCTAAAATGATCAAACCTATCAAATGAACTTTTTCAATTTAAAACTATTTCCTAGAAAGTTGCTTTTTAGGACATCATACAAATTCACTAGGAAATGAATAGAGAATGTATTTGGTATTTCAACATAAAAACAAAATAATCACTAAAATTTATTGAGTGATTCATTTTTATTTGTTAATTTGATTCTCTCTGTATTAACCCTATTACATGCTCACAACAATCTTACAAAGTATTATTTTTTTTTCTAACTTTACAAAAGAGGAAACTGAGGTCTAGAGAGGCTAAATGATTAATAGGAGGTAAAGCTTATATTTCAACCCAACAAGTCTGCTTTTAATGACTAACCAATGCCATCTTGAAAAAATTAGCATAGACTTATTATAATCGTCTAAAGATAGCTTACTCATTGTCTTTTTAAGAAAATGCTTCTTTGAACTGAGTCCAAATTCATATTCTGCATGCTACTCGATTGCATTTAAAATGTATATAAATCTCTAAAGTCTACTCTTTCTGTAACATTCCTACATAGACTCAAAATTATTATACTAGTTCTTTTTAACACCATTTCCTTACAGCACCACCAGTGTTGAAAGTATGTTCTCTCCACATTCAACTCCACTATCCCGCCTCATACCCACAAAGTAATGACAGTAGATACCCCTTAATTGTCCAGGCAACTATTTTGCTCAAACAATTATATCTATTAAAATAACTAAATTGATTTTCTGTCTATAAAAAAGACATTTTAAAATCTATATGTTTCTTGGTCAAAGGTTATGTCAATAAAATACTCTATAAAGTGGAGATTTGGAAATCATCCAATTAATTTGATCAATAGACAGACAAACTCAATATGTTAAATCCTAAAGGATTTTCCTCTTTTGAATTACATCTGCAGGCTATGGTGATACAATTAGTCAGATCATCACCACATCTCACTGTGTTATGAGTCATTGGCAGATGTGGCAGATTTCCTCCGTTGTGACCCTTTTTCTACAAGTAGTGAATAGTTGAGAAGTAAAGCATTGTCGAGGTAATATGTGAATTATACCTAAATTACTTCAGTAGGGTATTTGGCCTTGATCATAAGAATAATACCAATTACTACTGATGTTCTAGATCACATTAGAACTTAACATTTTCATCATTTGATGAAATGATGAACTTTAACATTTTCGTCAAATGCAGAGATTTATACTTAACTTTTTCATAGAATTTATTTCACCTGTTTTTAAACCATGTTCAGGAATTTTAAAATAAGAATTCAAAAAACAGAATGACAAACCAGTTTTAAAACGTTGACCTGATTTTACAGATTTAACAGTAACTAAAGACTATGCTATTCCATTCTCAAGGATTTTGAAATACTGAACATTGAAATAGTCTCCTCAGGCCTTGTTCCTTCTGTTTCTTGATAATCTCCTGCATCACTAAGGTCATGTTTTGTGCCGTGAGCAAGTACAAATGGTGGGTAAGGAAGAATCGACTGTTATTCTATTAATAGCTACCTTTTCCTAAGGAAAGAAAATTTTTTTCAATAAAAAATGAAAGAGTATGCCAACTCACTTGGCTTAAGCCACAAGTTTTTATTACATTTGGTATCAGAGAAAAAAAATTAGGCATTAATGTAACATTTTGGATTCTTAGGGGCTCAAAAGATCTATTAAAAGAAGGTTATCACCTATTTATGAACGTGCCAATTTATAAAAAATACTAAATGGTGTGGAATGATCATACTCAGAACAATATAAAAATAAGAAGCAAAGGAATGAAATGGGATTCTTTTTTTTTGCCTGTATTCACCATATTATGTGATTATGTTACACGTTAAGCTGATTTGTAACAGTTTGAAAAAGCTAACCCATTCCCAGAAAATGAGAGTTCCTAGCAAATATAAGGATATCCAATATAAACTTTCTAGACATATTAACACGCTGACTAGCTTTGAATGCCTTCCTAATCACGTCTTAATGTTTTTCCCAAGTCATCAAAACCTGCCAATACATCTGTCAAGCATGTGATTGTACATGTATATGTATATATATAAAATTTTAAGATACAGAGAAAATGTATAAATACAGATTATAAGATAGTATTTTCTTTATACTAACCTATTGATCGCTGTAAAACTGCTGGACTTTGCTAAGTACACGTGATTTTTTTTTTAACATTTCAGTCCAATTTTGGCCTGTTTTTCATTTTTACATTTCTGCTTTATGCTGGAATTATGTCCAAAATACCATGTGAATCTTTCATCTGTTCTCTTTTAAACTTAAAAGCAGTTTTCCTTGATGGTATTTAGAGCCCATTAAGTCCAACAGATTTCTTACCTTCTTAGTTTCAAAATGCTTGCCTCATAAATATGTGTAAGCCAAAGTTTAATTGGTCTGGCTGGTAGGTACTAAGCAAAAAGATCTTTTTCAACCAGGATCTTCAAAATGAATAAACACTTTATAAATTATCTTACCCAAAAATGACATATAAAACTAACTTGATATTTAGAAAAAAAATATTTTCCATTTTAACTTTTAACTTTTGGCCTGATTATGGTGCTAAAATTATGCTATCTGAAATCCCTAGAATTTAGAGGGAAAAAGAAAGAAGGGTTTCTGTAATCTTTAGAATTTTTATTACATTAAAATTAATGAAGTAGAAGTATTTGCTTGTTCAAAGTATAACTCAAAATACTAAAGGAAAAATTGCAGAAGAAAATGAAATTTGCAATTCAATTTAAACATATCAGATTTACTACTAGCATTTATTGAAAAGGGCACTGTAGGGCAATAGGTCAAAGACCAGGGAGAAAAGCAGAAACCACACTAGGTGTTACAAACAGAGGACATTTAAGAGAGAGAATTAGTTACATGGGTGTTGAAATTCTGATGGAGCAAAGAAGAAAAGTTGGACATCAAAAGACGAAAGGCATAGGAAGCAGTTAGCATCTTTCTGGCTCAGGCGACTAAATGGAAGAGGTGATGTTATCACAAAGGAGAAGACTGAAGGAAAAGAGCCTGGGGTACTGGGCTGAAAGTCTGAGCGTGGCCTGGTGACTGCAGCCCAGACCTCTGAGGAAAGTGCCCTGTAGTGAGGACCTCAGAGAGCTGATGCCCCACCATGGATGTTCAGTCTGCTGGTGCCAACATGAGGGCACAGCTGGCATTGGAAAGGCAGGGAGTTGGGTGCTGGGGTGTTGGTGCAGCTGGTATTTCACTCACAGAGAAGCTGGTGTTCAGACCACTGGAAGGCATGAGCTAGATAGTGCTAGCAGCGCCAAAAGAAATTGAAGCAAGCGCCTCCACGTCTTTAACTATTGGAAACACAAGTGGAAAATGACCTTCCAGTGGCTCTTGTGGACTCAGACTAACAGGGAGCCAACTGCAGAGGGTAGTGAGCGTATTTTACATCACAGAGCACATTAGAGAAGGGTGGGCGTGACATAAATCAATGGCACTAGTGGGTAAACGGAAAGAGGAGTCTGACAAATCTCTTGCCTTCAAGGAGTTGATTCTCAAAATAGTATCTGATTGTAAACACGTGTGGGAAGAACCTGAACAAATCTGAAAAAGAACAATGCTAGGAATTTCCTTTACTTGATGGCAAGTTGTATTACAAAACTATACTTAAATTGGTATGACAAAGGCATACTGACAGACTATATTAACAGGATAAAATAAACCCCCAAATACACACATGTGTGTACATTTTATTTAATATGAACATGGCATTTCAAGTAAACTTGACAAATGAATGAACAACTCAATAAATTTTGTTGGAACAATTGGTACTTCATGGAGGAAAAAAACTAGATCCTTGCCAACGAGATATACAGACATACAAAATTCCTGCTGGGTTTCTGATCTAAGTATAAAATAAGATAAATGGAAGGGAAGGCATGCATGATCTTGGGATCAAAAAGATCTTGTTAAACAGGTAACAAGACAAAAAAGCTATCTAAGAAAAAAATGGATACATTTCACTACATCACATGAAGCAAAAAGAAACAAATACATGCATGTGTATAAATGTTACAGCATAGTGTTTAAGAAAGCAAGAGCAGGAGCAATGACTTGGCCTAGACTCTGGACGGAAAGATTTTATTCCCCCGAGACTTCCTTTCCCATAAACCAGAGCTTTAATAGCATCTACTTCAAAGGCTCCTTCTGATGATTAAGTAAAATAATCCACGTGAAGTACTTAGCACATTGCCTGACACATAGCAAGCAATTAATGAGAACTAAACAACTTTGATTTTCCTATTGAGGACCGTAGTTCATGTCAAAGATAAACTGTGATAAAAATGATCATGTTTTACCTTCTTTTAGATTTTTAAACGTACTTCACGTACAATATCCACACACAATAATCCAAGAAGACGTTCTTCTTAAATGTCTATGATAACTGTGTCTTCATGTTTTGATCAACTCCAAATCAGACATCATATTTTTAAGACCCTAACACCTTAGTTGGGTTGAATTCTCTCTGCATACACCTTTGTGACTTCAAAAATAATTTCTGGCAAAGAAAGCAAGCCATTATTCTGATTTATGTGTATTCAATACAAATATTTTCTGTATTCTTTTAAAGATGGTATAAATCCTCAGCTAAAATCTTGGTCATTGCATGGAAGCTAGGACTAAAATGATTTTCGGAGAAATAAGATTTTAAGGTGTCTGAACTGTCAGCAGACTGAACGAACCTTTTTCATGAGAATGATAAATAATTTCAAATATTTTTCCTATTCTGTGGGTTATCTTTACACTTTCCTGATGGTATCCTTTTAATTATGTTAAAGTCCAATTTATCTGTTATTTCTTTGGTTACTTCTGTTTTAGGTGTCAAATCTGAAAAACTGTTACCTAATCCAATATCAAAAAATGTTCTTCCAGGGGCCTATAGTTTTGCTCTTATGCTTAGGTCTTTGATACATTTTGAGTTTTTGTTTATTAAATGAGATAGGGGTCCAATTTCATTCATTTGCATGTGTACATTCAATTGACCAGAACCTGAGGTACAATATCTAGTATTTACTTCAAAATAATCCAGGTGATGAGGATGGGAGGGGTGGGAAAGTGTATAACTTCAAGAAGATTGGACATGTGTTGGTAATTGTTGAAACTGGGTGACGCATGAACAGAAGTTCTTTATAGTATTCTAATTTTTATACGTTTGGCCCTTTAAACATATAAAAATCAGAAACGTGTAGGGAAAATGAAATAGGTATCTACGCACCCCATGACCATCTTACAGTTTTTTAAGAAGTAGGAAATGATCAGGTTTGGTGTTTTCATGTAGAAATACTTTCTCATCAGATCTCAGAATATATATGTATACACACATATGTGTATACACACATGTGTGTGTGTGTGTGTGTGTAGAGATATATATATATATATTTTTTTTTTTTCCTCCTGCTAAATCCTCAGAAAAATTACTCAAAAAATTCAGGAAAATGGGAAGAAAGTATTTTAATTTCCCTGTAAAATTTAAAGCTTAATAATCAAAATTAGGATAATATTAATTAGAAGAAATTGCTGACGTCCAGTTGAAAAGAAGCAATGCTGACGTGGAAGTAAAATGTTAAGGTTGATAATTGTAGGAACCAGGAGAAAGAAACATTAGCAAGAAGTAGTTCTGATCTGGTCAGTTTTGCTTATAGTTGTAGCAGGTTTTTTTTTTTTTTTTTTTCTGGCCCTGACTGGTACTAAAAGTGACAAATTTTTGCAAATAATATAAATGTAAATAAGCTCATTCACATATCATACTTTGTGCAAATCCTGTAAATGGTGATCTAAGAATATGTTTTAGAACCAAAATATAATAAGTCCTTAAGTTAACAATTTTAACTTACCGACTTGGCACCCATAGCACAATGGTTACAGTGCCAGCCACATACACTGAGGCTGGTGGGTTCAAACCTGGCCTGGGCCTGCTAAACAACGACAACTGAAACAAAAAATCGCTGGGGGTTGTGGAGGGCACCTATAGCCCCAACTACTTGGGAGGCTGAGGCAAGAGAACCTCTTAAGCCCAGGAATTGGAGGTTGCTGTGAGCTATGACACCACGGCATTCTACCAAGGGTAACATAGTGAGACTCTGTGTCAAAAAAAAATTTTTTTTATCTTACCATTCTGTGTGTTGCTATTAATCTTGCTAGAAGATCTTAGTGTATTATGTTAATTAATATTTGAATGCTACCAAATAATGTCCTCTGGGATTTCCCATTTATTAGATATGTGCTATGGTAGAGTTCTTTGTAAATACTTGAACAGAAGAAATATAAATACAAGATGTCATAGTGGAACATTCCAACAGGAATTTAGAAATAGATCTCAAATTGATATTAATAAAGGTAATATTAATTTCAGTGACAAAATTCAAATCAAATGCAAACAGAGAAAATATTCTCATTATTTAAAAGAAAATAAAATTTATAATAAAAACTTGTGGACATCTTCTTAACATTTCGATCAATATTATTGGAAAATATTTAAAATTTTTTCCAGACTGGAATATTCATGAAAAATCATGAAAAAAGACCAAGACTATCTAATGAGTAATTAATACTTTGTGAATTTTAAATTTTCATTTTAAGGCAGATAATTTTTAATCATTAAATATCAAATTATGTTTGTCATTTAAATTATTTAAATGACTTTTATTTATTTTATTTGAATGTTATTTTCTTTAATATTTCTGTCATTCAATTTCTATATCAGTTAGAGATCATTTTTATACGTTACTGAAACATAACCCTGTGAAAGCCATGCTTTTATTACTATATCATGTTTACATGAACTTTGAGTATAAAAATGGGTTATTATTAGAGTAATGATTATCATTATCTCATTACCACAGGAAAAAATATTATGAGCAATGGGACAAACTTATGATTTCAGAACTGAACAAGGATTCTGATTTCTCATTTCGTGAACCTGAAGGTTATTATCTGTTAGGAATTTGGAAATACTACCTGAGTTCTATTTTGAGAGTGAAGAGCTATTGGATACAAACAACAGCCTGAAAGAGCTGGACTGTTGTGCTCTGAAGGGGCAGTAGACTAAGCTAGGAACCTTTTAAAAATTATAAGTAGCCATTCAGACTTATGTTAATTGCATTATTTCTGTCAAGACCCAGAAATTCAGTTGGGAAGAAGACATGACAAATGACCAGGTTTCCTATATTCCTGGAGTGGGAGTTTAAGAGACTATTTGGGCTTTAAAGAGAAGGGTGACTCCTAAAAGAACAGTCAGGGGCATCTAAGATTTGGAAAGTATTTAAGTTCCAATAGGAAGGATTAAATTGAACCCTGGAAGTTTGTCCTAACACAAAGAAGGGGTGACTCAGTCACCATTACATAGGGAATGTCATAACCAGCTATTCTTGACCACTATAGACAATCACGGAAGGAAATGGAAAATTTTAAATGGGCTTAAGAAAAAACTAAGTACCATTATGATTAACTGTTGGTTAACTGTAGAATCTCCAGCCCTAGAGATCTTCAACAAAAGTTTGAAAATTAACTCATCCTAAGTGGTTGGGTTCTTTGTGTCCTTCAGAAGTTATTATTCTGTTAATATATAGCTTTGTAAGAGTCAGAACTTAAGGTTTTTATTTCCTTTAGGTTGCAAACATTTTTTTTTTAATTTTTAATTTAATTTTTTAGAGACAGAGTCTGAACTTTGTTGCCCTCGGTAGAGTGCTGTGGTGTCACAGCTCACAGCAACCTCCAGCTCTTGGGCTTAGCCGATTCTCTTGCCTCAGCCTCTGGAGTAACTGGGACTATAGGCACCTGCCACAACACCTGGCTATTTTTTTGTTGTTGTCGCAGTTTGGCCGGGGCTGGGTTTGAACTAGCCACCCTTGGTATATGGGGCTGGTGCCCTACTCACTGAGCCACAGGTGCCACCCTGCAAACATTTATTAGGACCTTTTCACTATGCCATGATCAAATATTAAATAAATCCATATAGTTAAACACAATTCTTGTAATTTAGATGAAAACAAATATTGAACATAGTTAAGAATATATTTCTCTTCTCAGGGCATTAGTGGCAGAGGGTTGGGGAAGGGAAGTGTGTGTGTGTGTGTGTGTGTGTGTGTGTGTCTAGGCTAAGTAGGATGTATGGCAGAGGTGGTGTTATATGTTTATGTCAGCAGCACACTGTTAGATAAATTCTTGCTGATAAACATGAAGTGATACTTGAGACCATGAAAGATTTATTGTACCTTCTAAGACTGGGCAGTTTCTTTTCCTATTAGCCAAGATGATGAGGCTCAGTGTGTATTTTATGGACACAGCTGACACTTTGCAAATTGAAAACAAGCGTAGACGATCTTTTTTTGTTTTCAAATGATTTTCACAGTTAAAAGAGAATGCTATATCCACAAATTTGCTCACTTGAAATAGAGGAGCATTTCCATTCATTTTTCATAGAGAAAGTTTTGACAGTTGAATCAAGGTGAATTGACTTTGGCAATTTTTTCGTTTGGCTTTTAATACTTACTGCTCTTTCTAAACACAAAGAAATTGAAGGATCATTTAAGTATATGATACTATTTTGAAATTATATGGCATTTAACTAAGAAACGAAAAGCAATAATGCTTTTCAAGAATGGAAAAGAGGTATAATAGTCCATTAGGAGTGGATTATTTGTGTCATCAAGGAGAGTTGTTATGTGCTTCTGAATGAGAAAACACTTTGAAGAAACAGAATTTGATGGTGAATGAACATTTGGTTAATAGTTAAACAACATACATTCAAGAAGAAATAAAGATATATGTATGTGACTAATATAAGAATTTGAAACACATGTTGCATATAGCATTATAGTATAATTATGCCTGGAGAACTCAGAAGAAGATTTCACATCAATTCTTATCATCATGTTAATATGCATTATCAAAGCTATCAATTTTGAAATATAATATGCCATTTCCTCTACTATTAAGAAGTTAAATTGCTGCCACAGAAGGATTTATACACCTGCTGGAGAGTACACAATTCTTCAGTCAAAATACAAGTATCTCAATCACAACCCATCTGTACTGCCTATTCTGTATTATGAACACAATTCCATCTTCATCCTCAGCCAACCATGAGGCTTGAAACATACCCTGCCAATTAAGAGTGAATGTACAAAATCATATGGGGTTGGAGACTGCTGGCAGCCAGGTGTGGGTGTACATAAACTTCCCTCCAGAAGCACACATATGAATAAAACTTGCTCTTTTCTTTTCTCCCTTAATTATTGAATTAAGCAACAACCCAAACACTTAAACATTACTTTTAAAAGCAGAATAATAGAAAGGCACAGAACTTTATGCAGATGAAAATATCTAATGAAGATGAGATTGCAGGTCTTACTTTCCAGATTGGAAAGTGAGCATATCATTTACATTAAAATGCTCAATAAGAACTTAGTAGGAGCAAAGAAAAAGATTTTTCTTCTGCTATTTTCAAATAGAAAACAACTAAATCTGCTTATTATCTCAATCTTTTTTCGGCATTATCTTAAAATCCCTGAAGGAAGATCTCTGTCCCTGCCCCCCCACACACACACATATAAACACACACATACAGAGAAATTGCTTATGTAAGATGAGCATGGGTAACAGACCTGCATTGTAAAATTAAGACATTTTGGTGATGTTTATTTGTCGCCTGGATTTGAGTGTTGCTAAGAGACTATCTTTTTCCAGATCACTTTCATTTTTACTGAGCAGGTTCCAGATTTTATCACGTGTTCTTGTATTTCACAGCATCTGAACACTAAGCCTCTAGAAACTCTCCTCCAGTCTCTAACTAGTAGCTTCTAATCTGCCACCATCCGGGAAATCAAATAATGCATCTTGCTGTAATTATGTCCAATATCATGTAAAAAGTCTAGAATGGAGGCCTGGAGGGGTCTGATGAACTTGACACCCGTTCCTCCTATAGTCTTGGAAGATCCCTTAAACTCTCTAAATTTCACTTTTCACTTCTGTAAAATATGATGTTGGACACAAATGGTCTTTAAGCTCCTCGACAGTTCTCAGACTTATTTAGGTTCTCCATGGCGATTCTTGTTGTTGTTATTTAAAATTTTTTGTTTCTTTTCTTACTTTGCTGAATAAATGACCTCCTTTTGACATGTTACTTTATTTTATTCTCTCAATTATTTAGTGGCAAGGTCTTTCCTAAGAATCCAAGAGGAAAATGAAGGTCAATAAATACATCACACAAAGTATCCTTTTGTGATATTTTATGACATTCCATAGGTGTCAATGTCAAGATTTACAATAACGAATTTGTATCACCCCAGCAAGTCACATTAAATCATCAATAAACGATTGATGCTTGGATGAGTGAATGAACTTGTAACCGTGTAGGTCAGGTGAGATCATGTATCAGAGAGTAGGATTGAAATTTTAACAACTTAATCTCTCTATCATTCTTTATTTGTTCTTGTTTCTGTGCTTGTTTGGTTTATAAACAAAAGTATACACTGTTTCCAATCTATGCAGACATAGAATAATTCTTTTGATAAGAGTGTTTTTATTTGGTTTTCTTGAATCTCCCATAACTGACACTACAATTGACATACAGTCATTCTGACATATGTGTATTATATGAATGAGGAAATGGCTAACAATAATTAGTGGTTTATTAAAAGGATTCTTTTTTATTAAGTAGCTGTGTGCAGTGAACCTAATTTCTTTCTTTTTACAACTTCCCTTCTATTACAAGCTGTTAAGCTCAGAGCCTAGATCAGCTAAACAGCAGACTCAGTAACAGTAAATGAAGGACTGTGAGCTTACATCAGACTAATTAGTCTAAGGGATAAAAAAAAAAAAGGATGGGGGAAGGGCTCGGGAGGACTTTTCAGGTTGCTTTGTGAAAGGCAGTTTGCTTAATTAAGCCAACCACTAATTGTTAAATATTTTTCAGGCATTAACAGAGCTACTCCGAGTGTAATTAAATTTTGATTTTAGTGGTATTTGCAGGGATTAAAGTCACAATCTGCTGAGGCACTGCGGCTAGTTAATATTCACTTCACCGCCACAGCTGTCCTCCATTAGAATACAAAGGACAGGAAAAGAGACAGCAGAATGGGGGTGAAGTCCTGAGAAAGCTATTCATTCATCTGAACGGGCTCTGCATGCCACAGCCTTGTACAAATGGGTCTGAGCTGGATGACACACAGCCGAGCATTAAATCCAATTTAATTTGATACAATAAAGGGATATCTAAGCCCTGGTGCATTTTTTATTTTTATACATGAAACTACAGAATGGGTAAAAGAAATCATCATATGATTATCGTATGTTTCCCTCCAAGTAGTATTTCTGGACTTATTAGCTCTACAGGAGTTCACCAGGATTGTAAACCCATTCCTGCTAAGCCATTATTTGGCCCAGCTGAGCATGAATGGACCCTGCAGAAGGTGGCAGGGATTTTAAATCCCTGGTAAAATCTAAACTGGCAGGATCAATGTTTTGAGGGTTTTTTTTTTTCTTTCTTTTTGACTGAGACTGCCTGAGGGGGGGGGAAAAAGCACCCAAAGCTCAGTGGGGTTATATGACTTGAAATGGATGAAGCTCCGCATCCCTCCCAGGATGGACAAGGAACATTTCGACTGCCAACTATGGCGGTTCTGTTACATGTAATGGTTACATGTGTTATATGTAACTATGGTAGTAAGGTTATATGTTGTTTCATTCTTTTAATTTAGTTCTGTCTCCCACTTGTTACATACTCTGGGCAGGCATAGAAAAAAAAATCATTTTGCCCTCATTTCCAACACCACCTCCCAATATAGCCTAATCTAGAATCTACCATCATTTTTGAGTTCAATAATTTACATTAGCTACCAATGGCAGAGCTTTCAGGACAATTCACAATCCAGGGTTCCTGCAGCCACACACACGCCACCGGTGGTATTAGGCTCACAGCATTGGCAAAGCACCATCCCCGAAACGAGCTTTTCGAGACAAACTAGGACCACATGTATTTGTGTGGGGAATCTACTTCCTTACGTCCCACATTAGCAAATGTTTTTATTTAAGAAAAAAATCACCAAAAACGTGTGTAACCCTAATGTTTACCTTGACTTTCGAATAAAAGGAAAGTGACAAGGAAAAGAAAGAAAGGAAAGGAAGGGAAGGAAAGGGTAGAGAAAAGGAAAGAAGAAAGAAAAGAGATTAACCTGGCAAAATTCCATCTCAAAGAAATTTTAAGTCAGAATTTCCAGGCATGATGAAACAAGTTCAAAGACTGGATTACATATTCGTATTAATCATGAGGTCTTTTCTGTGTTGAATTATTAGATAATGAAACTTACATTTGAGTTTGTTCTTTAACAAGTTACTGTCTGACTTTTTCTGTGGACAAATGGTAGAGAGATGAAATGATTATGCTATAAGGAAAACACCTTAAATTTTAAATAATGTCCGTGTAATTTCATTCTAGTGTTAAGATGACTCTGGCCTAAGGACTGGCTCCATATTTAAGAGGCTTTGATTTTCACTTCATATGAAGCCCCCATTCAGCAGCTGGAAAATGATTTCTATTGGAGAGGTAAAAGCTGCTCACAGAAACTTTAGGACGAAATACAACGGAAGGCAACAAGCATTAACCTCACAGTCCAAGTACGCTCTGTCAATATCTCATTAAGTGCCACTCTCTTGGGTCTCTAAGTGAGAGGGGTGGCGGAGGGCGATCTTCTTTTGCCCTAGCTGCACCACTGCTGTGACACTTTCTGCTGTCTTCTGGCATGGAACCCTCTCCCCGTGTTTCCTGTGGCTTCTGCTTGCTACCCTTCCTTCACTTTCTTAGATACTGTAGCTGATAACTTTTCATCTTAGTGAAGGAAATAGCCGTTTATTTCTCCTATACTGCAGCTATTTTAGCAAATGACTTAATAAATAAACCAAAAACACTCCCAGGCAGCGCATTTTTCTCTTCGCCCTTTCTCTTGTTGCTAGTCACGTGCATAACACCCGTCAACACCCCCCAGGCCTCCGGGGAACCTGCTATTTGCTACATAAATTCTATTGCAGGCTTTGAAGTTCTTCTCTTTACCATACTTTGGCTGGGATGCAGGGAACATATGTTCTTCTTTGCTTTCGAGAACCTTGCCCCAATATATTAGCCACATAAGAATCAAAACAAGATAAAAAACTGATTTCCATGTATAATGCCAATAATTTCTACTGTGTTGTAGATGCAAAGTTAAAGCCTCAGGTTCACGATCATTATGGTGCATGTTCTTATCCTCAAGAGACAGAAGACTAGACGTGTTATGCTAATTAACACACCATTCTCTTCATTGGTTTTTTGCAAAAAACAACTGTGAACAATTTTAGGATGGCTTTTCACGAATGGGATATTCTATCACTACCCACATGGCATCAGTAACAGTGATCGCTATGGCTACCAAGGAATCATCCCTCAATAAACTGACCTACCCATTCACAGATGGAATTGAATTGATTCTGGTCCACCCTATCCAAATGTATAGAAGGAAATTTCCATGTTGCCTATGGAACCATGAACTTCCCAAACCTGTAATTTGCAGTCACCCTCACAACATAATGTATACTAGTTTATCAAGTAGCGTTTGTTTGGTATTTCTGCATCTACTCCAAGCACACTGACACATCAGCAGTTTCTATCAGGTAAGGCGCCTACCTGTTCTTTTTAATCAAAATCAGTTAAAAAACTAGAGCCTTCGAAAGGATGTTTCCCTCACATTAAGAACATGACAATTTCACTTCATCCCTTACAGCCACCCTAAATTCTAAAATAAAGTCGCATGCAGGGATCATTGTATGATCAATGTAGGATCATTACAATGATCCTATCAACTTGTTGAAGAAATACAATTTATTTTAGTGTAAACCAAGGCAGAAAACAGACTCAAATAATCTAAAAGACTGATTCATTTTTTAATGTTTCACTTCTTTCTGGGGTTCACTTCTAAAGCTTCCCCTTTTTTGTCAACATCATCAATCATTATCCCTCGATCTCTGTTTCAGGTTCAAGAACCTCTCAGGCAATGGATTACTGTTCTATTTCTTCTCAAATTGTTCAGTTCATACTCACAGTAGAAAAATTTTAGTATCGTTATATATTAATATTCATTTTAATCTTAATGTTCTCTCATACAACCAACTTGGAACTAAGAAGTATCATTGTGCTGTTGATCTAATCATGCTTTGAAAGTACTTTGTAAAGCTTCAGTTAAAGGTTTTTATAATACGAAGTTAGGCCAAAATTGTGCAAGAAATTCTTAACAGAGACTAATGCTGGAGAAAACAAGACTTTTGTTTTATTTTGTTTTGTTTTTTATCAAATATTCCATGCCTGCAGATTTTTCTCTG
>NW_003852555.1:3067244-3071045 GCF_000181295.1 Otolemur garnettii | reverse complement strand
GTAGAGTGCTATGGCATCACACAGCTCACAGCAGCCTCTAACCGCTGGGCTTAGGTGATTCTCTGGCCTCAGCCTCCTGAGTAGCTGAGACTATAGGTACCCGCCACAACACCTGGCTGTTTTTGTTGTTGTTGTTGCAGTTTGGCCGGGGCTGGGTTTGAACCCGCCACCCTTGGTATATGGGGCTGGTGCCCTGCCCACTGAGCCACAGGCACCACCCACATGTTGCGCTACTTCTTGTTTTGCATCTAAGGAGGGTGTGGGGTGAGCAGACTCATATAACGACCTGTGTCAGCCATTCCACCTGCTATTTGTGAAATACGAATATTTACACCATAGAAAGACTTTACTTTTCTATTCAGGGTTCTGTGCTTAGATGACTATAGCTATTAAGTGATTGTAAACAGAACATCCAGTGCCCCCCCCCCCCGCATGATCACATGGAAAGAATTTGGAGTGAAAGAAAGCAAATGCTTGTTGAAATACATGTATGATATAATTAAGGGAAGACTCCAGGGAAATTATTCAAAGCATATTAAGAATCAAATAGATTCACTTTAACAAGTATAAAAACTCTGTTCAAATAAAAGCTTTTTGTAGCTTACTAAGAGCCCATGCTTGAAAAAAATGGGGGAGGGAAATAGAGATTATAATTCATTCTCAAACTATATAACATCAGTAAATGAACAATAAAAATGATAAATTGGGCAATAAAAAAGATTACAGAAATAATGCTTTCACATAGTGGTCATTCATTAAATTGACTTCTTAACATAATTACGTTAACATTTCTACTTCTGATTCAGTACAGATTTTGAATCATTAAATAAGATAGTAAATATAGAGGGTGTCAAAAATGTTACACGTTAAAAGAAAGAAAAAAACCGTATTAGAATTGAAATACTCATGTCATGTTTGACTTCTGCCCTTATAAGAGATCTTTGATAGGATTTGTATTCTTCTTTTGTTATCAATATATGCTGAGTATTACAATTTTAATATAGTTTTTTCCTTTCTTAAAACATGTAGACATTCCTTGGCACCCTCTGTATTATACTTCCGTTCAGGAAAATAATTTATGATCTAACAAATTTTCCTGCACAAAATAAACATGTCTGACAACCAGACCAGCATTTTCCATAGTAAATTTTTGGATGTAAGATAATTCTTCAAAATAATTCTACAAATATGTATTGAATACCTCCTGGGTGCTGTATTGTAAACCAGCACATAATTAACAGATGATAATTATTTCCGGTATTTCAATATTTTCATAAGATTTTTATGGATATCCTTTGTACATTATATAATATATAGTTTATACATCATATATAATTACTTTGGGCATGAGTTTTTTATTCCCAACTAAACTGCTATGGCACTGTCACTGCCTCCAAGGAATATTCAACTTAAACTAAAAGTGCATAAATAACCTAATAACTATCAATCAAGTGCTGTAAGAAAATAGATAATGTTTAATTCTTTCTGGGGAAGGTATAAAGAAAGCCTTTAAGAAAATTAATCTAGTCTCCAGATTATTCAATTTAGTCTCCAGAATACAGGAATTTATCCGATGGTGAATTGGGTAAAAAAAAAAAAAAATAGTTCAAAAGGACAGAATAAGACACAGACATCAGGACGTACATGGCATGTGCACTCAGTGTCAATGATGGAGCCATGCTGCTCCAGGAAAGGTTTGAGTAGAGGTGTTGGAACCACCTCGAGCTTGCTAGACATGGAAAATCTCAAGCTCGATCCTGGAAGGTCTGAATCAGAATTTGTATATTAGTAATATTCCCAGTCTTCGTATACCCACTAAAGACTGGAAGACACTAGTTTAGGGTGCTTGCACTGTTGGAGAGTGGGAAGTCCATGCTATTGGAAAAGGTGGACAGAAACTCGATGCAGACGCAAGAATTCAATATTTAGGAGCCTGCAATTCATCCACCAGGCAGGGGCGAGCCACCTAAGGTTTTCTGACGAACATAATAATATTACATTATCAGTGTCTTAGGATACGAATGCTGGTGGAAGATGGTGAAGAAGAAAACAGATAAGAGATCAGAGATCGTGATGAATCCCTGGCCTGAGACAATGGTAGTAAGAATTAAAAGAATGAGACCTATTTCAGAGACATGCCTTAGAACAGATTGCCAAGGTTTTATTACAGTTGTAAGAGGCCATATCAGAAAAGGCAGACTGAAAAAAGGAGTCATTGCAGGAAGTTACTAGTTTCCAGATGAATTGTATGGCTTAAGTCAAAAACAGATAAAAATTGTTAGCGTTAAAAAGGGAAACTTTAAATCTAGGATGTCACATGGGTCAACAGTAATAACACCAGTTATTACCTAATTCAGTCATTAATTTATTTAACAATGTTTATTAAATACCTGGTACCTATATATGTCAATTACTTATAAGTACTAAGGAAAGTTGAGACTCTGTCCACAGGAATGTGTATTCTAGAAGAGACAGAAAACAAATAAGTGGATCAGTGAATGTGTAATATCAGTTTGGGTAGAGGCTAGTGTTACCGTTGTTAAATAAAAATATGGCAGGCTCATCCGCAAGTCAGAGGTTATTGTTAGTGTGAATATCAGGAGAGGATTTGATGAACGTGGCCTTTGTGACGTATCTAGAACTGTCATAAGGACTTCAACTAATTTAAGAAGACATTTATTTTGTTTCACTATTTTGTAGAAGAATTGAGTCATCATTATTTTGATGGTAACCAAGATAATACCTTATACTTCCATGATTTTTTATAGTTTTACACTTTCACATATGTCACCACATCTGATTCATACAATCTTTTTGAAAAAGGAGAAAGGACAGATTTTACAGATGAAAAGTTCATGTTTCAAACAGATAAGGTAAGTTGGTCAAGATTTCATATTTCAAAAATACGAACTCTCTGATCCTGTGACTTATAGATGACCGTCCTACCAAATGATTCATTATGCATCAAAGTTTGTTAATCTTACAAAAGAGAGATATTAGGGTATATATTGAACAACATAAACTTCATTGTGGTAGATTAAAGATGGCTGCAAGTTTTCCGCTGCTCTTTCTATTTAGGAGTGGATTTGGGTAGGTGCAGTGACTTAATTACTTATAGAATGCTGAGATAGTGGCTAGGCTTCTCTGCCTGCAGAAGCCTAGCTGTTTCTGCCTTTGCCATTTTATCACACACTCTGGTAGAAACCTGCATGAACCACTGTATTAAAAAAAAAAAAAAATTAAGTATTCTGAAACTACCATGCTGTGAGAAGACCAAGAGGTCATATGAAGAATTTGCATGAAGAGTGATACCCTACCTTTTCCAGCTCCTTTAGCTGTGACAAACCCCAACAAAAAATACATGCGAGAAGTCTTCATGTGACTCTAGATTCAGCCACTGCCAGCTGCTATTTGACTGCAATTACATAAGAAACCCCTAGGGAAGAACCACCCAGTTGAACCCAGTCAACCCTAGAATGCACAGCTGAACTGTGAGAGACAGTCATAAATTATTGTTTGAAGCCACAAGTTTTGGGGAAGTTTCTTACATGGCAATAAAAAAGCAGAACACTCATTATTTTCAAAAAGCATGTGACTGAATAAACAATATTGTGATATAAATAAATGAATATTAGCTGAACTAATGGCCTTGAAATTAATTTTTTCCTTGTATAAGGCATCTCATTCTATAACATCTACATAGATTTCCCCATGATCCGAAGAATAATTTTGTTAAAAAGTAATTACTTTTATTGTGAATTTCTAATGTCTTTTAAATGTAGTGCTCTGAGAAAATGATGG
>NW_003852555.1:3065306-3066906 GCF_000181295.1 Otolemur garnettii | reverse complement strand
TCATTGATGGGGATAGAAATTAGAAAAGTTATTACCAGTAGGTCATGAAGGGAATTTACTGGATGAGCATGAGAGAAGTTTTCTGGGTGATGAAAACCATGTATTTCTTGATTAAGGTTTAAGTTGCATTGGTGAGTACATTTATAAAAACTCATAGAATTGTATTCTTAAGATCTGAGTATTTCACAGTAGGTAAATTTCTCCTTCATTAGAACCAAAAAACAAACAAACAAAAAAAGAGGGATTGATTTTATTTTGTTATGTAAGAAAATGTCAACAATTGTTTTTGCCAAGAGTGGAGAGTTTGGGCTTATTTAAACAATCTCCTTCTCTATCTTCCAATTATGTAATTCATGAGTGAGGTCAAGGGTATGTACATCTGTAAATAATAAAGCAAAGTAAAGCTGAGGAGCTACTCAGGCTAAACACATGTGACCACAGAATATTAGTGTTAGAAATGATCTGATAAATCATCTAATCCAACTTTTTCATTTTGTAGATAACCTTGGCCTTGCTAACAGATCCAGTAAACAGCTGTGCTTTCTTAAAACTTGATGCTAAAGTGTTATGTTGAGCTGTTGTTTGTAGAGCAGAAGTTCATTTATCCAACAAAATCAGGTCAATAAATAAAAGAGGGCTAGAGCTAGTATTCAAAAAGTAAGTGAGAAATACAGATAATATAAGCATTTTTAGTTTAACTAAAACATAAATTAGGTTAAGACATTCATTTATTTTCAGTCTTTTGATGCAGGAACATTACTTTTTTCACACCTACAAGTGAATGTGCTAATTGGAGTGAGGTTTGTAGACTGCTGTGGAGAGAAGGCCAGATAGTATAGTGGGGAGGGAATGCTACCTGTGTTCTGAATCTCAGCTTTGCCACTTCCTAGCTGTATTATTCATGGAAACTTGCATAGCTTTTTTTGTGCCTCAGTTTTCTTACACTTTAGCTATGCAGAAGATCTTTAGCTTAATCAAATACCAGTGTTGCTGCACTTGCCGGAGGCCCTGATAACTGCAATCTATAGACAACTCAAATTAATCAACAAGAAATGAACAAACGACTCCATTTCTATGTGCAAGAGACTTGAACAGAAATTTTGCTGAAGATGACAGATGAATGGTCAACAAACATATGAAAAATTCTTATTGTCTT
This sequence comes from Otolemur garnettii, assembly GCF_000181295.1. Lineage (NCBI taxonomy): Eukaryota > Metazoa > Chordata > Mammalia > Primates > Galagidae > Otolemur > Otolemur garnettii. The sequence goes on along the minus strand of NW_003852555.1, from coordinate 3,065,750 downwards.
TCATCATCAGAGAAATGCAAATTAAAACCACTTTGAGATATCACCTAACCCCGGTGAGATTAGCCCATATCACGAATCCCAACTCTACAGATGCTAGCATGGATGTGAAGAGAAGGGAAACTTCTACACTGCTGGTATTGCAAACTAATACAACCTCTTTGGAAAGAAGTACGGAGAATTCTCAAAGAGCTAAAAGTTGACCTTCCATTTGATCACACAATTCCATTACTAGGTATCTACCCAAAAGAACAAAAATCATTTTGCCACAAAGATATTTGCACCAGAAGGTTTGTCGAAGCTCAATTCGTAATTGCCAAGTCATGGAAGCAACCCAAATGCCCATTAACCCATGAATGGATTAACAGACTGTGGTATGTGTATACCATGGAGTACTATTCAGCCATAAAAAGATGGAGACTTTACATTTTTTATGTTTACCTGGAT
>NW_003852555.1:3058402-3065000 GCF_000181295.1 Otolemur garnettii | reverse complement strand
AACTAGCTCATTGAAAGTGCCACATAAATGTTTATTAAATATGCAAAAATAAACAGCTCCATAATGGGTCAGCTCTACCTTCCAATTTTCCCACTTAGTTGTTTTTTACAACTGAGAATTTAGAGAGACTATCTTCTTCCTTCTCCTTTTTCTTCTCCTTCCTCCTCTTCTTTCTTTTCCTCCTCCTATTCTTCTTCCACTTCTTCTTCACAGCTATCTAGTCTACCTAATTTAATAGGAAGTTGTTGGTTTTTTAAACAAATCAATTTTATCAAGTCATTCCTTGGCATTAAATTTCTTTCCAATCTCAATACTCTTTTCTTGACATTCATATTTGACCTCTCAGTGTAATATTTGTTAAATTAAATATTAACAATAAGAAATAAAATTTAGAAGAAATAAATTTAGAAGAAATAAAACAATAAGATATAAACACAATAAATGGTTGTTAGGCACCAATGCACCAAAATGGGCTAATGCTCAGATCCATCTGAGAACAACCCACCAGCCAGGCTCTGGCAGAAAGAGGACAGTGGGCATTAGACACTGTGTTCTACAGGGAGAAAGAGAAAGAGAGCTTTGACTAATTCAAAGAGGTTAAGACAAAATAAATAAAAACACTTGAAGCCTTTGTGCTAATTTCAAGCTTTAACTTGAGGCTCCATGCTTAAGAGTTTATAAACTAAATACTTTGAACATCCACTAAATCTCTCTATTTTTCAGGAAAAAGATTAATACTAACTGGTTTAGGGAGAAAAATTATAGAACAATTCTCAACAAATCTTTAGTGAACAGAGATTACATTTGACATTGTCAAATGAATCCAAGTGTTATATAAATTAGACCCATGACTTTGAATGCAAAAGGAAAACTCAAGTATTTGTTTTTCTGATGTGCTATCTCTATTACATTATATGGCTTGGCAACTTAAAAGTAACTGAGTTCATAGTAAAACTCATCTATAGTGACAGAAGTCAGAAGAGTGTTTACATATAGGGTGAGGATGTGGAAATGGGTACATATGAATTTCCTTGGGTGGTAGAAAAGCTCTGTTTCTAATTGGTATGTAAATGACATAGAGTCGTGGCCTCTATAACCATCCCACACCTTCTCCTGGCTGGAGGATGCCCACTGCCTTATTGTTCATTCCATTCTTGCTTCTATGCCCCCCCAAATTGAGAACCATTCACTGGTAATATGTCAGCAGAAATGGCACAGTTTCCTCACTTGCAGATCTAGTACTAAATCTCTGATAAAAACAGGTTTTACAATTTGACATTGACGTAAGTGGAAAGTGTAGGTTAAACTACTTCCTACCCACTAAGTGTTGACAGGTCACATTTCATTTCTTCCATTCTACCACAGAAAGGGCTGGGACACTTAAAGACTTAGCAAAAACATTTCGTGTGACCACGTGGGCTAAGCATGCATTCCAAAGATAAATACAAACATCTCCAACCAGTGTTGAGAAACATGTGTTTTCATCTTCATTGGGCTGATTACAGCCTCACCAACAGGGCTGAATGCTGATCCCCATTTAGTAATGCTTTGGATGCCTTTGTTCTGGCATTTCTTAGCAGTAAAAAGATAATGGAAAAGAAATTGCCAAAAGACAGCTCACTTCTTTCTTTTCTTCTTCTTTTTCAATATTAAAAAATAATTATGTAGGAAGAAAATAAAGTAGGAATAGAAGAGACAAATGCATAAAACAAATTTAAATAATCTGAAATACAGAAAACATTCCTCTCAAAACAAGTATTTTATGACTTACTTTCACTTAAAGGAAATGGACAATATAACAAAACTAAAAAAGCCAAAAAAAAAAAAATTCAATGACTTCAATTGCTTCTAAGTATGAAGTGAAACTTCCAGGTTAAATTTTGTTTCTCAATGGCAGTATGAGTGGTTTTGATAATACCATTGAAAACAGGTGTACTGAAGGAGAATACATCCAGCAACCCTCAAGACTACCTAATAAGTAAGCTGTACTTTCAGGATAACAAAAATATGTTCTGCCCATTTCAAAACAATAATCCTGCAGGGAAAAAAAAAGTGATGTGAGTCCTTATAGATCAATGAGCAGTGTGGGACACATCTTGTACCCTCAATGAATCCCCAACAATAAAGTTTTCAGAAACAAAATAAATGAATAAATGAGCAAAAAGACCAAGTTGGCTTACATACAACCGGCTATATATAACCTGCTACCATTTCGGTACCTTTTTTTTTTTTCCAATTTCACATTAATATGAGGGTACAAATGATTATGTTACATTGTTTGTGCTTCTAAGGTAAAGTTCAAGTTGTAAGTGAGCCCTTCACCCAGGGGGTGTGCTGTATACCTTTACATTGTGCACATTAGGTGAGAGTTTACCATCCCCCTCTGTCCTCCAGGATCTTCCATCCATTCCTCCTCCCACTCCTCCCCACTTAAATATAGTTGTGCTTTTCTCTTGTGTGGGTGTGTAGTTGTTTATATATTAGTTTCATATTACTGTTGAGTACTTTGGGCACTTGTTTTTCCATTGCTGTAATACTTTCCTATGATCATGCTTCCACTGCATCCAGGTAAATACAAGAGATCTAAAGTCTCCATCTTTTTTCATGGCTGAATAGGACTTCATGGTATACCTACACCACAGTTTATTAATCTTAATGTATTCATGGGTTGATGGGCACTTGGGCTAATTCCACATGTTGGTACTTATGACATGAGTTGCAATAAACATTCTAGTGCAGACGTCCTTGTGGTAGAATGATGTTTTTCCTTCTGGATAAATACCTAGTAGTGGCATTGTGAGATCACATGGAAGGTCAACTTTCAGCTCTTTGAGAATTCTCCATACTTCTTCCCACAGAGGTTGTATTAGTTTGCAATCCCACAATAGTGCAGAAGTGTTTCCTTCTCTCCACATCCATGCCAGCATCTGCAGCTTTGGGAGGCACCGTTTTTACTACTAGGGGATGGGTCCCCTTGAAGGTAGCAGAGGACTTGAACAGCACCACAAACCAACTAGACCAACTAGACTTTATCCCTTTCTTCTTCTCTGCCTGCTCCCTCTCTGTGTCAGCTTTTGTTGCCATGCATGAGAAACGCATTCATTATGGTCACTACCGAATTCCAAATGAGAACAGTTTTAAAGTATACATTATTGTTCAAGATAAGCCAACACATTTCAAATAAGAGGGCCCTGTTGGAATTTAGAAAGCAGACTCCAACCCACAGCAGAGAGGAGATCTGAGTCCCCAGTGATCTGTGCCGTGAGGACTGGGGGTGGAACTGCCATGGAGAGGAGGCGCTGGGAAAAAGAGAGGTGGAATTCAAAGCCAACACCAGCTCCCCTGGGGTCTGTTGTAATCAGGAGACAAATGGTCTGTACTCAGCAGCATGTATTCATTCTGTCGGGAGAGGCTGCCAATGCGAGCTTCCCAACGCTTTTGTGGAAATACAGTACGAGTCTTTTTTCCCTTTCAGTTGCTTTAGAACAAGAAGAATAAAAAAGTCCACTGCTGACAAACACTGCTTTGGGCGTTTGACACTGGTCTTTGATCTAGTTACTCAGACAGTTCAAAATGAACAAATTAGGTGTTTACAACAAAAGCCATTCCATTTCAGCTTGTTCACGTGCCAAGCGGGGTGGACGGCCCTCTCAAATAGAACTGGGAAATTTCTCCCTGCCAGGCCATACGACGGGCTTGGGGAGATCAACCCCCACAGCAATTAATAAACTATGATACTGCTTTTATGAATTAAAAGACAAAAAAAAGAAAAGAAAGAAAGAAAACATGAGGCTGGGGTCAACAAAGTAAAATCTAAACCATCTGGAGCTTGAGGTTGACACTGCAGATCTCGCAGGCAGGCGGCCCCCAGGGAAATGTCTGAGTTCTTCAGGGGGTGGCTTGATGACTGGACAGGCACAGGAAAAGCATTCGTTTTATCCCTGTCGGAGGACCCAGCCACCCATACAGGCTACATGCTGCATAGAAAAGGGCAAAATCTGTATCTATTATGCAAATTCTGCTTTTAAAAGTATTCTAACATTATTCTCAAAGAGGAGGAAAATTGGATATCTCAGTGTGATCTCTGTTCACAAAAGGGAAAGGTTTTGTTCCCTTGACTTAAGTGTCTCTTTCATTTCTATTGAAAACAGTACATTTAGAGAAGTGCTCTCTGCCTCCATTTCCTTTTCTGTGAGAAGTATGTGTGTGCTATGACATGATTTGTTAAAAGCTTTAGGAGTCTATGACCAGTGGAAGGCTGTGAATGGAATATGTAATTTGCACTATGTTTTTCTATTAGGGGACATGCGAGTATCTTTTAAATAATATGTTATGAGGGTTAGAAAAGTAAATACCACCCCAGAGACTGTGTCTGGCAGCAGAGGGCTTTGAGCTCTGCCATGGATGTGACGGGGACGCGTGGAACATGCCGCCGGAAAGAGCCACTTGAATCACATTCTATTCTCAGCAAGCAATGGGGGGGTGGGGGGGTGGGAAAGAAAATAAATCTGTTAGCACAGATCCAAATATCCCCTAGAATCAAAATGTCAGCCTTGAAAATACCGAGTGAACCAGCTTGTCTAATACGTCGCCATCCTGCCTTATAATTACCAGAAAGTAGTTATTTATCTGTTGTGCTCAGCTACCCTGTCAGTACTCCTGAGTTTAATTATCAGACTTCACTGGAAGTTCAATTTCCTCTGTTCCCTCTTTTTTTGTGCAACAGCATAAATCGAAGTGGCTTTATAATTCCTGCTAGCTGTCTGGGCACACGGCCTCACACATCCTGAGTTCTTTCCCGAGAGGCCATCTCTTCCCACCGGCAGTGTCAACTTCAAGCATGTCTTTTTACTATGTCAAAGTTCACAGCCTCCTGTCCATCACCTTGGTGAACAAGAGAAACCTCAGAAGTTGGCAGCTATTTCACCTCCACGGAGCACAAGGGCTTCAGACACCTGCCTGTGCTGGTGCAGCTGAACCAGGACATTCAAACCTGCTCCAGAGAAGGGACCACAAGAAGCAAAGCTAACAGTTCTTACCACACTTTTCCCTGTAGCCTCCCTGACAAGGGATCCTTTCTGGAAAAAAATGATTGTGTTCTGGGGGTGGGATTCTGCCATGCAGAAACACAGTCTTGACTGCAGGAGACAAAAGCTGGGTGAGGCAAAGAATGTTGGGACCGGGACGTATCTGATTTAGAAAACAGAAAAAATAGAACTTAGATGCTGCATGCCCCTCCTCCCCAACTCTTTCATCAGTCCTCCCTCCAGCCCCGAGGAGGAGAATGGATATTCAGGGCAAGTTATTATGACCAAGTTTGCCAAGAGTCTGGACTGACCCTGTAGACATTTTCCTAGATAGCAATTAACTATTAGTGATTTTTGCTGATGTTGATTTGGGCTGTTGCTGAGCTCGACAGCAATCAGAAGCGTCTCTCGTTAAGTAGTTGTCCTCTGAGGGGTGTTTCACCCAAGCTCAGTGGCAGTCAAGTGAGTACAGACTGAATCTCAGCTCTATCCCTTACCACACCGAGGACCTCAGCGCCTCGGTGTGTCAGCCTCATGGTGACGTTGGGAAGGTTTAGTGTATTATATGCCCTGCACCTGCAGCAGCGCCTGACCCACGGGAGTGCTGTGTGAGTATGAGGCCTCATCATCACCACTCTTTTGTTTTCTTCATTGTTTTCCCTTCCCTCATAGCTTCTGGCATATTGATTCGATTTACTCAGAGTAAACTGTCAATAATACAGATTGATTAGCAATGGACAGTGCAATGTTCTGGGCTTTTAAGGAGCACTACATCAATGACAAAGACTTTGACCAAACATTCTTAATTCAACTTCTGATAGTGTTAGCACTAATTTACATGCATAGAGCTCTGCTGTTTATAAGCAAGTGTCTAAAATGGATGGAGTTGTGTATAGTCAACACAGTTTTAAGATCTGAGGGTGTATTAGTTACCTGTCTTAGTTTCCTGCAGTTTCCATAACAAATTACTGTAACCTTGGAGGCCACGCGTCTGAAACCAAGGTCTCAGCAGGACTGCACTCCGTCCGGTAGGAGTGTCTGTGGAGAATCTGTTCCTTCCCTTTTCTAACTTCTGCTCCAGGCATTTTTTTGGCTTGAGGATGCATCACTTTAATCTCCATCTCCAAGCCACCTTGCCTCCTCCTCCTCTGCCACCTTCTACGTGGCTGTCCTCCTCTGCCTCACTTTTAAAAGGATACTTGTCCTTGGATCTAGGGCCCACATGAATTACCTTGGACAAACTTCTGTCCTCATCCTCCTCAATCCCCTCTTTCACCATCTAGAGCAATATTCACAGGCTCTGGCGATTAGGAGGAGGACATATCTTTCTGAGGACACCATTCAGCTCACTATAATGCCAATCAGCAAAACATGACAGGAGAGATTGGTAAAGTTGTCTGACTAGTTGTCTGATTTATTTTGACAAAATGTAAGTGATATATGTTCATAGACTTACAAGGAATATTTGTGCAGGCCACCACTAATAATTACACACACACACGCACATACACATGCGTGGACGCGTGCATATACTCATGCCTCATCTCCAGCTTTTCTTTGTTAGAGTTGGT
>NW_003852555.1:3048358-3057212 GCF_000181295.1 Otolemur garnettii | reverse complement strand
TCCTTCTCATTCTTTGAATCTCTCTGATTTCTCTTCTCCTTTTAAGAGTCTATGTGATTATACTGGGTGCAAATAGATAATCCAGCATAATTTACTTATGTTAATGCCAGCTGGATAGTAACCTGAGTTACATTTGGAAAGTCTCTCTTGGCATGTGAGAAAACATTTTTATGGATATATTACTGGGAGGTGAAGATCATGGGAGCCACTTGTGAATTTTGCAATAAAATATGCCCCTCCTCCCACCCCCAAAAAGATTTGTGGGCTATCAATAGGAAGACCAAGTTCCAGTGTCCCTTTTACTGACAGCTCATTGGTTGAGGAGCACGGGTGGCCACTTCCCTAGCTGTGGACTAGTTTCCGTATAGCTGTAAAGAGAAAGTTTGTGTAGATGCCACATAGTCTCTCACTGCTCCAGAATTATACAACTCTGTTTTTCCAGTAGTGAAGGGATACAATCCATTATCAAATCCACAGTGCAAAATGTATCTTGTGGTTTCTTCAGTGAATTTCCCCCCTAGGTCAGCACCATCGCTGGGGTCAGAGCAGTGGGATGCTCTCAACTTGGGTATGAGCTGTGCTTTCAAAATAGATGACATGGAGAGTAGGTGCTATGATAAGCATGCTAAGTGGTTTCCTAATTTAGAAAATCATTGAGGAAGCATGCAACTGAGTAGTTCAAAGTAAAAGTTTGAGCTACAGTGAGTCTAGGCTTTTTCAGCTGACACTACTTTTGTACAAATCTTTACATGTGGGGTTCAAATGTAGTCAAGTATTCAAAGTGAAAGACATGGAGGCCTGCAACTTCCAACATGCCACAAGGGCAACCCACAAAGAATGCAATGAATTCCTCCCTCTATTTGTAAACTTCAGCTCCTCCTAGAAATTTTTCTCAGGTGCCAAAGGTCAGATAACCTTTTCTAAAAGGACTGCAAATTTGGTTAACCTTGGGAGAGCCCAAAGTCTAAAGCAGGCATGTCTACCTTTATTTTCCTCTACCATACATTAGAAGAATATGTCCAACTTTCTTTTTTCCTCTGTCATACATTAGAAGAATGAGAGTTGTCTTGAGCTGCACACTAAATAAACAAACACTAAGGAAAGTATATTAGCAGAAAAAAGATCTGTGCATACTTTGTGAGATCTGACACCACAGATAAGCCAAAACATGTTCTTACAAAATTAGCATGCTGCCTGTAGGCTACAGATTGGATACCCCTGTAAAGCATTGTCTGAAATCTACTAACTTATAAGCAGTCTTTAAAAAATCTTAATATCTAGTCCCATCATTCAAATCAGTCATATCAACAAGGGTCCAGTGGATCTTGATATGCAAAGTGGTTCAATACAGTATTCACGTTTTAAATTGTTGAAAACAATAAGGACCCTTCTTTCTCCCTTTCTATTATTTTCTCCATTCCTGTGTCCCTAAATCTATACCCAGATCATCTTTTGTTCTGTCTCCATGTTAGTTAATATTCTTTACAGACTAAATAAATGCATTTTCCTAAAAGGTGACTAGTAGTGGTTAAAATTAAGTCACACAGATTTCACATAAAGCATAAAGCAGAAATACTACTCAGAACTCATGTTAGGTCTAGAACTAAACTGAATTTCATTTATTCAACAAATACTAATTGAATACTGACTATAGACCACATGTACTGGCTAGGGATAAAATGATGAACAGTGCTGGATATTAGAGAGTTTACATTCTTGAATAAGATGTACAATAAATAAACTAAAACACTGAAGAAAAATAAAGTTAGGAATATAGAGTGAGGCTGAGGAGGGGAATTTTTAGACATCTACTTTCTGACAGGGTGATAAATTAAGCAGAAACAAACATTGTGAATGTGCGGGGCAAGAATATTTCAGAAAGAGGGTCTGTAGGGCAGATACAAAGGCCACGGAATAGAAATATTTTTGACAAGTTCGAGGAACATCAAAGAAGCCAGTTTATTTCTACTGGTGTAAGCAAGTGGCAGAGGGGTGGAAAATGAGTCTGAAAGGATAGGAAGGGTCAAGTTGAAAGGTTATGGTAATTTTAAAAATTTGAATTTCATTCTAAGTGTGGTAGAAATGAATGGAGGCCTGAAAACAGAGGAAGGACATAGTTTGCTTTATAATTTCAAATTCTCATTCTGGTTGCAGGTAGATAAGAATAGAAACCAAGAATGAAAGCCAGAAGGTAAATTAGAAAAGTTATGAAGGTCTGACAGTTTAGTGTAAACTCATCCTAGAAAGTGTGGTGCATATCTGATTACTGAATAACTCTATGATCAACTTTGAAGTGCTCCCCTTGGGAAACCATGCACTGGTGCCAGTGACTAGTCTACCCTTCAAAGAAATTTTGGAACTCTTTTTCTGCAATGACTATTGGAGTTGTCATCATATTACCCCCATGTCCTGAGTATTATCAAAACATCTTCCTTTCAATATTTCCTTATCTTTGGGTAAAGCATAGAATCACTGGGGGCCAGGTCAGGTAAGTAGGCAGAATGTTCCAACATGGTTCTTTGTTAACTAGCTAAAAACTCCCTCATAGACAGTGCTGTGAGAGCTGGTGCATTGTCATGAGGCAAGACCCATGAGTTGTTGGTGAAAAGTTCAGGACATTTTCATCTAACTTTTTCATGTAGCCTTTTTGGCACTTCCAAATAGTAATACTGGTTAACTGTTTGTCCACTTAGTACAAATGCACAATGAATAATCCCTCTGATAGCAAAAAAAGTTTAGCAACACCATTTTGACTCTTCATTTGAACTAACAGAAATTTTTTGTTTGTGGAGAATTGACTGACTTCCATTATTCACTTTGACACTTTCAGGGTTTCAGGGTTGTATTGCCACGCTTGTGTTTCATCACCAATGATAACACACCCCCAAACACCATCTTGCCTCTCCAAAATGTCTTGTCAAACTTCAACTCCACTTTTGTTCACTGGTAAGCTCCTTTGGGACCATTTTTGTGCATATCTTTCTCATGCCAAGATTTTCAGTTAAGATTTTCCTGTTTTCTATTGATGTTTACTTGGTCTGCTGTGCTTCTCACAGTCAGCAAATAATTTTGATGCATAATTCAATAAGTTTTTGTGATGTTTTCATCAGTTCTGCTCATTGCTAGCCCCTCTGACCTCTCTTCATCAGTGACGCTTTTTCTCTCCTCAGCAAAATGTTTAATCCATTTGCACACTGCTATTTTCTTTCTGGCATATGCCCATAAACTTGGGCTACCCTGTCCCTGATGTCACCTTCAACTTTCACCAAGTTTAAGAAAATTTTCGTGTTTTTTCATTGCTCTAATTTAAGCTCTGATATTCTCGAGATGGCACACAAAAACATGCAACAACAATAATGAACACCACTCAGCAAGACACTCCCACATGTCAGCATGGACACATCTGTGAGGCACTGATGAACCAAGGTGATGAAACCCTACCCACCTGTTTGCACAGGGCTGCCAACATAAACACATGGTGGCAAGTTCACAAACTTAATTTGTCAGATATCATAGTTACAAATACACCTGTACCAGAATGTAAAACATATTTTCCCCCAAGAACCATTTTACATCAAGAGTTTTCCCCATTCCCAGCCCCAGTTTAATTTTCACACCTGCTCAAATTTTGGTACTAAATATATGTTAAATAAGCTCAATGAATATTTTATGTATTATCATCTAAGAATACCCAGCTGCATAAATTCCTTTTTTAAATTTTCAGATTCATACTAAAGCCAAGTCTCAACTATTTTATTCAGGTACAATTCAATACATTACTATTGAGATCTTACTATAGGCCAGATTCTGCATAGATTCTAGATGTGACCACTATGTGGTCCTCAGTGTAGTAGAAAAGAAAGATGAAAAAGAAATACCTGCCTTAATATGTAGTGTCAAGATAAAAGAACTAATAACTTGCTATGAGAACAGTGATGAGGATACTCTTTAGGTGAGTTCTGCAGGCAAAGTGATTGAGAGAGCTGACATTTGAGCTGGACCATGAGTGCTTAGGATCATGACAAAAAAGGAAACGTGGAAGAAGAAAGCAAGTATTGGTCTGTGCTTATTGCAAATGGTAGTAGTTCAAGGTCAGTGGGCGGGGGGGCAGGGTAGTGCAAGTTGTCAAGAATCTTGGCAGCTACGGCTTCAGGTCAGGCACCAGTTCTACCACTTACTGTGTGTTACTGGGCAATCTGCTTTATCACTATGTCCCTCAGTTTCCCCATCAATGATAGAGGAATCATAGAACTTTGTAAGGACTAACTCACACAGTGCATTCAAGTATAGCTTTCAGTACATAGTAAGAAGTACACAGTGTGCACTATGATTCCAGCAATAAGAAGCAGGCTATTTTCTTATTTGAAGCATATTAATGAAAAGCACAGGGCAGCTTTTATAGAGTGATTTAGGCTTAAATGAATGATTATTTTTCAGCTTCCTTGATCTCAAAAGTTAAGATTGAGTTTACCAGAAAGGAAACTTCACTTTTTAATGACCATGTTTGTGGTGAGATATTTCTGTAGAGGTTGAAGTGATAGATTTAAAGTCTAAATGGGTCATGTGGCTTTGCTCTGCTCTTGGTTACAGACTAAACCCTCAGCTTTCGCTCACCATGAGGCAGGGGGCAGACCACAGGGTGGAAATGTATATGCATTACTCATCAATTAGCCACTAGAAAAATAACTCAAAATTCTGTCCTAGTGGGTAGGGAGGTAGTGATACCATTTTAATAAATAGTTTAATGCTTTAAATATATAAATTGAGTTGCATTGTTCTTACGGCTTATAAGAGAGTATTTAAATTATAAGGGCTAAATTCTGGGTGATAATTTGGCATGCTTACTGCATGGTAAGATCTCATAAGTGTATGGTAATTCACACACAAATAAAATTTCCATTGGCCTTATCGCATTCTAATTTCCAAGATAATAAAATACAGAACTTGAGAACCTTAAGTTCTCAAGTTGAGAACTTGTTGAGAACAATAGACTTAAGTGTCCACACAGGGCAAAGATGCCATGGAGAGAAAGGATGAAGGTGTTAAAATGAGGGAAGGAGGTAAAGTACTTGAATTTTTCCACTGTAAATAGAGATAGTGAGAAAGAAAACATAGAGGAAGTGCTTCTTGACATTGGAGCTAGAAAGGATTTCTTTGGCATAAGACTTTAAAAGCACGAGCAACAAAAGTGAACATAGACAAATGGTTACGTCAACCTAAAAAAGCCTCCATACAGCAAAGAAACCAATTACTAGAGTGAAGGGACAACCTACAGAATGGGAGAAAAGATTTGCAAACGATGCATCTGACAAAGGATTAGTATCAGAATATACAAGGAACTCACATAACTCAGTAGCCCCCAAAACATATAATCCAATTTTTCAAACAAGGACCAAAGACCTGAACAGTCGTTTCTCAGAAGAAAACATACAGATAGCCAACAATTTTTTTAACGAAATGCTCAACGTCACCTATCATCAGGAAAATTCAAGTTAAAGTCACGACGAAATCTATCATCTAGTTCACCTGACCTGAATGGCTATTATCAAAAAGAAAATAATGCTGTATAGGGTGCAGAAAAGGGGGCACTTATACCCTGTTGGTAGAAATGTGAATCAGTACAGTCATTAAAGAAAACAAAATAAAATTTCCTCAAAAAATTAAAAATAAAGCTACTAATGATGTAGCAAACTGCTTCTGAACACGACATCAGTACAGAGAAGGGCTATCTCCACCCTCACGTTTATTGTGGCACTATTCACAATAGCCAAGGGATGAAATCACCCCAAATATCTCTCAAGAAAGGAAAGGACAAAGCAAGTGTGGTCTGTGTACACAACAGAATACTATTCAGCCGTAGAAAAGGGTGAAATCCTGTCATTTGAGGCAAAAGTGGATAAAGGGTGTCATGTGAAGTGAAATAAGCCAGGCACAGAAACACAGATCCTCAATGATGTCACTCATACATGGAGCGTAAAAACACTGATCTCATAGACACAGAAAGTAGAATAGTGGTTCCCAAAGACTAGGAAGGAGAGACAGAGAGGTGCACGGGGAGAAACTGATCAATGGGCACAAAGTCACAGTTAGATAGGAAGAATATGTTCCAGTATTTTATCACACAGCAGGATGATGATAGCTCATCGAAATACGTATTTCAAGATAGGTATAAAAGGAAGTCTTCAATATTTTTTTTTTACTTTTTTTTTTTTGGCCAGGGCTGGGTTTGAACCCACCACCTCTAGCACATGGGGCCGGTGCCCTACTCCATGAGCCACAGGCACCACCCCGGAAGTCTTCAATATTATCACCACAAAGAAATGATAAATGTTTGAGATGATGGCTATTATAACTACCTAATTTCATATTCTACATATATATGTATTGAAATATCATACTGCACTCCATAAAAATGTACAATTATGATTGATTATAAACAAAATATAAATATATATATATATATTTTTTTTTTTGAGACAGAGTCTCAGGCTGTCACCCTGGGTAGAGTGCTGTGGCATCATAGCTCACAGCAACCTCAAACTCTTGGGCTCAAGCAATCCTCTTGGCTCAGTTTTTCTATTTTTAGCAGAGATGGGGTCTTGCTTTTGCTCAGGCTGGTCTCCAACTCATGAGCTCAAGCTACCTACCTGCCTTGGCCTCCCTCAGCACTAGGATTACAGGCATGCGCCACTGTGCTCAGCCATAAGCAAAATGTTTTTAAAGGTTACATTTTTTAAAATGCAAAGGAGGGCAACTGATAATTCTCCACCCACTTCATCTGATCTTTTTTCCTTCTCCTGGCAACCTCTAAACATGTTCTTCTTGCTACAGGAGATAAACAGCAGAGTGTGTCCTGTGCCAGCCACGTATTTAAATGACAATGCAACACTTGTCGTTAGGGAAAAACAGCCCCTGTGAACTGGCAGTGCCTCTCCTGCGGCTACTTTGTTGGGTTTAAACTGTCCTTTGTACATCATTTATTCTTCGCACATTTGAGGGCAGCTGAAAACAAACCGATGAATAAGTCTGAATATTGAGAGAGGTGAAGAAATGACATTTTAAAGGCAAACACTGAGACTTCTCAGCCAGAAGCAGCAGCTGCTACAGACAGAACGGATGACATTGGGAGCAGTGAGTGGAGTGGAATGTTGGTTTGAGATGAGAGGTTGCCATCCATCGGGGAAAACAATCCACTAAACACAATCGCTACATGCCCAGGCGGTGCCAAGGGGCCAAGTTCTTTTCTCAGGAAGATGTCTGGCTGCAAAGGAAGCTGAGGGCTGATGAAAATGATCATTATAGCAGAGAAAAAGGGAGATGGGAAGACGAGAAGGAGCGAGAGGGAGAGATTTAGAATGCATGTGCCTTTACAGCAGAAGAGACATTTCACGTAGCATCTGAGCCTGAAGAGTGTAGCCCATGCGCTTTCTTCAGAGCAAGCTGCACACGCCTCCTTTGGATGCTAAGGGATTTTGCTTTATGTTCAGTGACCTTAAAGAAACTCTGCTTTAGTACTTTTGATTCAAGAATTCCTTGCCAACACCTCTGGTTTTAAATCATTACTAATGATAGAGACAAGTGCCAAAACATTTGACTAGCTGTCCAAAGTATTAGAGAGTTTAAAAATACAGTCTTGATTGAAAATGCCATTTAAGTATCCGTTAACCTTGAGGTCTTTTTGACCCATGTCCTCTAGAAGAGTCCATGGAAATAGAAACAAAGAGAATCAAAATGCACCTCACTCAGTACCTGCCAGCCCCATGAAACAGCAAATCAAAGGGCTGGCTCCAAGTCAGCCTGACATTTGAAAAACAGCAGGGCTTATATCAGGTGAGATATCAAAAGAAAAGAAAAGGAACTCAGGCAATCACAGTCGGTCCACTTGGACTTTGCTGAGAAAGAAAGGCTGAAAAGTCCCAGGCATCCATTTCTCAACATGTTCATAGCAAATCAAATGCTTCCTATTACCCAGAGAAGCCAGAGAGGCCCAGTTTCCATCTGGTCGTGTTACTGCCACCTGTGTTGCCTTGCTCGGTGTCAGAGAAAAGTCGATACACTGAGACAGCTTGGGTTGTTGCAGAGGAAGAGTTTAATAACACAGGGTGCCAAGCCAGGAGTGGGGGACATTTCTGAAATCTGAGAATTCAGAGACTAGGGTTTTTAAAGATGGTTTGAAGGGGAGGAGACTAGAGAATCAGTATTGTGATTGGTTAGGTTCAGGATGAAATCATAGGGAGGTAGAAATTGTCTTCCTGCAACAAGTCAATTCTTGGGTCAGGATCTCAAAACATTTGACTCTGTTTTTTCTATGGACCGTTGGTCTGTTTGAGTCTGTCAGTCCACCAGAATGCAGGATCTGGAAGATATTTCAGTCTTCGCTTTCACAAGGGTGATATTCTCTATGGGAGCAATGAAGGAAGCTGAACATCTTTGTGACCATTAGCAATGTGAGTCCTGAGTCGTAAGCAATTATAGAAAAGTAAGTTAGAGAACAATGGCTGGGTTTGTTCCTTTTTTTTTTTTTAACGATACCTATAACTTTTCAGAGTTCAGGTCCCTACCACTCACTGCTCCTACCTTGGAGCTCTTCATCAGTTTTATAAAGGGCAGTTTCATTCATTCAGAAACCATTTAGTGAAGAACTATTATCTAGCAGGTGCCACACTGAGGACTAGAAAGGAACACGAAAAAGCACAGTGTCTGATAACAGGTATACCTATCTCCATGATGGCAAAGGTGTGCAATAAATATTCTAAATGCAGTGGTTTCAGGAAGATTTAAAGTAAATTTAAAGAATCATTCAAAGAGGAATCCAGTAAATAATACTAGTCAGATAATAATATGGAAAGGGGCT
>NW_003852555.1:3042063-3047725 GCF_000181295.1 Otolemur garnettii | reverse complement strand
TTTTCCTTTTCCTTCCACATTCTCTACAATTTAATTGTTGCGAGTATGAGCTCAAATTCTGAGTCTACTACTCTGGATGACCTTGATGACTTACTAAGTCTTCTGAAGCTGTTTCCTCTTCTATAAAGCAGGGATACCAGTACCTAGTTCGTGTAGCTGATGAGAGGATTTGCGAGCTCTTGCACTTAAAAAGCTTAAGCCAACACCTGGGACATAAGTGCTCGGTATGCATAGTCACTTTTTTCTTTCCTACTTTTTTTCTCACTTATTTCTTATATTTTTCATTTCCAACTCCCACCAACCCTTTCTCACTTTCTTATGAGAAACATCAAAAAGTAGATTTATAGCAAAACAGCTTTGGCTTGAGAAGACCTAAGTTTCAATTCTGGTGCCCTCACTCATTCATTTAGCTGTGTGTCCTTGCAAAACTTCCTTGGTCTTCTGAATTTAAGTTTCCTTAGCTATAAATTTCAGATGTTAACAGTGTCTTTTTCACTAGGATGTGGTAATGAGGGACGATGAGATGTTGTGTGTATTGGATATTCTGTATAGGCCCCTCCAGAACTATTCCTCCACCGTCCACACCCTTCTGTGAGTAGGTAGCTGACATGTACCAACCGAATCAACAGGCAGCCTTGCCCTCTGGCTTCTAGCTTGGATTGGCAGATCGAAGACACCGAAAGGATTTTGAGAAGACATGAGAGTGTAGTGAAAATATTTATTTCCCCAGGTCTCTCCCTGCTAGGTGTCTGTGGGTGAACTACATCAATCTTCTGAGGACCACAGCTTGTATTAAGAAGCCCCTTCTCTCCCTGGGTTTTGCTAGCTACTCTGTCCTCGGATGCTATGAGCAGTTAGTCAAAGCTCCCTACGGTTGATAGTCTCACACTGCAACATCCTTTGCTAGTTTCCCTAAAAGAATCCTGCACGCATCTTTGTAAATAGTCTTTTATTAAAGTGTCCTCGATTACCCCTGTTTGAGTGCACCATCTGTTTCTTTCCAGGACCCTGACTGCCGCACCATGTAAAGTCCCTGGCATGCCCAAGCTCCTAACAAATGAGTTTCTCCCTAAAAACAATGCCTGCCAGTAGCTTCCTCAAACCTTGTCTGGCTATAGGGTGGTCTTCACAGTAAAGGAGAAAAGTCCCGCTGCTGATAACCTGAATCTGGACAGCAATATAGAACTCTGATAAAATGGAAAAATAATAGTCCCCATAGTAGAAAAATCTATATCCATATCTCTTTTGGAAATTCGGCCCTGAACAGAATCTGCAAGTACAGTTTACATCCATGGTTTTTTTATGTTGCCCCCTCTGTCCGCTGCCAGCTACAACACTGCCCTGCTCCTCGTTTTGACTTTTGAACAATTGCAGAGTCTCTAGCACATGAGGAAAAAGAGCAGATCATGAGAAAGAAGACCCAAGTTTGTTTTCTGTTACAGATCTGCAAATGGCTGCTCTCTCAATGTCACTAGTTAGATGATCGGGTAAAATCAGCACAAAAACAATCACAAGTTTATTCACTCCTTTAAAAATGGCATTTAAAAGTTCAATAAGGTTTTACAAGGAAAGTAATGTCCCTAACTCTGTTTTCTTATTTATAACTACTCTACCAGAATCTTCTTTACTTTAAAATCAAAACATTCATGTTTGGCCTACCAAAAAATATAATGAATGTCAATTATGTAGCTGCAGGAGCATTCGTTTTTTATGTGACACGTTTCCCCTACTTCGTTTTGTTATTTCCTATGCCCTGACTTTTTCCCCAGCATCACTGGCTTCATTTCTGTGTTCATTTTTGCGTGTATGTGTGTGTCCGTGCATGTGTGTGTTCAAGCATGTTTTTCCTCAGGTTCATGTTATATGAACCTTATTCCAAACACTAAATATTTCCAATTTGGATCCTTAAATATATGTAAGATATTAACTTCAAGGTGCTGCTTTCATAACCCTTGACACTCCGTATTTAAAAGCCTGTAAGAAATCCGAATAATTGTTCTTCGTTTTGAGAAAAATAATGTGCTCAGAGGACAGCCATGTGAAGTGTAAGTCGTATTTTAAATCATTCGTGCTAACATGCATCAGTGTGATATTTCTTTTATACGTTAATACTGACGATTTCTTTGGATGTTTTATAGTTTTTTATCTGCTTCTCAAATGTTTTGCTTGCATATTTTAAGAATTGTAAATCTCACCGAGGCACAGATAATAAATGCTAATGTCTCTATTTTGTTCAAAGTTCAGAAGTGATTCTTCCTTTTCTTCCACTCAAGGGCTTCATGGCTGAGTGGCTTAGTCACCCAGTGCCGCATGAGAAGCAAGTTGGCTCATGCTCCTTCCTAGCTAAACTGACACTCAATAATACTTAGGGGGCAGAATTCTTTCTCCTTAAAGAGTTAAAGGCATGCAATTTGCCCCTAGGAACCTGCAGCTTGCATCCACACGTCTGTCGTAATGTGTTGGTTTACTAAGAAGAAATAAACAAGACGTTGACAGATAGATAAGGCCGGGCTTTGAGGAAATGGCATGATATTTTTTTTTTTTCAGTCTGAGGCTTGATGTTTTCATTTCTTTTTACTTTAAAATTTTCCTTAATGCTTATAGAACTGAATCAAAGAAAAAGAATAACTGGCAGTATGGAGACCCTGCAGTCTCAGCCTGTATCTCCTCCCCCTTGCACTTCTAGCATTGATCCATACCTCAGGGGTCTTGCTGGGGAGCAGTCCTAACAGGTTTTCTACTGTGTGCAGTCAGGGAATTACTCTAGGGGGTTGGCCCAGTACCTCACAGACGACCCCAACCCATAAGCTTTGCCACCAGACTGATGTACTTAGAAGAATCGGTAAGATGACATTGCATAGAACAATATCTTATAGTTAAATGTACAGATGCTCTATGTTTAATACTCCTCAACACGTGATTATAAAAAAGGCTATGAATCCAGTGAGTTAATTCTTTGGATAAAGTTTCTTGTGTATGGTTTTACAATATACATTCTGTCATTTGTAAGAAAAATATTACAATTTATTGCTTTGGATGGCAGCCAATGTCTGAAAAAGGCAGAATCTGAGTGTCACCATGTTGCAATTCTTTATAGAGAAAAGAAGAGAAATTGCAATTTTAAGATCATCTTTTGAAATGTACTATCATTTTCATCTATAAAAACTATTATACACGTACAGTCTGGTAAATAGAAGACACTTAGTCTGGTGAAGCTCTGATGACTGTGACTCTTAATTTCCTATTTTTTAAAAAAGAAACAAGCTTTGGTGGAGAATAATCCTTATCCCTTAGAAATTGTATGGTATGGGGGTAAGGGGAAAATTTCCCCCTTTCACTGAAAGTTCACTGAAAGATCAACTGACAAGGCAGATTAATAAAAGGAAGAGGTTTATTTACCTTGTGCACAGGGAGAATCACAAAGCAGTTACCCAATATCCCAGTGAGGTCAAGAAATTTTTATAACTTCCTTTTAGAAGGAAGGAGGAGATAAGGGATATTCATAACTCTGCTTAGGGGTAATAAATGGTTGCTAAGGAAGATAAATAAATGGGGGAAACAGACTGAATTGTAAATTAACCTGAGAGACAGATATTCTGTTTAAATTTATTTGGGCCAGGTCTGCTTACATTCTTGATCTTCTTACCTGCAATATATTGAGACAACAAGGAGGCAAAGGGAAGCAAATCATTCTTTCCATGAGTTTGCCTGGTTTATGCAGAAGAGGGAAAAGCCCCTTCTAAGGGCCTATGGATCTCTAAGGGCCTTTAATTCAAAATACTCTTTATACCAAGGAGTCATATTCTGGGACAAAATTTCCTGAGTTCCTTTAAGGATTATAAGAAAAATGCACGGGCTCAATAGCTAGCAGTAGACAGAAGGGAAACAAGAGAACAACTTTGGAGCATATCATCTGGTGAATACATTTCATATATTAATAAATAAACGTTGAGTAGATCATATTAATTCAATGGAAATAGTGCAGATTTTGCTGGAAGAAACAGTTCCAAATTCTGACTCAGCTCCCTATTAGCTGTATGATCTTAAGGAGATCAGTTAATTTGAGTCTCATCTTTCTTATCAGTAAAATTGGTAATAATAACCTAAGTCGGCACTATGCCTGCAAAGCCCAATGCAGAGTTGGCAAATGGAATTGCCTAATAAATTCTGAGAAACTATGTTTATTACAATGTGCTAGGAAAATATTAAACCCAGTTAATCTAAAATCTGCTAATTGTTGGGGGTTGGGAATTGGGGGTCCCAGTTCCTTGAACTCAGTTGACCTGGTTTGATTACTTGGTGGAATTAGAAATTTCAAATGAGGCACAGAAGAATAGAAAACAAAAGAGTATAAAACAGAAAGCAAACTGGAGCAGCACAGACAGCCTCTTCTGTGCAGCACAGATTAGAAAGCAGAAGTAACCTCACACAGGCTTTAGTATAGCAAAGAGAATTTTGTCTAAGGACAAAGGGAAAGATTAGAGCACTTCCAAAGAGAGGTGGAAGTGGGTCCCTCTCATGAGTGAGAAGAGAAAAAAAGAGAGAGATCCTGATGCAAAGGCAGTGTAGAAGTTAAATGCCCTCTTTCTTTCTGTTTGAAATTGCTTGTAACTCTTTCATTGGTCTCTCTGCACCTCCAGGCACCTTTGTCTTTTGTTACTGGTCACCTTAGGTTACCTCATACTCACATTCTTTCCCCTATTTTGGTGATAATTGCTGAGTGCTGATGACAATGTTCCCATAATGTTTCTATGGGCCCTCCAGACTTCCTTATTCAGCAGGCCAGGCTTTCCTCCTATCTGCCTTGTAAGCCCTTTCTTTGTCCCTTCTCATTAATCTGAAGTTGACTTTCTATCCCCTTAAAAAAAGAAAAAAAGAAAGAAATTTTCTCACCTCCAGTTTACTAGCTTATTCTTCTTTGTTTATTAAAGGGAAGAGTTTAATGTTCTCCACCAATCTACCACCTCCACAGGGACCAAGAGTTTCCCTGAACTGTTCCCTCAGCATAGGAGAAACTGCATCATTTCCCACAGCAGAATTCCACTGGCCCTGGACTCTTTGCCCCACATCTGCCACTGAGCTCACAAAGAATCTGAGTCTGAGAGAGAACTTGCTGACCTTATTTTTCTTCAGATTAATTAACTTTAGTCAATATTCTTCACCTTTGATTAGCAGGTGATTTTATTTTACAACTTAAGTAAATCTCCCCTGAAAAAATAGAGGTACTTTCACAGATAATTCATCTAGTTGAGGCTCCAGACTTTGCAGCCAGCCTGCCTGGGTCTTCTGGTTTCCCCTTTTGTTGACTATGTGAACATCAGAAAGTGATTAATTTCTCTTTTCATCAATTTTCTCACCTGAACAAAAAAGGAGTATAAAAATACTACCTATGGGTTTGGCGCTTGTAGCTCAGTAGCCAGGGCTCCAGCCACATATACCAGAGCTAGTGGGGTCGAACCCAGCCTGGGCCTGCCAAACAACAATGACAACTACAACCAAAAAATTGCCAGGTATTATGGTGGGCTCCTGTAGTCCCAGCTACTTGGGAGGGTGAAGCAGGAGAATCACTTAAGCCCAAGAGTTGGAAGTTGCTGTAAGCTGCGATGCCACAGAACTTTACTGAGGGGGACATAGTGAGACTGTGTCTCAAAAAAAAAAAAAA
>NW_003852555.1:3031526-3042043 GCF_000181295.1 Otolemur garnettii | reverse complement strand
AAAAAAAAAAAAAATACTACTATGCCTTAGGGTGATGATGAAATTTCAGTGAGTTAATAATATATGCAAGAGACCTTAGGACATATTGTAAATGCCATAAAAGTGCTGGCAAGAATATCCCAAGACCCTCCATTAATACTCTTTTATAATTAACTTTTACATAAAGGGAAGAAAAAAATAATATATATTATATACACAAATACACACACACACAGAGTGCCACACACATTTTAAGAAAGGAAAAAACTGTATCAAATTTATACTACTCAAGTCACATTTGACCTCTTCAATTACAAGAGGTGCTCAATGTGACTTGCATTCATCTTTTAGTATGTGTCCAGTATTACAATTTTAATACAGATTTTTCCTTTCTTAAAATGTATATACATTTTTTTGAACTTTCTGTATATATAATTTCAACCCACTAATATGTAGTTAAGATGGCTGATAGTCAAGACAATATATAGCCTAATTGCTCACCCTCTCTATGGCCCCACTGAGTGCATGCCTTTAAAGAGGGGTGATTCTTAAATTGTTTCTCTTTTCACCAGGCAGATTTTCTTGAAAGCTATCCCCCTAATTTCTTTTCATGCAAAAGGCCAATAATGATGTCTTTGAAATTAGATTTAATTCATGTTTCTAATGTAGCAACCTGAAGGTCACAGGGAGTATGTCACTATCCCAGAAATTGTCCAAAGTCCAGCACACCTTTTTCCCACTTTGTATTCGGGAAGAAGAAAAAAGCAATCAGATCAGGGCCACAGTGCTGGAGAGCAGAGATTTAGAAGGGATGAGAGAACTAATCAAGAATTCTTAATTTCCAATATTCTTTGGACTCTCTCGATATCATTCCCTATTTCCCATCCCCAAAGTTCATGTATTTCCTGTTGATAGGGATTTCTCCATCCTTTGAAGGCCTCAGTGGCATTGGCTTGCCCACCTATGCCATTCTCCAGTTCTCGGGACTGAGCCAGCAAACTATGGGTGAGCAAGACATGTCCTGTGTTTTGCCCAGAGCTTTAAGCATTTTAGTTAGTGACCAACATTTAAAACTAGTAATAGTTGACCTAAAGTTTCAATTTTAGCTGCTATTGAAAAATTTAAACATTTGATAATACGGGGTTCAGCTTCTTTTGTGGTAATAATTGCCTCGAGCTGCATGTAGACATAGCTACATCACATTGACAGGGAATGCATGTGCCAGAATTCCCACCATTCCTTCTTGTCTCAGACCACCACCTGCTGCCCTCACTTATGCAGCCTCCAGGGGCCATTACAGATTCTCAGTGTTTGATCCTTGCCTTAGGAAGAACCAGTTCTTCCCTGCGTGTTTTCATTTTGTTTTTCCTCTCCTCTTCCTCCCTTCTCTTCCTCTTTTTCTTCTCCTTCTCCTCTTTGGTCACTGAGCAGCATTAAGAGTCATGATCAAGAATTGGACCAATGAAAAAGATGTGCATGAGACTGATTTGAATTCAAAGGTTTTTAGGTCTGCTCAATCCAAGGTAAAAGAATCCTCAGCCGTAACAGCTATCCAAGATGAGAGGGGCCTTGTAACACCCAAGGTAAGTTAGGCTGCCAGAACCATCTCTGCGTCCCTTTATGTCAAAGGTGTGTCATCCTTGTCTAATTTTATTATCACCCACTTGGGGGAGGGGAAGGTAGCAAAACCATTATTGCCAACAATTCCATACTTTTCAGAATCATTTGTATTAGAATAATATATGCCTTCTTAACTCTAATATCTAATACCAGGAATTTACTACTAGTTTCATCCTTAATTATGATACCTCATTCCATCCTGCTGCCTATAGATAATGGCTTCTGATGACCCTTTCAACAGCTGTTATCAAGCTTTGCTGCATATGGCCGCCATATGAGAATACCCAGAGTGTGCAGGAAAATGTGAACAATGTTTTGCTTTCCGGTCATGTAAAATTTGCTATACAAAAATTCACAGTGTGAAAATATAGAAATACACATCTTCCAACAATGTCTCTGCAGGCCAGGATCATAGCATTCCTGTAATGTGATTTCTTTCATAGTCGACTTTTCCTCCTGTGGTGACCATAGGCAGGCTAGCAGGAGCAAAGCATCATGACATTAATTGGAAGCAAGGGAGGATAGAGATTGAAGGGCCCACTGGCTTTGCCTGGCACCTGACTGACTTCTGCAGAGATAAGGGGTGAATGGCCCATCGTGAGTGCCAGTGATAGGGGTGCCACCACGCTTGTGTGCTGTAGTCTTGAAGTAGTACTATGGTAGGAACTCAAAAAGCCAACATATGTCCCTCACCTTAACTTCAAACTTAAAAGTCAGGGGTGGATGGTTAGTAGAACAGAAGCCTAAAATGTTCCTATGTCTCATGTACATGAAGAGGGTCAGCATGTCAGCACTGTTCTCTAGGCCCCACATGCATGATCCCTCACAAAAATAGCAAGCTGGCCAGCGGGAACGCTCCACTTAGTTTCCTCATCCCGAAACTGGGGCCTGGCCACACAGAGGCCCGTGTTGGCCCGTAAGTGAGTGTCTGGAAGCTCCTTGGGAGTATCTGGTAAACCTTTGTTATAGATGAAGTGGCAGTGAATATGAGTGCATGCCCCAAGAGAGAAAAATATGAACCACGGCTCATGCTTCCCTGGCTCGGGGATCACCACCCCAAAGGCACAGTTGGCCTGTTCAGTCCCAGCCACCAAAGGGATCCCTCTTGGCCACTTAGACAGCCATCCAGCAGTCTTTCTGAGACTCTCTTAAGGAAGGCTAATCCATGCCACAACTTTGTTCTGTGGCTATGGGTTTCCCTAGCAAGCCTGAGTCTTCCCCCATTCTATTTGGACATCTATTGTGATCACATAAAATGATTTTCTTCTCTTTTAATATTGGCCATAAAATTTTATATGGTCAAGACACTTTTTTAAACTAGAACACATCCCTCCCTTAAAATTTCTATCTAGGGCAGCGCCTGTGGCTCAAAGGAATAAGGCGCCAGTCCCATATGCCAGAGGTAGTGGGTTCAAACCCAGCCCTGGCCAAAAAAAAAAAGAAAAATTTCTATCTATAATCTGAGATAAGGCTGTGGGGTTTAATAAGATTTTAGTAACACCTGGAAAGTAAAGCTGAGATTTGCAACATGATAAAGAAAGAAAGAAATGAAAAATAATGTAAGTCAGACTTCCTGCTCTTACAGCCTGTGGACCGTACCCAATCTCAGGGATCCTTTAGGATCATTTATCCCATTAGATAATGTTAGCATAGGGTAGGTATCCAATAAATGAATATTAGTTGAATGACAGATGAGAAGTTGAAAATTACCTGGCAGAGGGAAAGTCTTTGACTACATTCTCTTCACCTGGAGTTAATGCTCCCGCTACAAAAGTCTTGAACCTCATAGACAGACTGATAGGCTGTTCTTGCATCTGCTACACAGGCATAGAAATGCCCCACTGGCTCAATTCTACCAAGAGGGGAGACAGCCTCTTCCATTATTATTCACAAACATTTAATTCTCAGTTTCCTTTCTAGAAGTTGATATTGGCTTTATATAAACAAAAGCTCACTGGAAGAGTTTTGTTCCCTTAAATGGGCATCTACCTAGGCAGAATTCCAGTGATGAACTCCAACAACGAAAATTCTGAAATTGTATTTACTTCCTTTCTCTTCCCTCTCCAGCCTTTCAATTGCAGGATTCAAGGTTTAAGTCTCTGGACATCTGTAGGCACCCAGCACCTCTGTAAGTGGTTACACTTCCTAAACAAATTACCTACTGGGGACAGGGAGGTAGGGAGCCAACTTGACGTCTTTCTGCCTTATTAAACAAGGCGTTTTGATGGGCTTTGCCCTCTGTGATTAGATCTTGCTCATTACCCTAAGCCAGGCTGGTTGGTCAAAAATTGGTCATCTCTTTTCTGCCACCTTGGAGGCAAGACTAACAATCACCAACATGCCTTATAAGTTAACTGACAAAAGCCTTATACTGTTAGTTTAAATATGCAGTGATGGGGAGCTTTCATCTCCTAAAAATTTTAATTATTTAGATTTTACAGCCTTATGCCCGTGTTTTGATAATTCCTTGGGTGACAAATGCTTAATCAGTATCACATTTTAAAATTAACTTAGTTATAAACAACTTATAGTATTGGTTTAGGAAACCACCTTCAGTAAATTTGAAAAACACTTTGCTATAATTAAATATTAGAATTTATAGTTACCCCGCTATCATTTATCCTCTCTTTCCCAAAACATGTTCACTTTTTTCCCTTAGTTGCCTTTATATCTTGGTAGTTAATTGTTAAAATAATTACTAAAATAAACATCCTACCTAACACCTTTGAAAAGAAATACCTTTGATTAAAGAAAGAATACATGAATGAATATTTTTGTTTAAATAGTAAAATGACAACTTATACCAGAAGTTGCTTAATTTAGAATGAACTCGTTCTAAGGAAGATCAGAAAGTTTGAAAATACAATGGTTCGAGTTAGCATGCAGTCCTATGCTATTAAAGAAATCATGTCTCTTTTTTTGTATTTATTTAAATACAAGTAAAATATTGACCATCCTATCTATTCGATAGACTACTGTGAACCTTGCCTGGAAGAGAGTGATGATTTTTAGAGTTATGATTGTTAATGGCCTTTGAATGCAGCCTGCACAGGCCTTTAACTCCCCAGTGTACAGTAAGGTTTAGCCCTTTCCAGATGGGAAAATGATAAGGACAGTAGGAAGATAGTAGGTCATTCTTGGGCAACTGCCAGAAACTTGCAGCAAAATGAATCATGTAGGGCTACAGTGCTTTAGCCAGCATTTTTTTTTTTTTCATTTTAATTTATCAAGCCAAAGCTTGTTGACATGAAAGTGAATGAAATTGTTATACAGTGGGTTCTAAAAAGCCAGCTCAAGGGTTTAGTGCAGAGAGCTCTGACTATAAATAACAAAGGAAATACCCAGAATGTTCTTTCTCTGAGCACCTGCTCGGTTGTTTGAGATGCATCAGCAATTAACTCAGATCCCAATATCAGCAGCAACTGGAAAAAGGCCAATTCTTTGAAATATTACAGAGGCTCCAGAATCTGTTGTCGATGATTATCAAAGGGCTGAACACTTTAGTTTTTTGATATGTGGGGCTGTATTGGTTTGTTTATCAAATGTAATAAAGTAACTGACAGAAATGAGAGTATTATTGATACTGCCAGGGGAGTGGCTTTGCAGTCAGAAAAGGTTTTTAAGACCATCCTACTTGCAAAAAAATTTTTGCAGAGACTTGTCCAAAAAGGAAAACAATGAAATAAATCACTGATTAACATTCATAAATGAATCCTCTGCATTTAGCTGAAGAATGTAAATCAGGTTTTACAGTTAAAACAAGTTATCTGCAATTTCCACTGAGTGTAAGAAAAAAAAAAACCAACTAGCTGATTAGAGTAAAATTTAACACATATGCATTAAGGAGAAAAATCTTTCCTTGATGAAAGAGCATTTAACATTTCAAACCTCTGCTCAATGTTTTGCACATCCTGGCTCCTGATGAAATATCTTCCTCTTATTAAAGAATGTTACATGTCCTAGGGAGAGAGAAAGTAAGATACTGTTTCTTATCTGCTAAAGATAGAATAACAGGGTGTTTCCATTGCATTTGTTTATACCCCCTGGAACCTGAAAAATACATACTCTCTGATTCCATTTATTTCTTCATGGTTGGGTTTATTTATTTGTGCCTTTGCTTAAAGGATATTTATTGAATGCCTATATTAAGCAGCACACCACAGAAGCTTCAGTTAATATTTCAAATGCATAATGCAGATGAGTCTACTGAGCGTGGTGCCTCCCTTTTCTTTTAGGAAAGATATAATATACAAATAAATATTTGTGATATCAATAAACACTAATAAATATTTCCATTGACATTAAGAATAAAACATAAGACTTCCTGTGATCATCATTCCTTTTCTAATTTGTGAATTCACTTATGTTTCACAAAAACATAAAAGTGCTGTTTAGATTCACAATGAAGTACTGTTTTTCCTTAAATAATAAAATTGCATGATATGGTAGCTCTGGAAAATCTGGATTATAGGATTACTGTAGTATTATTTATACACTGCACAGACGAGACCATTCCACACATCAACACTGAAAGTCATATAAAATTTCTATTAATATTATTCCATGATGATAGTAAGATTAGACTATGCAATTAACTTTGAGGGAAAAATAAAGCAATGAATAATATTTTTGAAAGCATATTCTGTTTTAGGCATCTTGCTAGTTGCTTCATACACATTACTACCTGGATCTTTGCATTATCCCTGTGTGTTAAGTGCTACCATTCTCAGCATTTTACGGAGAGGAAACCCAGGATCACAACATTTCATTAACTTGGCAACATCTGAATTTGAACTCAGGTGAGCAACATACTGACAGTTATACTAACCTGAAACAGACCATAACATCTATAAAGAAAAGGTACAATATTATTTGCAGGTAATATGATTGCATATGTGAAAAAGAGAATGCACTAGAAATCTGTTACAAATAAAGATGTTATGATAGTTACATAATCAATAAATATAAATCCTTATGTAAAAATAATTTCAAACTACAATAAAGGAAAAGATCTCAACTGTAGTTCCAAGCAGAAAGATCTTTACAGAACCAAATTTTATATGAGATGTGTAGGACAATACAAGGTGAAATATTTTTAGAATCTATTAAAAGACTCAATATGAGCCTTCCAAAAATTGCAATTTATTTTAGTTTTAGAAGTAATGACTCAAAATTAAGTTATCAATTCTTTAAAATAAGAAAAACTAAACTAAAATCTACAAAATTAAAGCATGCTGCTGCAATAGCCTGGAAGATAAACATAAAACTAGCTAGAAAAAAGTGTAAGATGAGGAGTTCCACCAGATAATGAAACATATGCTAAAGCTCCAGTTCCAATCACTTCAATAATGGCCCAGAAATGCACGGACGTATCTGTAAAAGAGGAATTTCAGAAATAGACTCAAATACGTATTGAAATTACCATAAAGACGGCACTTCAAACCAGCGTGGATAAAGTCAAAGTTTTCAATAAATCTGTAATAACAATATAGTCATTGGAAAAACTAAAAGCAAATCACTACTTCCATAAAAATAAACTCCAGATGGATCAAAGATTTAAAGTAAACAATGAAACCATAAAAGTACTGGATGAAAACATGACTAAATACATTTATAACTTAGGGATGGGGCTGTCTTTCTGAACGGGCACAAAATTCAGAAGCCATAAATTTGATGATTTAGACAATAGTGAAGGGGGAAAAAAACCTCAAAAAAGGCTAAAACATCATAAAAAGGAAAAGCATTTAACAAGAAACACATAATAAAAAACACTTAATTATCTTAATGTAGAAAAAGAAAGCCTTACAGATTTTCAAAGTCGAGAATAAACTCATCAAAATAGGCAAAACAATAAATTCATGAATAAAAGAGGGCCCTTTATAAGAAAAGAAACAATTAAATAGCATATGAAAAAGTCTCTTCTGACCCTGAAACAAATTCAAATTAAATCAATAAAGGAAATATATATGCGTAGATAATTACAATACATATGTATACATTTGTAATGAATACATTACAAAATTATACAAAATATAATTATGCATAGTTATATTTTAATACATAGACATAAAAATGTAATCATTTTAAAACTGGGAACAACTTACTTAAAATTTTGATTTGTTAAATAAATTTTGAAATATTTAAAACGTATAATAATGTGCACCCTAGCCCATAAAAAAAATTCAGGTAAACCCAAATAATATAAAATCTTTTTATCATTGAATCAAATATTTAAAACATTTTAAAGAGTGAGAAGACTCATAAAGTAGAGTGAAAAGGTGTTTATGGTAGGGTAGAGTACTTCCAGTTACAAACATCCAGAAAAGGTGAGCCTTAGAGGATAAAGAGATTTTAATGGTAATATGAGAGAGAAGTGGGGGATTGCATTTTGAGCTGAGGAGTAACACACCTGAGAGTGGGAAAGAGTTGAAAGTTTTTAGGGGAACAGGGAGGATTTTGGTTGACAGGAATAAAGATAGATGAAGGAAAAAGACATAACGGTGTCATGTCCCTGGAGGGCTTTAATTACCTTACTAAGGATGATGCAGACAAGGAAAAAATAAAAATTTGCTAAGAACTAACCGGCTGGGAGCAAGTACGTTGCTTCCTAAGTTATAAAATTTATATCACTAATTACATAGTATTATTCTCATTTTGAAAGTAAAGCTTGAGCTGAGTACAATGGCTCAGGCCTGTATTTCCAGCATTCTGGGAGGCCGAGGCTGGAAATCACTTGAGGCCCGGAGTTTGAGACCAGCCTGGGCAACATAGTGAGGCCCTGTCTCTGCAAAAAATCAGAACAATCAGCCAGGCATGGTGGGGCAGGTCTGTAATTCAGGCTGCTCAAGAGGTTGAGGCAGGAAGGCCACTAGCACCCAGGAGTTTGAGGCTGCAGTGAGCTAGGATCATGCAAAAAATAAATAAATTAAGCTTGAAAAATTAAAACCCTTACCCAAGTTTTCAAGTTCTCATAGTAAGAAACAGATTTGACAGTTAAGTTGGGTAACTATGTAATTGATTGTAAATTGGGTCACTTTTGCAAGCCACAGGGATAGTAAGATCAGACTTGTTCTACTACAGCAAAAGAGAAATGTCACCCTACATTTAAACTTAAAGTCTGTTGCCAAAACCTGCGGTCTCCTATCATTTACCTTTTGCATGTACTTTACCTTTTCTTTAATTTTATGACTCCACCTAATGCTGATAGGATTATCAAACATTGTCCAAACATCCCAATTAGGTGTGAACAAGCCCTGTTTGCTCACCTGGCTGACGATTCTATAAACAGAACTGGTTTTATAGTTTTTTGCCCAGGCACATTTCCAGTGACCCAAACATTTTTAGCTCTCTCCGGAAATATTGTTCTATGAAATAATAGAGATTATAATTTCAAAACTTGAATTTCACAGCATTTCTTTTTTAGAAAATATGTTCAACCTAACTGGTTCACTGATCATTTCTAGCTGAAGATCCTTAGTTGACTTATAATCAACATTACAAATATTTGTTAAATTAAAGTTATGTATTTCTCCCACAGGTTAAAAAAACACAGAGGGTATAAGGTAGTGTTTTAGACTTGTGCCTATTTTCACAATAATTCCCACCAAAGATGTCTTTGTAAATTGACTATAGTTTAGGTATCCATCTATTATTCTATTTGCCTCTGATCAATTTAAGCCAGTCACTTTTATCCTTACCTCATTGCACATTTTTTTCCCCTCTCAGGCCAAGTGCACATTTCCTTGTCATTAGATAGAGAAGTACATGTATGCATGCTCTGAAAAAGTGCCAGTAATTTTTATATCTTGTTTTAAAGATCATTGTGTATATATTAGTAGCATTTAAGAATTTATGACAAAGATTATCAATTTCTCTTAAACTTGCAAGGTTTCAATGAACATATTCCAAATGAAATATAAAACATGGAAGATAGGTTATATGAAGAATGACAATAAATTCATGAACTCTTCTTCGAAAAAGTGATGAATATCACTATGGTCACTTTTGAAGTACTACCTTTGGGAAGCTATGTACTGATGCCAGTGCCTGGTTTACCCTTCAAAGCAACTTTGGGCCTATTTCTCTGCAACGGCCATCAGAGCTTCATATATTACCCTTGATGTCCTGAATGTCATCGAAATGTCTTCCTTTCAATATTTCCTTATCTTTGGGTAAAGAAAAACACCACTAGGAGCCAGCTCAGGTGAGTAGGGAGAGTGTTCTAATACAGTTTTTTGTTTACTGGCTAAAAACTCCCTCACAGACAGTGATATGAGAGCTGGTGCATTGTCGTGATGCAAGAGCCATGAGTATTAGTGAAAAGTTCAGGTCATTTTCATCTAACTTTTTCATGGAAACTTTTTAGCACTTTCAAACAGTAATATTGTTTAACTATTTGTCCAGTTGGTACAAATTCATAATGAATAATTCCTCTGATATCAAAAAAGTTTAGCAACATCATTTTGACTCTTGATTTGGACTGATAGAACTTTTTGGTCATGGAGAATTGGCTGACTTCTTTTGTGCACTTTGATGTTTTTGGGGTTGTATTGGTATGCCCATGCTTCATCCCCAGTGTAAACACAGACCAAAACATCATCCTTGCTCAACAAAAGGCCTCGAAACTTCAACTCTCCTTTGCTTTTGTTTATCAATGAGCTCCTTTGGGACTAGTTTTGCACACACCTATTTCTTACCAAGATTTTCATTTGAGATGTTCCTGTTTCTCTATCAATGATCTTGGTCTGCTATACTTCTTATAGACAGCACACAATTTTGATGCACAATTTGACAAACTTTTATAATGTTTTCATCAGTTTTGCTAGTTACTGGCTGCCCTGACCCTCTCTTAATCAGTGAGGCTTTCTCTGGTCTCAGAAAAACATTTAATCCATTTGTACATTGCTGTTTTCTTTATG
>NW_003852555.1:3025671-3031506 GCF_000181295.1 Otolemur garnettii | reverse complement strand
TTTTTTTTTAATTTCAAATTAATATGAGGGTACAAATTTTTAAGTTGCATCATTTTCACTTCTAAGGTAAAGTCCAAGTTGAAGTTAAGCCGTTCTCCAATGTGAGGGTGTGCATGTCAAATACCCTCACATTGTATACATCAAGTGAAATTCTGCCAACTGCCCTCCCTTCCCCCACTGATCACCCTCCCTCCTCCCCCATACCCTCTCCCATCTTTCCCCTCCATTTTGCTAAACTATGTATGTGTTTTATCATTCATGTGGGCATGTAGTTGTTATATATTGGTTTTATATTAGTATTGAATACATTGGTTTTTTTTTTCCATTCTTGAGATACTTTACTAAGAATGTGTTTCATCTTCATCCTGGTAAACATAAAAAATGTAAAGAAGTAGTTCTCAACCTGTGGGTCATGACCCCTTTGGGGGTTGAATGACCCTTTCACAGGGGTTGCCTAACACCATCCTGCATATCAGATATTTACATTATAATTCATAATGTAGCAAAATTACGGTTATGAAGTAGCAATGAAAATAATTTTATGGTTGGAGGTCACCACAACATGAGGAACTGTATTAAAGGGTAGCAGCATGAGGAAGGTTGAGAACCACTAATGTAAAGTCTCCATCTTTTCTCACTCTTGCCAAATTTAACAGGAAATTTAATGTTTGTTCATTACTGTAATTCAAGCTAGAACATTCTCACAATGGCATTCAAAAACACACAACAACAATAATGAAGGCCATTTAGAAAAGCTCTGCTACAGGTTGACTCAAGCACAGCTGTAAGACACTGATGAACCAAGGTTATGAAACCTTACCAAGCTGTGCACAGTGTTACCAATGTAAGCACATGGTGGGAAGTTCACAAACTTAATTGTCAGAATCATATTATCATATGATATGATATGATATCATATGATATCAAGTGATAATCATAATTATCACTTGTGTGATACTTGTGTGTGTGTTTATGCACTCATGTGTTTATATATACATGTATGCATGCAGCATGTTTCAGAAATGACTCATAAAGTCACCAAACATAGGGAAAATGGGAAATTGTAGCTAAATATACCTTTATTTATGAAATATTCATTACAGGATTTTACAAAGAGGTGGGTAACACATAGAGAATATTTTGTAAGTATTTGGTAACCACAATTCCATTCTCTGTTTCTGTGACTTCATTGTAAGCTTCCATGTATAAGGGAGACCAGGTAGTATTTATCTTTCTGTGCTTATTTCATTTACCATAATGTCCTCCAGGTTTGTCCATATTGTCACCAATGACAGGATTCCTTCTTGTGTAAAGCTGAATAGTATTTTATTATGCAAACATAGTACATCTTCTTTATCCATTCATCTATTGATGAACACTTAGGTTGCTACCATATCTTGACTACAGTAGTATTGCAATAAACGTAAGAGTGTGGATATCTCTTGGACATACTGATTTCATCTTGTTTGGCTATATACCCGGAAGTGGGATTTCTGGATTATATGATAGTTCTTTTTTTAAGTTTTTGAAAAATCTCCATTCTATTTTCCATAATGGCTGTACTACCTTATGAGAGTTCCCTTTTCTCCACATTATTGTCAACATTTAATATATATATATTTTGGACAGAAACCATTCTGATAAGTGTATCTTATTGTGGTTTTAATTTTCATTTCTCTTATGATTAGTGACACTGAGCATTTTTTCATTATCCATTAGCTATTTGTGTGTCTTTTTTTGAGAAGTGTCTAATTGGATCCTTTGCACATTTTTAATTGGATTATTTGTTTTCTTGTTATTGAGTTGTTTGTGTTCTTTATAGAATATATTTGGATATTTATACCTCCTAAGATATATGGATTCCAAATATTTTTATCCATCCTGTTGGTTTTCTCTTCCCTCTACTGATTGTTTCCTTTTCTGTACAGAAACATTTTAGTTTCTTATAGGCCCATCTGTCTATTGTTTGCTTTTGTTGACGGTGCTTTTTGGCCATATCCTAGAAATCTTTGCCAAGACCAATGTCAAGAAGCTTTTCCCCTGTTTTCTTCTAGTAGTTTTACAGTCTGGGGTCTTCTGTTTATGATTTTATGCATTTTGAATTTTTTTTTATGTAGGGTAAGACAAAAATCTGTATTTCATTTTTCTATGTGTGGATATTTAGTTTTCCCAGCACCATTTATTGAAGATCCTTCCCTTTCCCTGTTGTGTGATCCTGGCACCGTTGTCAAAGAGCAGTTAATATAAATTGTTATTTTGTGCTTTAAAATGTGTTATAAATTTCTGGATGCTTGTATATAACTAGCATTTTTCTTTACCTCCTTTTTGCCAGATACTTTTTATTGCTATTTTAAACAAACTAATTTGTGGCACGCAAACACCAGATGAATACAACTGATGTTTCGAGAAACACTGTCAAACACAAACACTTTCATAGAAGCCATAAAGAGCAGTGCCAATTAATATTTTTCTTTCCTTTTTTGCTTGCTTTTCTTCTCCGGTCCTTCCTTATTTCATTTCTTCTCCCTTCATCTTTTTTCCTTTAATTTGGCAACCAAAATTGGAAAAAAAAACCAAAACACAAAATGTTATCTATTGCTGCATGGTAAACTACCACAATGCAGTGATCTAACCCTGTAATAAACATTCATTATTTCACACAGCTTCTATGGATCCGCAATCTGGGAACAGCTTAGCTTGGTGATTCTGTTATGGAGCTCTCTCATGGGGCTGTAGTCACGGTGTTTGCCAGAATGAGAGTCTTCTGAAGGCTACAATGGGCTAAAAGGTCCACTTTTTAGAAGGTTCATTCACATGGCTGGTAAATTGCCAAAGGATATTAGCAAGAGGTGTCAGTTCTCCTGCCACATGTGCCTCTCCATAAAGCCTCTTAGGTATCTTCATGACATGACAGTAGCTTCTTCTAAAGTGAATTATTTAAAAGAAATCAAGAAAAAAGACCCTTTTCTTTTATTACCAAACCTTGGAAGGTCCACTCAGTCATTCTCACATGCCCTGGTTTCACAGGTGAGCCTTATTCAGTGGGGAGTACTTAGACATGGGCAAACGTAGGAAGTGAAAAATGCTTGGGAATTTTCTTGCAAGCTGATTACCACAAATAGGACTTACTAGAGCACCCAGAACATATTTTAAAATATAGAAATAAACTTAAGAAGCATGCAAATCTTTACACAAAAACTACAAGGCACTGCTCTGAGGAATTGAATTCCTAAATAAATGTAAAGATATGTTGTTATGAGGTGCATGTTCGTGTCTCCCCAAAATTTGTGTGTTCAAATATACCCCCAGTAGGGCCTTTGGGAGGTAACTTTTGTCATGATGCAATTAGTGTGAGAATACAGAGAGAGGTCAGCAGTCCACAGCCAGCAGTAGGAGCCTTAGCAGAACCTGACCTTGCTGGTAACCTAGAACCCTGATCTTGGACTTCCCAAGCTTCTAGAACTAGGAGAAATAAATTTCTGTCATTTATATGCCACCCAGTTTATGGTGCTTTGTTATTGCAGACTGAGCTGGTTAAGACATATGCTATGTTAACAGGTTGGAAGGCTCAATATTGTAAAAAACATCAATTCTCCTCAAATTAATATATGATACAAGTCTAATCAAAATCTAACTGGGCTTTTATGTAGAAATTGACAAGCTGTTTCTAGCATTTACAGGGAAATACACAAACCTAAAATATCCTTGAAAAAGCAGAAGATGGTACAAGCACATAAATTATCTGAGTTCAAGACTTATTAAAGCTACAGAATGTTAAATGAATGGGTGGCGCCTATGGCTCAAAGGAGTAGGGCACCAGCCCCATATGCCAGAGGTGGCGGGTTCAAACCCAGCCCTGGCCAAAACAAAAAAGAAACTGAAAAAAAAAACCCAAAACATTAAATGAGAACAGAGACAAGATTCCATGGAATAGCAGAGTCTAAAAAGAGATGTGCACAAATATTTGTAATTCAACAAAGGACCAGGCAATTTAATGTGCAAAGAAATTTTTTTCAGGAAATAGTGTTGGAACAATTGGATAAGTGTATGAAAGAAAAGTGAATCCTGACCTCCATCTGAAATGAAACACAAAAAGTAAGTCAAGATAGATCGTACATACAAATATAAAAGCTAAAACCTTAAAATTACCCAGGAAAACATAACAGGGTATCTTCATGGCCTTGGGGTAGGCAATAATTTCTTAGAAAGAAATAGCAAGAACTACCCATAAGAGAAAAAAAATTTTAAATTTTACTTCATTGGCTGGGCACTGTGGCTCATGCCTGTAATCCTAGCACTCTTAGAGGCCAAGGCAAGTGGATTGCCTGAGCTTGTAGGTTTGAGACCAGCCTAAGCCAGAGGGAGACCTCATCTCTAAAAATAGCCAGGCATTGTAGCAGGTGCCTGTAGTCCCAGCTATTCAGGCTGAGGCAAGAGGATAGCTTGAACCCAAGAGTTTGAGGTTGCCGTGAGTTATGATGCCACAGCACTCTACTGAGGGTAACATAGTGAGACTCTGTCTCAAAAAAAAAAAAAAAAACTTCGCCAAAATTAAAACCTAACAGCACAACTTAAAAAGATAAAAACACAATCCTCAGACTGGGAGAAATATCTGTGATACGTGTAGACGATAAAGGACTTGCTTTCAGAATATCTACAGATCTACAGAACTACTAAAATTCACCTAAAAGGCAAATACATAAGAAATGAACAAAAACTCGAACAAATCCTTCACAGAAGAAAGTATGTACACAGACATAAAACATGTAAAAATCTTAAAATCATTCATTGTCAGGAAAGTGCAAATTAAGACCACAATAAGATACCACTACACATCCTCTAGAATGGTTAATTAAAAATTCTGGTGATACCAACAGTGTCAAGATTGTACAGTAACTTGAACTCTCTACTTTTGGTAGTGGAGTGTAAAATGGTCTAACCTCTTCAGGAAAGAGTGTAGCATTTTCTTATAGTTAATATATACTTACCACACAATCAGTCAATTCCACTTTTAGGGAATTACACAATAGAAATTAAAACATACGCCCTCTCAAAAACACTTGTGCTTGAAAGTTTATAATAGCTTTACTCTTCATGAAAAGTCAGAAACAGGCCAAATGTCTATCGACAGGCGAATGGATAAACATATCGCAGTGTGTCCAAAACCAGAATTCTAATCAGAAATGAATGTGAATAATGACTAAATGGATAAACTTTTTTCACTAAATTGAGTGAAAAAAGCCATGAGAGAATACATGTTGCATGACTCTGTTTATATGAAGTTTAATCAAAGATAAAATAAACCTGTGGCATTAGAACTTGGATTGGTGGTTGGCCATGAAAGGTGCAATTTGACTAAAATGATGGAAATAAAGAGATTTTCCGAGGTAATACAAAGTTCTGTTTCTTGCTCAGGGTGTTAGTTACATGGCCAGATACAGTTCTTATACTCAGTTAAGATCTGTGCATTTCATTGTATGGAAATTTTACCTCAATTTTAAAGAGAGGACAATTAAAACAGTACAACCATGGTAGGAGGTGATCACAGAAATCCAAGTAAGAGTTGTGGGTGGAACCACGGAAGCAATGTCAGTAGTCGGGGATGAAGTGGGTTTGTGGATGTGCTGGTAAGGCTTGTGTATGACTTGGGTGTGTGGGATGTGGGGAAAAGTTTCCAGGATGACAAAGGTAAGAGATGGGGGCTTCCTGGGGAAGCTTTCTCAGGCCACGGCTCTGCACTTTGGGGCTTATCACCTCCTCCACAAATCTTTTTACAATTCCCTCTTTCCACCTTTGTCAGAGGGGGTTACGGTATTTCCTGATTTAAAAGTTAGC
>NW_003852555.1:3019846-3025605 GCF_000181295.1 Otolemur garnettii | reverse complement strand
AGGAGGGAAAGGGCTGCTCCCCTTCCAGACAGTGCTTGCCAGGATTTAGGTCAGGTGGCTTCTAGATGGGTGTGTCCAATGGTAGAAAGTGTAAGGAGATTAAAATGAATGAAGGAAAGAGATGTCAGAATTTCTTTTTCCTCTCTCTTCCCATGGAAGAATTTCTCCAGCCATGGCTCTGTATTCTTCATGGCCCAGCTCGCGGGAGGTGACTTCCACCCCCGAGATCCAGTAACTGCATCACCACTTTGGTCCTAACAGTGGCTTCCTATGATTGTAAATACTTGGGTTACTGCTTGGTGGATTTTTAGCATTCCCATCACTTGTGTGCCAAGTTTTTAAATCATAGTATGATTTCTATTTGCCTAGTTCAACTCTGACTAAGAGGGAAGAAGCAGAGTAACATTGGGATCTGCACACTTTGAAGATGGGTCCTATTTGCTCGTGATCTTACTTATTAGGGTTGGTGCGGGGGCACATGCGTGTGAAAAACCGAATGGTTATATAATTGCAAGAAAGGTTAACTTAATAATAACAACACCAGCTTTGCCTTAAGGAATGTTTCAAGCAAGCTTTTATTATCTAGTTTTCTTCCTTAACATTATAGTAATTAGCTTTGAGCTTTGCACAGAATAATTGTTAGATATTATGACCTATAACATTTCTTGTCTTACTATTCCCCCAATAAACTGTCCCCTGAATCCTATAGTCCTGAGGAAAATGCATTATAATTAACCTCAGGCTTAGGGATTCGTACATAAACAATTATGTTAAAAACAGGATTTAAGGAATCTTACATATGTAATGAGAAAGAAAAAGAGATGTTCCCTAATTGACTAAAACTGTGTTGCTGTTTAAAAATACGTCTAAAGGTTTGGGATGATGAAAAAGTTCTGGAAATGAACAGTGGCGATGGCTGCACACCCTTGTTGGATGTATTTAATACTGCAGAATGGTACACTCACAAATGGATTGAAATGATAAATATGTCATATATTTTTACCATCACAAAAAAGTGAAAAAAAAATAACTTAAAGAAGGCAGAAAATATGAGGTTTGGAGACATTTAATAAAATGTACTTTTTAAGGATCATAATTTAACATTATGTGTGTATAAATGTGTGTTAGCCTGATTCTCTTAATTTCAGCGCATAATGACAAAGAACATGTAAAGGAAAATGAGGCATAGTTTATTTCTTTTCCACTTCCACCATCTGTTCACATTAGCCACAAAGAAACACACTTATAAAATTCATTGAACTACTTGGTTATAATTCAATGTGGTAATAAGTCTTCAACACAATGTACACAATCGCCAAATGACTATGGCAATGGCATCATTGTAACGGTCATAATTACATGACAATTCAGATATTTGATCATTCAAAACATCAGTAAAATAACTATTCTTCTTTTCTGTCAGCCTCTAAATACTTCTATTCATTCTCTATTCAAGAATCTGTGGCTTTCAGGGAGGAGATAGAAACTCAATCCAGTGATGAGAGAGACAAAGCTGGAGGAGGGAGAGGGAAGAGGGTTTTGAGGGGGTGGCAGGAACAAACCCTGCACCATGTGCTTTAACAGCGGAGGGAGGGAGAAGAATGTTCATGAAGCCAGCCTAATTATGGGAGAGTGAAAGGTCATCAAAATCAATTTGCAGCATGATGTACAAAGGTCATTATCAGACTCAGATTTTCTCTGCCCATTTAAAACACAATAAAAATAAAGTGAGTGCTTTAATAACTATGATTAGTAAAGAAAAAAGCATATCATTGAGCCATCTGTTTAAATATTTGTGCTACCTTAGTTTTACTCAAAACAGTGTGAAAGATGAGCAGTAAGGCAATTTTTTTTCTATTTGTTTGCTTTTAAAATCCTGACATTTTCTCTGCTGGTTGCCAAGATTTATAACACAGATGAAAGCGCTCCTCTAAAATTACTGCCCTTTGAAATCAATAGCATGGTATTTGTAACGACTTTCTTTTTATTATAGAGCACTTCATTATTATTTTTATTATAATTTTATGGGACAGTCTGGAACAGAATTCATCATTCACTTATTTGAAGTATCTCACTTACTCCATGGCACAGATGGCCTGAGCTGAGATTTAATCACCCTGTGTTAGGGCTGCCTTGATGCTAAGTAAATGCAAACCAGGAGACAGAAAGGCACGTGCAACAATAACTTTGCACAGCATCTTAGTAGCCACAAAGAACTCTTGGAGAAGCCAATTCATGTGGAAACCTTAGAAGATAAGAGTTATAAATCTGGGCATTTTTATTTGATTTTTGTTTTTCCTGAAAAAATTAACACATTACTACTATCTCATAGAGCAGGGCTTTTGAAGTGTTAAAACTGCATCCAGCAGTAAAAAATACATTTTGCATTATGACTCAGCACATGTACACACTTGCAAGCACACACACAGGGGCACACGTATTCACACATATCCTGAAACAAACATTTTATGAAGCAGTACTTATTAATGCGATATGCACTATAATTCTCCAATTTAATTTATTCTGTTTTTTTTTTCCTAAATGCTAAGTCTCAATCCACCTGTTTCAGCAAATTGATCTGAACTCTCAGTTTGAAAAACAGATTCAGGCAGTTGTGTTTTAAGTGAAGTATGTGCGTGAGTACCTAGTGGAGTATCAGACACACCATTAACGTGAGATATTTATAACAGTCATTATGAGTAATGTCTTGAATGGATTTGGCAACTGACCACAGTTTAAAACAACCAGAAAATGAACTGTCTATAGAAGTGACTTCTCTGATTTATTTTTCCTGTTTATCTTGTCCCGACCTCAATCGAAATACCTTGTTCTAAGACACTGACCAGTTGATTTTATTACAGAGGTAGACAGGAAGAATGTATATGTGAGGGGCTAATATCAGTGCAAAACTGAGTTTTCCTTCCTATTCTCAGCTTTTCAATTCGCTTACTACTTAGTTGTTTTCTATATTACTCAAGGTAAGCAAAAGGGTAGAGGTGTAAAGTCTGTAAAATCACATCATTCTTTAAAGAGGGACAGTCAATAAACTGTGATCACAAAGAAAATGAAGAAAGAAAAGGGTAAAGGACAGTAAAAATACAAATAGGAATGAATGAGTACTTTTTTAATTTTTGACTGTGTATTAAGTTACTCATTTATTTTCCACAAGCCTGAGAGATTTTTGAGATCCTTTAGCTAACCTAAGCATTACCATCCTTAGTTTATTTGACCCATAAACATATATTTACTGTGAACCTATGTTCCTACCTTAGAAAGGACTAAGTTTTATGCATGCTTTATTTTTAGATAAGGGTGGAATTATCCTTTCTAGAACATTAAATTGTATGCCTCTCCTGCGATGAACTATCCACAAATCAAGAAATACATAAACATGTTACTTATGAAATTTCCTGAAACTCGTTCTTTTAGTTAAGAATGAGAAGCTGAAAAATCACAATAGCAAGCAATTTGAAACTAGGCTGAAACAACATTCATCTGTATTACACACTACTGGGAACCATCATGGGGTACTGTTAGGAAAATAACAACCAAATGTCGAGAAGAGGTGATCAAATTCAAATAGGAGAGGCAAAAAAAGATAGCTCTCTTCTGTATGCACACTGATGTCATTGCCCTCCAGAGGACAAGAAGATGAGAATTTTTATTGCCCCTCTTCTTAACCAGTATTCAACAGGACTTGAATATTCTGGCTGAGTTTTGCGAGAGCCATAGACCTTGGTGAAGTGTACCTTATGCTAACCTCCACAATGACAGGAAAGCAATAGCAGGAATTATGAATGGGCCTACAGTTGCCAGCTGTGGGGGATGGAGGAGTGTGAGTTCATCATGCAGGAATGTGGTAGCAGCACCAGTGCACACATGCATGTAGGAAGGGAGAATGGCAAGCATTTTTTCAGATGATTTGCTTTCATTCTATAGCCCTATTTTTATCAAAAGTGGCCACACTGAAACCATGAGGCCTTATTTAAAAATTTTATGAAGGATTCTGGGAAGATGGCCGAATGGTAGCAATCCTGGTCAGAGGCTCCTGAGCAAAGGAAGAAAAACTGGTTGGCATCAGAATCTATGAAGTCAAAGACGGGGAATTGAGCCAGAAAGAAGTTTGGCAAGCTGTAAATCCAAGGAAGAGCATTTAAGAACACAAAATACAGGTATAAAACGGGCCCCAGAACTGCTTGCTAGAGCCACATGCCTCCCACAGGCTGCAGGTGACCGCAGAGGAGTGCCCTGCTCCAGGCATACACAAAACTACTTGCTAGAGCCTTGCACACCCCATGGGCGGTGGTGGAGGAGTCCCTCACTCTGAGAGGGCCCAGAACTACTTGCTAGAGCTGTGCACCCCACGGGCAGCAGAGGAGATTCCCACTCCAGGGCTCTGGGCAAGCTCCACGGGCTGTGACAGAGGAGTTCCCAACTTTGGGTGGGCCCAGAACTGCTTGCTGGAGCCACACACCTCCTGCAGGCGGTGGGTGGTCGCAGAGGAGTCCCCTGCTCCAGGAAGCCACAGAATTACTTGCTAGAGCCTCATGTGCCCTATGGGCGGTGATGGACAAGGCCCCAACATTGGGTAGGCCCAGAACTGCTTGCTAGAGCTGCACGCCCCATGGGTGGCAGAGGAGGTCCCCACTCCAGGGCTCTGGGTGGGCCCAGAACTGCTTGCTAGAGCTGCATGCCTCCCACAGGCAGTGGGTGACCACAGAGGAGTCCCCTGCCTCGGGCAGGCATAGAACTACTTGCTAGAGCCACGGGCGCCCCACGGGTAATGGCAGAGGAGTCCCCACTTGGGGCAGGCCCAGAACTGCTTGCTAGAGTTGCACACCTCACAGGCGGCAGAGGAGATCACCGGCCCAGGCTCCTGCTCTGGGCAGGCCCAGAACTGCTTGCTAGTGCCACAGGCATCCCGGGGGCAGTGGCAGAGGAGTCTTCCATTCCAGGCAGACCCAAAACACCTTGCTAGAGACACGCATACCACATGGGGGCCAGGCAAAGTCTGTAAAATCACATCACATCATGCTGGGTGGGCCCAGAACTGCTTGCTAGAGCCATGCGGGCCCTGCAGGCAGCGGTGGAGGAGTGTACCACTCTAGGTGGGACCAGAACTGTTTGCTAGAGCCACGTGCATCCCACGGGCAGAAGTGGAGGAGTTCCCTACTCTGGGCTCCCCTGCTGAGAGGGCACAAATCGGCTTGCTAGTGTCGCATGCATCCAGTGAGCAATGGTGAAGGAGTCCTCTGCTCCCCCCCTAGCTACTCTGGTGGGGCTGAACTAGGACTGATCTGGTCACTGGCATTCCCTGTGCTACCGCTGCCATTCCTCCAAACCCTGGCTGCTACAGAGGGGCTGAACTAGGACTGATCTAGCCTCTACAGTTCCCCTGTTCCACCAGTTGCCCTGGCAGGGCCAAACTAGGACTGATATGGCTGCTGCTGGTCTGATGCCCCCTAGTTGCCCTGGCAGGCTGAACAAGGTCTAATCCAGCTACGCACACTCCTGTGTGGCTACTGCCATTCCACTGTGCCTGGTTGCCCCAGCACCCAAGAACTGGGAGAAGACAACAGACATGCTCTGCCTGTCTCTCTGGGCAACCAGAAGAAGCCACCAACTGAACGGTTCTGCTAAGGCATCCAAACAAGGTAAACTCAGCATGGGGTGGAATCAGCAGAAAAACTCTGGCAACTTGAATAACTAGAGTAGATTAACTCCCCCAAGGAAAAATGGGGCAGACGCAATTGAAGACC
>NW_003852555.1:2986331-3015128 GCF_000181295.1 Otolemur garnettii | reverse complement strand
ATGTGATGAGTGTGGGGTGGACTGAATTAAGAGCTATTGCTATAGACACTTTCAACACTGAGGCTCAATTACGGAGATGAAATAGTTGGAAGAGGGGACATCACAGAAATACCTCATCCTTGTCCCCACCTACCTGACCTGATGATAAGACTTCTCACTGAGTCACAGTGTATGGGTGAAAGGAAGCTCTTCTCAGGCTGATGCTGTCTGGCTGGTCAGGCCAATCCCCTCATCTGAAAAATAAGAATATCATATTTCACCAGGTTGTTGGAAGTTTAGTGAGATAATCCATATGAGCCCTACAATCACATCTAGAACATAGTAAACACCCAATAACAGGTAGGTTTTCTCCTTTTGATCACAAAACCAAATTCCTAAAATACCAGTTCTTTATATCATACTTGCTAGCTTTTTTTTTTCTTTTTTTTGAGGCAGAGTCTCACTTGGTTGTCCCAAGCCAGAATGCCCTGTTGTCAGCCTAGGTCACAACAACCTCAGAAGCCTGAACTCAAGCTATTCTTTGGACTCAGCCTCCTGAGTAGCTGGGACTTAAGAAGCCCACCGCAATGCCTTACTAATTTTTCTTTTTTTTTTTTTTTAAGAGATTGGGTCTCACTCTTGCTCCAGCTTGTCTCAAACTCCTGAGCTCAGGGATCTGCCCACTTCACCCTCCCAGAGTGCTGGGATTGCCGGGCTGAGCCACTGTGCCTAGCATTTGGGAGGCTTCTTGATATAAGGGAGAGGGGAAGAGTTTCATATTGTTTAGCTCCTATCTGTGTCTTCGGCGGATAAGAGGAGAGACCCAGACACATCAAATCATAAATCCTCCAACATTTAACTTTTCAAATATTTATAAACTTGACTTCTTAAAAAAGTCTTCCAGTTATATTCAGAGGACATTGGAATATATAATACACATTCCTGAATA
This sequence comes from Otolemur garnettii, assembly GCF_000181295.1. Classification (NCBI taxonomy): domain Eukaryota; kingdom Metazoa; phylum Chordata; class Mammalia; order Primates; family Galagidae; genus Otolemur; species Otolemur garnettii. Next base: position 3,014,200 of record NW_003852555.1, on the reverse strand, counting down.
TATTATGCAAAATTTCCAGAATCAAATCTTGGAAAACATGGCTCAGGCTAGGATATTTGAGGACAAAAGTCCACAACAGTTGTTTAGTGATTCACTAACACTACTGGTCTCAACTTGGGTCTCACTCTTGCTCCAACTAGAGTCTCAAACTCCTGGCTAGTATAGCAATTGTAATAGCTGTAGCTATTACAGCTTAGGATTCCAAATCATGGATAAGCATAAACAACTGGACACAAATAACATCGACAGTGAGGTGTTGCAAGTATCGACTGCTGTATCATAAACCATCCCCAAACTTGTTCTAAGCAACCACTCTATATCTCTCAGCTCTCGTCACCCTGGAGGTTGGCTGGCTCAGTGAGTCAGTCCTTCTGCTCCACATGTACAGCCTTGGGTTACAGTCATCCGGAGGTTCCCTTGGACATCCCAAATGTCCAGAATGGCTGGCCGTTGCCTCTGGGTGATAGTCAGGAGCTTAGTTGCGGCTGTCAACCACAGAACCTCCATTTTTTCCCTAAACGATCTCTCCATATGATTTGGTGTCCTCACAGCACGGAAACTGGGTTTCAAAAGGCAGAAAGCAGACACAAGCAGTCCCCTTAAGGCTAGCAACTTGGAAGTCTCAGAACATCACTTCTTGTTCTGAAGTTGCCATTCTGTTGGTCACAGCCAGTGATAAGACAGAATTCAAAGAGAAGGAAAGTAAGTTCTGCCTTTTGATCTGAGAAATAGTATGTAGAGGCAGGAAAGAGAATAAACCTAGGTAAGCTTTATCTGTTACTATATCTCAAGACAGGTTTTTACCCCATTAGACAAACAGTTAGCAAAACATGGCCTATCAATATGGAGAAAATCAAGCCAAATGCCTGTTTTGTAAACAAAGTTTTACTGGAACACAGATTCATTTGCGTACCTATGGGCTGTGATGGCTTTCATGCTACAGTGGCAGAGCTTATATCATTATATAAGATATTCAAACTTTATTATAAAGTAGGCTGCATGTTAGATGATTTTTGTCCAGCTGTAGCCTAATGCAAGTGTTCTGAGCACATTTAAAGTAGGTTAGGCTAAGTAAGCTATGATGTGCAGCAGGTTACGTGTTTTGAATGCCTTGTTTTACTTAAGATATTTTCAACTTACAATGGGTTTATCAGGAATTAACTCCATCATAAGTCTAGGGCATCTTTGTGTGTGTGTATGTGTGTATTTAACTCTGTAAACAGTACCTGTACACCAGAATTATTCAACAAATTAGTACTTTAATATGTTCTTGTTTGTTTGTTTTAGGTATTTTCATTGACTCTTTGGTATTAATTATTCAAATAATATATTTGAATAATTTCTTATTACAACCATAAAAGCATTTTTGTGTTGTATTTAATTATACTTATTTGCACTGAAAAATCTGCTGAAGTTTTGCTAAGTGAATTTCAATGCGTACAAGTAATCAGATTCATACTTCAGATGAAGCTTTCTACAAGTATAAGTCACAGTAAAAATGGGAGACTGTTAAATACACAAAGTATCATTTTGGAAATTTAGTATAATTAAATTGACTTTGAGAGGATATAGCATAATTTTTTGAAATTCCTTTAGAAAACTTGTTTTTATTTCATGTACTCTTTTTTTCTTTCTAAATTGAGTAAACTATCACTAGAATCCTGTGGTAGTTTAAATTTCTGATATTTTCCCCCCACCGAGCCACCTAATACTGACTTACAGAGATGTGTATTTGTGTTTACTATATACCCATAAGCATTAACTGGGTTGTTTTTAATATTTTCAGATACACCTAAAATGTTTGCAAGACCCTTGGTTAGGTGTGGGAGGAGCACACGAAAATGTGTCCTATGAATCTCAAACTTATTACTTAGGTTAGGGCTTCCTATACTCCTCTAATGCTAAGAATTCCTGGAGGTGATTACTAACCATCCAGATTACCAAATTACACACCAGATTATTATTCAGTAGGTCTAGGTTGAGGTCTGAGAATTTTTCTGTTTAGCAAATATGACATGTGAGTCTTACCTTCAAGGATGTTTGAGAAACACTGATGTGGGAGACCGTTGAGTGTTTTGAAAAATCTGTTTACATGAGTGGTTTTAAAAATTTGTTACATGTAAAATCCATGCTGTTTATACAAGTCCCCAGTCACGAAGTCAAGTCTTACTAATAGAATATGTTTTAATCAGGCAATTGTAAATGTATGACATATACAAACATGATCTAAAAGAGTGAAAACCTCTTCTAGGATGCATATTTTTCAATATTTGGCTTGGATACTGTGGAAAATGGTAAACTTGTCTAGGTAGTTGGTGGAAAAAAATTGATTAATAAAATAAAGTATTTATATTTAGGTTATGTCATCAAACTTTCTTATCTTTAACTACAACAGAAAGATTATTTATCATTTTTTAATATGATCCTGATAGTAAAATGTATATTACCTTATTAATTTGGCGTTTAGCTTATCAAAACAACATTGTGTAGTGCACACCAATGCAGGCGTTTGCTCTGCTGTGCTCATTTACCTACCTGTGCACAATTTATTTTCCTAGGGACTAGGCATTGATTTAATCTCTGTACATGTCTATTAGCTGGGTATAAAAACTTGAAAGGTTTTTAAAAAAATATTTTGTTCTTAAAATTTAGCTACTATATGAAGCAGCTGACCTTTAGCTTCCAAGCGGAGAATCAAGACTCCCTGTTTAGCAGCCCAGACACTGGTAAGATACATGAGTAAGAAAGACCATCTAGGACCATGGCCTCCAACCTACTTGTCAACTGATCACAAATGCATGAGAAAGCTTAGCCCCTCTCGTGGAGGTGAGAGAAGATATCTTAGCTAGGCCTGAATAGTGGTCAATAAATCACGACCAAATAAATGGGTGCTACACTAACCACTACGTTTTCGGGTATTTTGTTATACTACATAGTTGTTTGTTTGCTTTTTAACACAGAAATTGTAACTAGGTGGATTGTTACTAAAATAAATATCTGAAGTATGTAGCATTAACACTGGGCCTGGGCAGGTGAGGTCTAAACAAGAGGCAAGGAAGATGTGCAGCTCATCCCATTGAGAGATGGAGCCCCTTTTGCCACCAGTTGGACCTGAGCTGCCTCTGTGACTTGCTTTGATCACTAGAATATGGTGGAAGTGACATTGTGCAATGTTTGAGCTCAGGCCTCAGGCGGTCTTGCAGTTTCTACTCTCATCTTCTTAGAACCTGGCCACGTGAAGAAACCCCAACCAACCTGCTGTAGAACCCATGAAAAAGAAGATAGACTCACCTAGGACAGAAGCTTCAGCTAACTGCCAGACATAGGAGAAAGGCCAGCTGGGACCTGCCAATTACCAGCCAACTTGCTGAAAACTGAAAATGCCTACATGAGCCCAGCCAACCCCTCTCTAATTGAGAAGAGTCATCCCAGAGGGGCAGTGCAAATTACTATGAGTATAGCTATTCTGTGTAGCATTAGATACATGACACAAGGACCAAGACTCAGATTTGGTTCATGGTTGCTCTTTCATGGATGTGCTATCAACCAACAGTGAGCAATACAAAGAATTTATAGAAAATAGGAATACAAATGAGCGGACACACCTTTCAGTGACTTTCCTCATTACTTTGGAAGAATTTTCAGAAGTTCTTTTGTCAATGGAGCCAGAAGGAGTAAATAAAATCACCAGCCCTACATGCTTTGAGGTGTGGGCTCACTGAGTTGGGGGAAGACACAATTCCATAAAAAGACATTCTTGATATCCCCAGTTACATATTCCTGTGTGCTATTTCCTTCATAATCATTGAGACAAAGCCACTCTGGTCACATCTACCTAACCTGCCACAAATGGTACTTGATGCTCAAAATAAATGTTACAAGCACTCACTGGTTCCCCTAAATAAATAAATACATAAATAATGGCTGTTGTAAATAAATAAATAAATAAATAACGGCTGTTGTAAACAAATAAATAAGTAAATAACAGCTGTTTTGTACATATACAGGTTCTCATATACAAAGAAAGGTAGTTATGCTTAATAAATATTAATGACAAATCTGATGAAAAACTGTACTTGCTTACAAGAACAGCTCCTTCATAAAAGTTCTCTAGGCCAGGTGCAGTGGCTCATGCCTAAAATCTTAGCACTCTGGCAGGCCTAGGTGGGTGCATAATTTGAGCTCAGGAGTTTAAGACCACCCTGAGCAAGAGCCAAACCCCATATGTATGTAGCATACATAAATTTTTCTACTAAAAATAGAAAAGTTAGCCAGGCACGTGGCAAGTACCTGTAGTCCCAGCTACTTGGGAAGCTGAGGCAGGAGAATTGCCTGAGCCCAAGAGTTTGAGGTTGCTGTGAGCTATGACGCCGCAGCACTCAGCATAGGGCAACAGAGTAAGACTGGGTTTCAAAAAAAGAAAAAATGTTATGAAGTTCTTACTGGCTCTTTTCTATTTCTTAGACCTGTAAGGTCTCTTTACAAAGACATTCTTGAGAGGAGCCATTGTGGAACCATAGACTTAAAAACTGAGTAAGAAACCATCCAGTCCAAGATGAAGAGAATAAGGCCCAAAGGACTGAAACCCTGCCTAAGACCACACGGTTGTCAGTGAAAGTCAAAATCCAGGCCGAGCACCCATCCCACTGCCGTGAGTGGCCTCTCATGATCCGGACACATCTACACATGCTAATGAGATGGGGAGAGGGGTCACAGGTGACTGTCTGTGGACAGCATCCTCGCTGTTTCTTGCTTTTTCTACCTCTGCCTATCTCACCAGTCTTAACACATTGTTTTTCTTGCCAACACTTTAATATTATGCCATCTTATTGTTGTAAGCTTTGGTTCTGCCTGAGGCAAATCAACTTTGAAGTTAGCAATTCTCTGGCCACAGTTAGACCTGTAGTTAATATTGTTGTAAAATACACTTTTCTGTTTAAATAGAGAGTGGGCATGTCAGTGTCCTGGCCACAGAAGGGTTTGAACAGAAGAATCTTCCTCTACATCTGACCTTTCTGAGGAGGCCACCATGTTGCTTCCTAAATATGTTCCTCGTCCTTCTCAGCTTCTAAGACTGACTAGTTGATAAACAAGTCACCCAACCTTGGAGACTGTAATAATCTACTCTATGGAAGAAAAGAGGAGGGTTAGAAACTCTCTAAACCTCTGTTGGCATTTGGATTTTTATTGTCTTAAATTGCTTTAGAAAAATTGAAAAGAATTAGCAATCTTAATGTATCTTTTGTTCCCCTTTGGCCCTTTTCTTCTTGGTTTGGTGAAATGCCTTTAAAAAGGGATAAAGAACGTGTTTCACTAGAAAACAGTTTTTTGGTACAATAATTTGTGCTTTATGTCATATTACAGCAGTGAGTGTAAATTTATCTTTGAGCCATGTTTTATTAACTTTTCCCCCATAGAGTTACATCAAAAGACTCTATAAATAAATGATGTGCTCAGCCTGCTAGTTCCTACATGCATACCAATTACTTCTATTGGTTTCAAAACACGTAGTCAGTACTTTAAACAACCATGATAATATCACAAACTGAAATATTCAACATCTCCATCTCAGTATGCTGTCACCATGCAGACAACGATTAGAATTGGTAATCAGTTCTACTGCTGGTAAGTTGAGCGGCACGCTGCATTTCACATCCATGCTGATGTCAAACTCAATTAACATTCTAACACAGTATATTTCAAAGACACTGACCTAATCTCAGAGAACAATGCGTTTATTTATTCCATGTTAAAAGCTCTTACTTTTTATGCAAGCTTCTTGAAACAAAGCTATTTATTGTCACAAGAATATTTTAAGTTGGAGCTTCTGAAGAAAGGCAAAGAAATACCCTTGGTTTAAAATGACTGTAAGCGACACATGTCATTACCGCGGAAGAAGAAAAGAATCGCACGAGCTCTAATTCTTCAGAATTTCAAAATTATATTGAGATCCTGTCTCCTTACAAAAAACACATTTCAAACAAGCCTGGGCTTTTTTGCATACCCCTAAAAAGAGTGCTTGAAATTAAGTTGTGTCAGAGTGAAATTTTCGGCTACCTATATGTGTATTTACCTCCCTGTTTATTTATATGTCAGAGTCTCATCTGAAATTATTAATAACACTAGCCAATAAACAGAAGAAGATTCATATAAGAAGTGGAAAAAATCTACAACATTCTATGCATGCATACATGTGTATGTATGTGTGTGTGCATTATAATTTGTTTCGTCCACTAACAACATATTAACAGTACTTAATAATCTACTCCACAAGGACAGACTATTGAGTACATATCCACAAAGTTTAAAAATCAAGAGTTTTCAGGGAAAACTACCAAAGGTAACTACAGTGATCTAAAGTTTTATCAAGTATGAACTGGTTAACACTGTAGAAAGACTTTGCCAACAGGAAGGGAGAACATCTGCCTTTTAAAAAATGAATGATCCTGTCAAATTATCCATCTGTTTTGTCTACACAGTATGAAGAACCATATATTTGAAAACATCAGGATGGTTGGCACAGTGTAGACAAAACATCCCAATATTTAAAGTTCTTTCAACGTTAACATCTGGATGGTTGAACTTTAATTTTTTTCTTTACATCTGTATGTCTGCAAGTTTCACAGACATGGCTCCAACATATCAGATTACCATCCCATAGCTTTATAAAATTCTGCCATGTCTAATTCACTCGATACTACCTATTAAAAATTGTATTTGCAGAAACGACATAGTATGAAAAACCAGACCAATGAAGAGCCAGAGGGATGAAAATCAAAATCTTTTGTGTCACAGAATAAATTTGATTGAACATTTATAAAAAGGAATTGGCAAAACAGTACTGACTGAATGTAAGGAAAGCCTTTTGTGCTTCAGACTAGTTTCTCTCCTTGAGTCAGTATTTTGAACCTGGCAATCACAGCCAGAATTCTATTTCAGGGAATAAATGTTGTAATGTAATGTGTGTAGGAAGAGTATCTTAGAGAAGGTTGAACTCAGAGTTCCTTGGGTTTTCTCTATTCTTTTCAAGCTTTTGGTCATCTAGGAACATTTATTTTTATCACTCTCAGTGAGAGAGGATAACATAATTAGTGACGATAGATTGAAACACGACAACCCAGGAGAAAAAGAAAGTTTCCGGCATGACACGCCCTCCCAGTGTTTTTCTTTTGTCCTACAAAGTATGGCTACAGTAAAATAAGTTATTTTTGTACAGATTCATTGCTAAAAGAGAGAAATCTTAATCTTCTTTCTTCATAAGCCTTAAACAAATGCAATTCTCTATTAAGTTTTCCACTTAAAATTTAATACCAAGACAGAAAAATCTTTGTAATCTAGTACTCTCAGCCAGGAGGGGGAAAAAAAAAATCTTTTACTTCTTGTTCAGCAGTGACATTTCTGAAGAAAGCATTTGTTTCAGTCAATTTATTTTTGTAGCAAGTTTGATTTTATGTAGCATCGCATGACTCAGTTCAATTCCTTTCTTTTTTGATGTGAGCAGGCACATCTACAGTAAAATATGAAGGTTCCTCTTGAAACCAGATGCAGGTGTCTTCACCTGTGTGTTTAAAACAAAGACAATCCAGGACACACCACTCAACCTATTAGCATGAATCAAACATAAATCCAAAGCTGTTCTCCTGGCAGAAAAGTAGCACAGCCCTGTGCTGAACTCACGGTGTAGAAGATTTTATTGATGCAATTGCCCGGGGTACACTGGGCCACTATATCCATAAAAATAATTAAGCAGTAGGATGTATACATTCCATAGCTTAACACCTAAGCTATGCTCATATTAATATTTCTATTTATATGTCTTGTTCTTCATCGTTGAATAAGGTGCCAATAGGTCAGTTATCATCTTTCGTTTCCATTTTGTTTTTATTATCACTTCCATTGAAAGGGAATCAAGAAAGCAATGGAGTTTTCTTTCAGTACAACAACAGGAAGGTCTATCTTGTGAATAATTTTTTTCAAATTGAAACTGTCCAGGTTTAGCTCCATTTTTATCTGAAACTGATGAGTTGTAGTCGTACTGACTGATTCTCTGTATAGTGTGATGGAAGTAGAATGTAAATAACACACCAGCTGCACTTTGTTTTTATTTTTTTCTTTATTAAATCATAAAGAGGTAGATCATGTATACATTAATGCATTTATAGGGTACAATGTGCTGATTTCATATACAATTTGGAATGCTTACATCATACTGGTTAATATATCCCTCACCTCAATAACTTAATTATTGTGTTAAAACATTTATACTCTATACTTAATAGATCTGACATGTACCTTGGAATATGCACCACAGTTGTGATCCATCATTCACGCTCCCTCCATCTGACCTTCCCCTCCCTCCTACTCCCCTCCTTCCTTCATCCTGGGCCATAGTTGTAATCTATTCTTCATATGAATGTGTGAGTGATTGTAAATTGGTTTCATAATAGTACTAAGTACATTGGGTACTTTTTCCTCCATTCTTGAGATACTTTACTAAGTAGGGTATGTTCTAGCTCCATCCATATAAACATAAAAGAGGTAAAGTCTCCATCTTTTTTAAGGCTGCATAATATTCCATGGTATATATATACCACAATTTATTAATCCATTCATGGGTCAATGGGCATTTGGGCTTCTTCCATGACTTGGATATTATGAAATGAGCTACAGTGAAAAATCTGGTGCAAATATCTTTGTCATAAAGTGATTTTTGGTCTTTTGGATATACTCCTAGTAGAGGAATTGTGAGACTGAATGGCAGGTCTACTTTTAGATCCCTGAGTATTCTCCATACTTCTTTCCAAAAGGGACGTATTAGCTTTCATTCTCACCAGCAGTGCAGAAGTGTTTCCTTTCTCCACATCCACGCCAACATCTATAGTTTTGGGATTTTGTTATGTGAGCTACTCTTATGGCAGTTAGGTCATATCTCAAAGTGGTTTTGATTTGTATTTCTCTGATGATTAAAGATGATGAGCATTTTTTCATGTATCTTAGGCCATGTACCTATCTTCTTCAGAGAAGCTTCTGTTCAAGTCCCTTGCCCACAATTAAGTGGGATTACTTGTTCTTTTCTTATTAGTAAGTTTGAGTTCTCTGTGGATTCTGGCTATCAAACCTTTGTCAGCAACATAACCTGCAAATATTCTCTCCCATTCTGAGGGCTGTCTGCTTGTTTTACTTACTGTGTTCTTGACTGTGCAAAAGCTTTTTAGTTTGATCAGATCCCAGTAATGTATTTTTGGTGTTGCTTCAATTGCCCAGGGGGCCATCCTCATAAAATATTCTCCTAGGCCAATTTTTTCAAGTGTTTCCCCTGCACTCTTTCCATGAATCTTTATAGTTTCATGTCTTAAGTTTAAATCTTTTATCCAGTGAGAGTCAATTTTTGTCAGTGGTGAAAGGTGTGGATCCTGTTTCTGTCTTCTACAAGTCACCAGCCAGTTCTCCCAGCACCATTTATTAAATAGGGAATCTTTTCCCCAATTTATATTTTTGATAGGCTTATCAAAGATCAAATGATGATAAGTGTCTGGGTTCATTTCTTGGTTCTCAATTCTATTCCATACATCTATCTCTCTATTTTTGTGCCAATACCATTCTGTTTTGATCACTGTAGATTTATAGTATAGTTTGAAGTCTGGTAGCATGATTCCATCCTGATTTGTTTTTATTTCTGAGTAATGTCTTGGGTATTTGAGTTTTTTTCTGGTTCTATATAAAACAAAATACCATTTTTTCCAGATCTTCAAAGTATGACAGTGGTGCTTTGATAGGGATTGCATTAAATGTGTAAATTGCTTTGGGTAGTATGGACATTTTAACAACGTTGATTCTTCCCAGCCATGAGCATGGTATGTTTTTCTATTTGTTGACATCTTAAGCTATTTATTTTCTCAGAGTTTCATAATTCTCTTTATAGAGCTCTTTCACGTCCTTTGTTAAGTAAATTCCCAAATATTTCATCTTCTTTGGTACTACTGTAAAAGGAGTAGAGTCCTTGACTGTTTTTTTCAGCCTGTTACTGGTATATATAAAAGCTACTTATTTGTGAGTACTGATTTTATATCCTGAGATGCTACTGTATTCCTTGATCACTTCTATGTGTTTTGTTGTTGAGTCCCTAGGGTTTTCCAGGTATAAAATCATATCATCTACAAAGAGTGAAAGTTTGATCTTTTCTGACCCTATTTGGATACTCTTGATCACCTTCTCTTGCCTGATTGTGATGGCTAAGATTTCCATTACAATGTTAAAAAGCAGTGGAGAGAGTGGGCAACCTCTCCTGGTTCCTGATCTGAGTGGAAAAATTTCAATTTTACTCCATTCAATACAATATTGGCTGTGGGTTTGCTGTAGATGGCCTCTATCAGTTTAAGAAAAGTCCCTTTTGTTTTAAGCAGTGCGCACAGCTCAACATTTCACAGACCCAAGGGATCCAATCCCAGCAGGATTCATGGCAAGGTGGCAACATCTTATGAGCACAAAGATCACCACTAGCTCTTTCAGACAATTCCTGAAAATAGCTGGCACCCTCATGCAGTTTATGTTTATACGATGACAAGGACATTCTCATGCCTACACTGTAAGAATGGAGAACAACTACAACAAAAATCCATTGTATATCCTGCAGATTGCCTGGGCTATCTAACATACTCAGTAAAGTGCTGAAAGGGAGGGACTGCAAGCATTTTCTCTTCCTCATCATCCTTGCTTACAAATTTCCCTAGTAATCCTTCCTATGAAACATGGTTTTCAAGTTCTGGTACATGACATATAACAATGATCAAGAAATCCTCCCACCTGATAAGTAGGTAGGTTACATTTCTTTTAAAGGTGAGGCTATGGGTCTCCAAGTCTGTGTCCATACCAAATGCAGATATAAGGCAGGTGTGGGCCACAAGGAGGCCTCCATGTCACTTCTGAAAGGTGAGAGGGACAGCCACCAGCCAGGCTGGCTTATCTGCAGTGATGATGTCTGGTGCTGGCTAAAAATAGGCTGGAAGTTGCCAGCAAGAGCTCTAAAGAGAAGCTGGAGAGAATGGCAGAAGCCAATTAACTAATTTAGACAAAAGCCTAGGACAAGAAATCTACAATAAGTATTCAAGGTAATTAGGGAATGAAAGCCACATAGCTAGGCCATTAGGAATTCTGTTCTGGGAATAAGATATTCTCAAAAGCCAGTTCTAATAACAAGAGATCTTTAAAAGCAATAAAAACAAATAAGCTAACAAAATAAGGAGTAAATAGCCAGATAGAGAACTTATTGAAGAGGTCTTGTGGAAGACAGGTATTAGTGGGACCTCATTAGCTGTTTGGTATACAGGTAAGAATGAAATCTGACACCTACTACCAAAAACTGGTTTATCTATTTCTTCACATCATTAAGAAAGTCCCAGAAAGAACAAATAAAAGAGGTCTTTAAAAGTAGAGTGACCCTATGCCCCAGTTTGGGTGGGAAAACCCCACACTATGCCTTTGTCTTGCCATGATTATCAATAGCACCTCCTTTCATTTTTAAGAAAAGTCCTGGTTTTGAGACTAATGTTATGGTCACTTTTTTTGGAGATCTTTTTTTTTTTGCAGTTTTTGGCCGGGGCTGGGTTTGAACCCACCACCTCCAGCATATGGGACCAGCGCCCTACTCCTTTGAGCTACAGGCGCTGCCCTATTTGGAGATTTTTGATCAAGAAAAATACCAGGAATAAGGAAACAGTTCTCATCCATTTATTCAACAAATATATACTGACCACACACTCTATGCCGGGCTCTGGTGACACAGCTGTAAATTATTTAATAGACCTCCACATCTGTTCTCCTGACAGACCCAGTCGCATACCTGGGAAGAAAAATAGCTGACAAAGAAAATGGATACCAGATAAATTTGATTTAAGAAAGAATAACCAGCTGGCAATTTAAGACTGATAAAGAAGAACAATATGAAGAACATTCCTAAAGTATGAAACCTAAAAAATCAAAAGCTATAGAAAATAGGATGCATTACCGATCTTCTAGTCTTAGTGATATATAATATCCTCCCCTTCCAACTCCACTTCCAAATTGATAGGCATGAATTAGTAAAAGTGCTGTTACAGAATACATTTCATCTATCAATCTGTCCATCTGAAAATATTTATTAGTTCCTTTAGTGCTCAGAACACCATGCCAGTTGGACTTGCCATAGTGAACCAATGGGCAGAGCTTATCTCTACAGAGCTGAATTAGCTAAATTCTGAATATTCACAACTGCAGTTGAACCTCTATTAAATTGACCACTCAAGGGACTGAAACAAACTGGTCAACATACAGAGGTGGTTAACATAAGGAACTAGGCCTACTGTGTGTCTGATGAAAATTAGGGCAACTTTAGGAGGTGGTCATTTATGGAGCTTCTACCATCTCTCAAATACTTACAGACTAGCATTATTGAATACATAAAACTAAGCATATGCACTTTCTAAAGTAGTTTATATTTCATGTTTTTAAAAAAGAAAACAAACTTTTTGGGGCATCCTTTACTTATTTTACATATTACTCTTGTGTTTATGTTTAAGAACACAATGTGTGGCACAGTTTGGAAGGGCAATTATTTATTTTTGTGTGTAAGAACTCAGTATCTTTATCCTCCCCAAGAACTGATATCCTGGCCCAAACTTCCTTCACTTGCATTTCCTGCCTCTCTCTCTGTCTTTTCTCTTTGGTTGCCTGATGCCTGGGATAACACCCATTGCATGCTTACCTCCCACCTATCACTGGCCTCTAAAAGATCAGAGGCAGCTGTCTGGGCCTCCACCACTGCCCCTGCACTATTGCTGCTCCTCTTACACTCTTTCTGTTGTAATGCTCTCATTAGTAGCAGCCCAGCCTATCTCTTTATCAAGCTCTACCCGGGAGTCATATTCTGGAATAGAATGTCAAAGACAGGCAGGGTCTGGAGAAGCTCCAGCAACTGAGTTAAATCTTATCATTATCCCACATTATCATTGTGAAATAGTATTATGCAGTAGTCCATTTTGCACTGCTAAAAAGAAATGTCGGAGGATAGGTAATGTATAAAGAAAAGTTTTCTGTCTCATTTTTTTGCAGATTGTACCAGTGCCAGATGACTTTAGGGAGCTTCCAGTCAAGATGAAGATAAAGAAGGATCAGATAAGCCACATGATGGGAGAAGGCGAAAGAGAAGGAGGAGAAGGTGCCAGCCTCTTCCAAAGAATCAGTTCTCATGCCAACTAATAGGTGAGAACTCATTATTGTGTGGAGGCCTCAAGTCATTCATGAGAGATCTATACCCATGATCCAAACACCTCCCAGTAGATTCCACCTCCAACACAGGGGATCAAATTTTGACATGATAATGTCAAATACCCAAATACCCAAACCATATCATACTATTAAAAAAAAATCCCTATGTAAAACTGTATTTCATTCCCCAAAAGAAAGGGAATTATTTTTTATAACATAAACTCCACTTAGTAAAAAAAAAAAAAATTACATATACATAAAGAAAGAGAGAGAGAATTTCAAATTTCAAATCAAACTGATCTTGAAAATATCTCTTAGCCCAAAACTGATAAACAGTTCAGTTCCCTTTGTTTTGATTCATTAATCAAGCAAACATCCGATCTTAATTTATTTTTCCCAATGGGAGGAGTAACCCAACAGGTTACAACTGGTTAATAGTTAGAATTTCCAGCATAAATCAATAACTTATTATTGTGGCCTCCTGAGAATGACGTAGGATGATAATTGATGGGACACTCTAAGCCAGCCAATCCCTGAGCTAGGCCAATCATTGGACAAGGTAAGGTATTACTTCACTTCTCTCTAAGGCACATTTAGAAATTCAAAAGCTCCTATATCATTCAGACCCCAAGAAAGTTAGTAGTTGATGAAGCTGATTCATTTCTAATCTACAGCTGACCTGCATGTGAGAGTGAAAACAGAAATTTAAGAAGAAAAAGAAAAAATGGTAAGTTCTTTAGGGGTAGGAACCAATTTTATGTTTGTCTCTGCATCTCTATTATCTATCCTAATTTTTCCAAACTATAGCAATTTATTTTCAAACTATATGATTTTTGCCACATTTATTTCTCAACTCTCCTACGAACTTAGATATTTTTCTTTATGTAGATAAGTCATTCATTTCACTTAGCCAAATCGTGTGGATTCCTTCATAGTTCTATGGGCTAGTTTTCTTTTTCTCCATATAAATCAATGATCTACACATATAGATTATACCTATGCAGCTCTGATAATACAATCATCACATATATGATCCCCGAGTCACACAAGTGAACCCTAAGAAACGCTGGTTTATCTCAGTGCCTGGAAAGCAGAGGCAGTCAGATGAATGGCTCATGTAATGAGCCAGCCTTATGCCTCCCTCAGTACCAAGCCAACCCGCCCTCTTTCTGTTGAACCTAGGGCTCACCTGAGAGCCCTCCTCAATGCATTGCTCTAGAATCTACTTTTCTAAATAATCAGAACTGCCAATAGGCCTGACCTAGTTTCCATCCAGACGTTAGTAATTCTCTAATAGAAAATTGTACTCAAGTGTTGAAGTTCTTTACCAAGTGCTTTATGTGACGGTAGCACTCTTCAACCACTAAGAGTCATTTGGGGGGTGTTCAGAAAATTTTCTGGAGCAGTAATTGTGTCACTGACTAACATAATCTGTGTCTGAAAAATATATTTGCAAGAGAGTTGGTGCAAGTTTGAGTGTTAGCAAGTGACTAGGCCCTACGATTTCTTTCCACCCGCTCTAAAATTCTGCATGAGGACAGACCTAGAGCATATTGGTCTAAACCTGGGTGCAGTTTTTAGTTCTATGCATTTATTTTCTCATACTACAGATTAAGAAAGCTAATGGAGCTGTGCTCTGAATTTCATCAGCCTACACTGCAAATATATCCATAACACTGATTAGGTAGGCTGCATAGGACAAGGGAGAGATGACAGTTCCCATTCTTCAAGTTATCGATGCTGATACCACACGCCTATCAGGTCTACCCATGCCATTTTCTGATGCAAAGGACAGGTTATTTGAAGGATGGTTCCCGTTTCACCATTAGACTATCAATTTGTCAGCCTTATGATGACATTGGTTGACTGGTGATGCTACAAAAGAAACATTAAAAAATTTTCCTTATGCTTTATCAAAGTCATTTATAACAAACATTTTCAAGAAGGCCAATTCAGTCTCTTCAAGAATCCAAACATTTGCTTTAAGTGGGGATTCTCAAGCTTCAAAGCGGGCTGTGAAAGGGAGAATTGAGCTAGAAATGAACACGACAAGGTGCAACATTCAGCGTGTAAACCAGATTTAATTTTGCATAAGAAATGGATTTCTTGAGCTCATTTTTTAATTAGCTTAAGCAAGTGCATTCAGGAGCCAATAACACAGACTTACGGGAACTGAATTACTGAGAAAGGTTCTGAGCCCAGCCTCTAAATCACAGGCCTGGAGCTGATCTCGTAATTCACACTGAGCGCAGCACTGCTTCAGAAACACCTTCACCGGACAGCAGAGGGAACACAGCAATGGCTGTACCCAGGCCGGAGCGTCTCAGGGACCACAAAGCTTTGTTGGACGTGGGAAAGTCAGTTACATCCACCTGCTAAGCAGTTAATGTCCTGTCAGGCACATCTGTGTTTACTACTATCAGATACTCCCAGCTGTTCACATTGCCTCTGTTTGATGGTCATTCTGGGACCTGCCTGATGTTGGGAAGTGTGTTATTAGAGAAGTAAATTCCTTACTGAAGATTGATCAAGGAGGGATGTAAACTCTGGGATGTTGGAGTTGGTTCATAAAATTGAGGACATAGATGTGTATTGGCAATTACAGAAGGTGAATTTATTTAGAGCTCTTGGTCAGGGCTTTACGGGGTCTGTTATTGCTTTGGTTTAAATTATGCTTGAAAATCACTTCTGTAGTCAGGTTCTTTTAGGGCACCTCAAATAGATATAAACCATCCCCTTTCCTGTGGGGACTGGAAGCAGCAGGTGCATCACACCCATACAGATAAGGAACAGGGCCAAGGAGATGCCACGAGCAGCCTCTTAATCAAATAGCTGGTTACTGAGGCCTTTTAGGCCAGGGGCTGAGGATATAAAAGAGAAAGGGTAACACACCTCTGCTGGGGGGCCTCAGTTTCTCTAACCCACTCTTAGCCCTTTTCCATCCTGCCTCAGTTCAAGGGGCTCCCCAGACTCCTGACCTCTCTGGCTTTGCAGTGGACTCAGCCTACAGGGAGGGGAAGGCCTGAGGGAAGGGCCATGGAAGGGTAGAGAGAACTCTCCTCAGCCTGCACCTCTGTCTGGCCTCTGTGATGCAGGTGGCACTGAGCCTCCCTCTGGGACTCCCGACCTCTGGCTTTCTTTGAGCCTAGGGTGGCAATAGCCCCTCTATTTATCCCAGGGTGCTCTACCACCCCTTGTGGTCTCCTTCCAACCTGCCCACACCTTTCTGAACCATTCCTTATAAAACAGTTCTTGAATTCTCCTGGTTTGAAGGTGCCATTCTGCTGGGGCCCTGCCTGACATAATACCCCTGCCCAAAATCAGCTTAAAGTCTCCGTGCATAACACTGCATGATCCAGAAGTAACAGATCAAGATCCCAGTTACGTGCAAATGAGTAGCGAACTTGAATGTACACAGATCTTGGAATTTTACCAGGTGATGAGATCACGAACTCTATGCTGTTTTCTCTTACGGCCGTCTCAAGAGTTACACAGGGTCTCATGCAAACCTTCTTCATCGACCTCAGGGGCTTTACACCCCATCTCCATTCTTGCATTCTGTACTCTCAGCCTTTCCCCAGCCATCTTAACAAGAACACACTTACCTGGCCATGTCCCCCGGACACAGATACAAACTGATAGACCCAAATGTTCCGACCCATGCAGAAACTACACACTCATTTCACAAATAAGCTCTCCACTATCCAAGCTTAGACCTCCTCCTACTGCTTAGATAGGTGGCCATTTCAGTGCACTCAAACACTGGTTGAAAGACTTGGTTAAAGCAACCTATCGTTCATGCAAAGCTATGCTAGCCCACGTACCTTTGTACCTTTAGTCATTTTGTACTCGTGCAATCACATCTGGTAACCAGTTAATCAGGAGAGAAGATTTAGTTTGATTCCTTAAAGTGAAATTTAAAGAGAGGTATGAGGAAAGACTGTGCTCCATGCCTGGGGTGTTGATTTCTCAATAATAACTTGCAACGTTTTAGCAAGACACGTATCTCTCCTGGAGTGACTGGGTAAAGCCAAGTGGCTCAGAATCTTCTGGAAGTTCCCACTGGGTTAAAAGAAGACCTTTCAGCTGCTCTGTGCGGCCCTTATTATTGTTTATGGACCACCTTCCTGGAACTACTCAGCCGCTCTACAGGTACAGGAATTTCTTTTTTGCAACTTTGTTGTCAGACAAGCTGCCTTGGGGTGTGTTGTTATCACGGTAGTCGCTTGATGTTTCTGACATTGTTCTTGGCAGGCTCAGTTTTCCAGGGCACTGATTGGGAAGAAAACATGAAAAGCCTGGCACTGTTGTGCGCACTTGTCTGTCTTCTGTGTTATATTTCACAAGCATTGAGGTAGAAACAGTATACTTTTAACAAACAGGGCACCGTTGAATAAAGGTAGGGGGTGATGGCAACCTGCAGAAATCTGTCATTGCCCGATTTTTCCCACAAGGAAGAGTCCTGAGGGGTATGCAGTTTTAGCAGCTTGAAACTATTTCCTTTTTTAAAAAAAATCATATATAGCAGATTCACCAAACTTAACTTCATATAAAAACTCAGATGTTCAAAGAAAGCACAAGGGCCTCTTTGCCATTAGGGCCTTCCTGGCCATGGAGGCCTGTTTTCTTTGTAAGTTTTCTTACTCTGTAAGCCTACCTCTCTTTTCCTCAATAAACTTTGTTTCAAGCTTGCCTTAAAAAAAAAAAAAAAAAAGGAAAAGAAAAGAAAACATAAGCACTTTGCTTTCAAGCCTGTCACTATCCACACTCATTCCCTAAGTCCTTCTTTCCCACCTGATGCTCAATAGGAAAAAGTTACTAAATGTCCAATCCTGTTTAAAGTGTGATCCAGTCTGATGGTTTAAACAGCCCATTTACAGAGTTTAGTCTTTTGAGCAAGTATGTTTTTTCTCCGAGGTACCTGCCACCCCTGATTTCTTTCTTTGTGATGTTTTTGGGCATATTGGTTGAAAGGTGTGGTGTGGGAGACATTCCAGGAGTAGGGAAGAGTTAGCATCCTTGTGTTCAAACTTTCTGTCTCTTGTCCATCCATGTCCTGCTGGTGCTGGAAGCGTTCATGGCTCACAGCTGGTTTCAGTCTGGGGTAACTTATGGCCTTGCCTCCATTCAGTCAGGGCTGCATTCACCAGGATTTCCTGCTGGTTCTGTGCCTTTTCTCCAGATGTCTGTAAGGTGTGGCTCCAACTGCCATTCAGCCCTGTCTTGGTTATTCCTTTAGCTGACAGTGCCAGCCAGCTGTCTCACCCCATATCACAATCCCTACAGCCTCTTCACCAGCCTAACTCTGTTCCTGCACATTCTGTCCACATGACTGAGAAACTAGGACATGCTTGGGAAAGCTAAATGTTGAGTGTCACATCTGCCTGGACTTGGTGCCCCTTTGGGCTGCTACGCTCTATTCTTAACTAGAGTGAGGAAGACTTCCCCTCAGAGGGAGGAGATCTATAAAAACTGTCATGTTGACATAGTATTAAAGAATTTCCCAGGGTCATTGGTAGAAAAATGAAAAAAATGATAATAAAAATAAAAGTTTGATGTTTTTGAACTTGTATTATACTTATTAAACTAAGAGCTATTACATGAATTATCTTGACTTTCATGTCAATCTATTCATTTAGTTGTTATGATAATAATTATTATTATTTTCCTAATTTCTTCATAAGAAAATAGAAGCTCAGAAATGTTACATGGCTTGTCCAAAGCTATATAGCTCATACACGTCAGGGCTGATGCCCAGGCCTTCTGGAAATCAGAGTCCATGCTCTCGGCCCTTTTTCTATTGCCACCCTCAGAGTGTCAAAGCAATGTGGCTACAGGAACCATAAAGAGATAAAAAGTTCACTAGAGTGGGTAATCCCAACTTTAAATGTATATCTAGAACCACAAAAGAGCAAATGGACTTGTGGCAACTTCCTGATGAATTTGATCTGTTTCTAGAGCCAGGGTAAATTAATCCGTCCTCCCCGCTGGCCTGATGCTTGCTAATTTCTGACTTCCTTTAAGCAGAGTCTCTAAGCCGTGTTAGTCAGAGAAGGCTTTACTCCCAGTTAGGGCTGGGAATTTTCCTCATTCTTCTCCCTCCTTCAGAATGGAAAGTGCTGTAGCTACAATTTGAATTACACGCTGGCCCTGCAAATCCACCAGAGGCCTCTTTACGTGGAAGCTACAGTTTTCACAGTAAAATCTATTCATGCCATCACGAGAGGATGCTCAAGCATTAAGCATATATTATACTTATTCACCCTCTGTTCACATTCTCACTAGCATTTAAGAGACCGTCTTTTAAAGAGTTAATAAGAAAATTGACTACATTCATCTTCTAGTGTCTGATTCACTTATGAAATGATGGCTATTAAGACCCTCAGAGTGTAACAAACATTTTAGGACAAAAGTATTAATCCTCTTCCAAAATCTCTAACATCCGAAGCCCATCAGATTTTCAAGTGGAAATTCTACAGTGGACTTACTAACGCACACAGACCTGGTAAGGAATCTATGATGACAAGAACGATGAAAACCTTTATTGGACGCTACCAATGAGTAGTGTAGAGTGTTCAAGTAAAGAAAGAACCAGTAGAATTACATAAAGCTGAAAGCAGCTTGGTAAACAGGTCTGAGGCCCAAAAGAGGACAGGCTTATAAGAGGAATTTAATATCCAGGAAGGGGAAAATCTTGATCCCCTTCTCCTGTGCCTCCTCCGGGCTGAGCATGAACGATCACCAGGTAGTTTCAGAAGAGTAAATACAGAGCTCCGACTCCTACTTGCTCCCTCCTTAGTCCCTTTCTTATATTTCAGGACTGGCATTGTGAGCTCTTGGGAAAGAAATCACCAATAATAACTGACTTTGATTTATAAAGTGGCATCCTCGGGTCACTTTTTTATAGAAACAAAATTTGATTTCAATCGATTCACTCATCAGCCAATATCATTGATCAGTGATTAGAGTGGAGGCATGGTGCCAGGTTACACACGGCTCTTATTTCAAAGTAGTTTACAGTCTTGATGGAGTTTTGTTCTTTTTTGGCCTCCATTGCTTCTGACCTGCTTCCAGCTAACAGCCACCTGCCTTGATAGGCTGGCTGTCTAGATCCACAGGTTTACTAGAAGGAAGCGTTAGCAAATTTGGAATAGGTACGATGATGCCAAAGGAAATAACTGGATTTTACTCTGTCAAGCTGCTTTGTACCCATGATTTTTCTTCTTCAGCCTTTTTGTTTTGTTTTGTTTTGTTTTCAAACGCTGAGGTTCATTTAATTTCTTCTGCTTTACCCTGCAGTGCAGAAACATTACCACCCCCAACCTTTTCTTACTGAGATACTGAGAGGGAGCGCGCACAACAGGGAGAAGAAAGAGGTCACAGGCTGCGTATTTTCTTTCATTCCTCATAGAAGCCTGTCCTGATTTCTTTTAAGCCTGGGGCCTGTTTCCAAGGCTGCTTTCAGCTTTATGTAATTCTCATGGTTCCTTCTTTGCTTGAACTCCGCATTATACGTTGTTAATGCCAAATAAATGTTTTCGTGATTCTTGTCACCATAGCTTTCTTACTGGGTCTGTGTGCATTAGGAAGGCCAATGGAGAGGCTCATTTCTTTGAATAGCTTCACAATTTCTTGCACCTACCATAAAAACAAGCAAATTGACACCCTGCCAGCCGTAGCCAGGGGAGATCTTAGAAGAGAGTTCATAATGACAATGTTGCCATATTGCACGCCTGTACATAATTCATTAAGTCAACCACCCTTTTGTTTTAAGCAAACACAAGCAGATGCCTTTTTAAACTGGATGCAGACAACAGTCTTCAGAAAACATTACTGTAATACAACACTTAAAAAGAATAACGTGTTTGTTTTATTGATTTTTGCAGCAGTAATACACAGTGATTACCTCTGTTACCCACTTTATCTTACTCATGGGCTTTGTCCTCTGCTCTTATTATTTTATACTTGTGTGAATATGTGTGAAATTTCATTATTAGCAGCAGGAGTGTGGAAAGGTAATGAGATCAATTTATAACCAATCAAGGAAACGCAGGTGATTTTCCTGGTCAAAGCCATCTGCAGGTCGGTCTTGTTAGCGCCACAGTCAGAGCCCTGCTGGATTCTTGGTTTGGGAGAATATATAGAACCAGATTGTTAAGGGAAATGGAGCAATTTCTAAAAGACCAGCATCTCTATTATACTTAAAACATTGATGAACAATTAGTTTTTGACCAACCAATGCGTACATGAGTCAAATAAAGTTTGAGTCCCAAAATCATCGTGTTCGTGTTTTCTAAGCTTTGTCACATTTACTTTTTGAATTCATTTACGTATTTGTTAATATTCTACATTGTTTCAGGACATTTTTTGTCTGATTTACTCCTTGAAAGTGTCATTTAAAAAATCTGGGTCTAATAAGCTGACTCATATTGATAGTTCATAGTCTTAACTCTACATTAGAATCATATGTGAAGATTTTATAAAATACATACACCCTGCTTGCAGGGTTTGGATTTTATTGGTCTAAAGGGGATCCTGGGAATATATTCTGTAAAAGATCTCCACACATTTCTTGTGTGCAGCCAGAGAGAAAACCATTGCAATTGTCTGTTGACTAGATTTTCTCACTTATTTGGGGATAATCATCATAACTGAGAAACATACTAGCACACAGTGGATGATAAGGATTATTACTACAGAGGTATGTGTCCCATAGAATGCTAGATCTGGAAGCAAATTTGGATATAAAGCTTCTCCACAGTGTGCACAAATAGAAATCCCAGAAGACCAGAAGTAGTATCCAAAGGCCTCGGAATTATGGTTCAGTTTTTATTCAATTATAATTTGGATTAGGCAAAATGGAGACACAGATGCATAAATAGATAGAGATATTTAAAACTACTGGGTCCAATGCAGAGAGATAAGTGTAGAAACGAGGAAGCAACCGGGGACTCTGGGGAAGCAACAAGGGCTCAAGTCAGAGAAGAAAGAGAAGACGCATTGAGGAGGTTGAAGAACCAAGGGTCAGTTAGCAAAGCAGATTCTGAACAATTTGAGAGCAGGAACCCAAGATAGAGTTCAGACAAAGAGAAGTCAGACTTTAGGCAAAATTGCAGCAATAACAATAGACACTGGGGTTGCATCTTAGAATCAGTAAATGACATGTTTTCTTTGTAAGCTCAGCTGGGATTTGGAATGTTGGTCGTCTTGAGGCAAGGTGATTTGCCTGGCTGCAGTGAGACGGACGGAGGGTGGAGGAACCTGGTGTTCACAGTCAACACAGCTCAACAGGAACTTCAATACCTAATGCAATCCTTGCAGGAGACCCTAGTAAAGGGAAACCCCAACCATATGTTCTGATTATTTCCATTAGTGAGTAGATTGGAATACATATTAGTGCAGGGTTTATTGGTTCCTCCGTGGTGGTTAAAATTACTGCCAGATGGCCCTCCTGACCCAGAGCCCCTTTCCTGTTCTCGACTATAAAAAAATGAAAAGAAAAACAAAATTCTGATAGCATCTTTTATTAAAGGTCACTTCAATGGCTGATGATTTTCACTGCAGTGAAATTATTATTAATTTGTATCATTCTATAGATATCCTGCATTGTACTTGCACTTAACTGTCTTGATATTAAGCTAACAAAATAATTTCATCTGTTTTCTGTCTTTTTTATGAAAAATAGAAGTCTTAGAGATGAAATGTAGGTAAATTGACAGAAAATGGCTAAATTTATTTTTAAATAATACATATATAACCTCTCTATATATATGAATCTCAAAACTTATTCCATATTTAAGAAGATTCATTTTATGAAATTTGTACAGGAATTTTAATTGTGTGTTCATGTAGTAATAGGTTTCCAGACAAGAAAATTTTAGACAACACCATAATAACTTTTGGCATAAAACCACATGAGCTAGAAGGAACCCTACCCCCCCCACACACATACCTCCTTGCAACTTACGGTCACATATAACTAATTCATCACAACTCCCTTGAAGAATTTGACTTAATAATGTAATTACCCTCTTTATGTATTCTTAGAGAAGCCAAACTTCAAATATTCAGAAAGCTTTTAAAATGGTCTGTCTATACCCGCAAAAATTTGTTTTAATGATTTTAGTTATTTAGAGAAACTTTTAAACATTCCATGATTCAGTTTAGCCCTGGGCATTAATAATAGTCTAATCTTGATAGAGTTTGAAATTGTGTCACTTATGTGAGATCTAGACTGAATTTTTTTTTTTTTTTTTTGAGAGCAAGAAGAACAAGCACTGAAATCTCTTTCAGAAAGATTTACAGCATTAATAACTCCAGGCTATTTTAAGTCACAGTCAATCTTTATGGAAGAAGTACAGAGATTATACCGCAATTCTTTTATTTTTTTTTCCTCCTAGAATTGCAAACTGATATTTCACATATTAGTTATTTGAAGAAAACAGTGGATTCACACTTCAAGAATACGCCTAAGGTCAATACTTCCTTTTTTAATTCTTTCCATCTGTGCTCAAATTCTCAATAAAAAAAAGAATGCTACCCTGAATTTATGAAGTCTAAGCAAGGCCCAGAATTAAAACTTATTTGGTAGTCCAAAGTACAAGTCTTCTGTTCCACAGAAACCCAGTGGACTCTTAACTTTGGGGCTACAGGCTGAGAATACCTAAAAGTAAGATGCACTATCTAAAGCTCAGTATAGGAATTTTTATAGAAACATTATCAATAATAGTCAAAAAATGTAAAACAGCTCTGATGTTCATAAATGGAAGAATGAATAAATAAATCGTGGTATGATCAAATAGAATCCCTCAGCAAAAAAAAAGAAAAGAAACTACAGATTGTCCGGGTCCGAGATGTGGTGTCTCTGCCCTGACCCAGGGCCTCGTAAGGGCTGGGAAGCTAGGTCTCCAACCCGGGCCCACTCAACTGTCTGGACATGGGCCACTGCACTCGCTTGCTCGGAGTAGGTCTCATTCAAGTCTCAGGTGCGGAAACATCTTAGAATTCACAGTCACTATTAGAAGGAGCGAGCATCTCAGCATCAATCTCTCAGCAGCAGTCTTAGTAGGGGAGCGCCGTTTAGGCATCCTCCAAGCTAACTTCTCCCAACACTAAGCCCACGGCCGCCTATGCCACAGGTGTGGGAACTGCTAACCAACGATGTACATACTTTCATGCTCTCGTGTATCTCACTAATGAGAGCCAATGATGTTCAATCCCTTCCCCAATCCCTTATTGCCAAGGTATTTCTCACAGGTGCTTCCTAGAACAGATACACCAAATAACATGTTCATTGAAAGAAGCCTTACACAAGAGTGTGATGTATGGCCGCATCTATATGACGTTCTAGAGAAAACCAATGTATGGTGGGAACAAATGTAGGAACAGTGGTTGTTACTCAGGGAGATGCTCAGGGGAACTGGAAGGAGCCTAGGGAACTTTCTGGAGTGATAGCAATGTTTAATATCTGGCTCAAAGTTCTAGTGACACAGATGCATATATTTTTCAAAACACAGAATAGACATTTAAGATGTATGCCTTTCATTATATGTCAATTTCATATCCAAAGATAAAAGTAATGATAATTTGCTAATGATATGCAAAACGAAGTATTTAGGGGAGAAATGTGCTGATGTCCTCAATGTACTTTGAAATGCATCAAAAAGCAAGATAGATTGGGCAGTGCCTATGGCTCAAGCAGTAGGGTGCCGGCTCCATATACTGGAGGTGGTGGGTTCAAACCCGGCCCCGGCCAAAAACTGCAAAAGAAAAAAACCCACAAGATGGATTGATGGATGTGTAGAGGGATGGATAGACAGATGGATAACACAATACAGCAAAATGTTAATGGCATGTGCCTCTCTGTTATTCATATTCAGATGTTCATTATAATAGTCTTTCAACTTTGTGGCATGTTTGAAATTTTTCATAATAAAACATTCTTTTAATGGGAGAGAAGAATCAGTCTTGAAAGAAGTCTGTACTCTAAAGGTCTTTTTTTTTTTTCAAGAAATCTTAGCTTATTGATGTGCTATTTCATATAAAGTAGGACCTCCCTAGTTGACCACCTCCCTATATGGACTGCCCCCTTAAGTTGACCTAATTTTCATAGACTAGACATGCACCACATGTACATATCAGTACAGCAGGTCTCGTTCCTTATGTTGGCCACCTCTGTATGTTGTCCCTTGGGTTAGTCAACTTACAGAGGTTCTACAGTATTTGAAACAACATTGAAGTAACAGAGTTTGCTTGAGGATGATCGATTTTAGTTCCTTACCACACGTGTCTGAACTGTGAACTTTCCTGAGCTAAAATACCAGAATGTCCTTTTTCTACACAGGACTAATGTAACCTTAGGATTTTCTTTTTTAATTTAAGGTACGTATCACTAACGGATGATGTTAATTTTTTTAAATTAGAAACAAACCAGAAAGACATTTTTACATATTTTACATATTTTTACAAATATTCTAATTGTTCTCAATATGTTTATTGTTTAGTTTTTAGGTAAAATTGGAAAAGAAAAAGACTTTTTCTTCACTCTTTCTTTGGGAAAAATCATCCAGAAATCTTACAGTTTTGTTCCACTGTCAAAAATATATGGTCATGGGGATTCTCGGCCATAAGTAAGAAAACACTTATGCTGATTTATCTAGCGCCTGGTTTGTCTCAACATGATTCCTTCAAACACCTCATTACTTAGTCGCTATTTAGTTTTCTGAAGGCTCTTGCCATCTGTAATTTTCATCGCTTTTAGAAAATGAAGGACAGTTCGTATGTGGGCTTTGGATGATTGATAGTAGAATCACATTTTGCAAAGTTTATGACAAGAATGACAACTCTCTCAAGACCTTGTTTATTGCGAGTCAAATTCCACATAGACTGCCCCTTCTAAGTGTTTCTTTTGACCTAGATTTATCTGTTGCTGAATAAACGATCTTTCCATATTGTCTTGCATGATATAAAATCTTTGTGCAATGTTGTCTCTGACCTCAAAACCTCCTTGGCTGCTACATAGCTGCAGCTCTGCCCTGCAAGTCAAGGATAGAGCAGTTTTAGCAGTAAGTGGCATCTGTGAACTCAGTCTGTGCTGCTTTATTGTTGATGGAGTGGAAGCAATGTGCAATTGCTTTGCCATAACTTCTCAGAGATTGATCGGAACAACATTTTGCTACACACCCATCAACAGCTAAGAAATCTGATGCAAATTCACTGATAATAACAACAATTTATTCCATTTCATCTTCCTGTCCATAATGGTCCATGCACTTCGGTGGGTAACTAATCTGTTATCTTTTTCCTCTCCTTCACTTAATGTATATCTTAAAAAGAATAAGAATTGATTTCATGTTTGCTATTTTTTCCATCCCGTATCCCCCACATTTTCTATGCCAGAAAGATGGGACTGATTGGACCAAGAGACAGTCTTATCAAGCAGGAGAAAGAGCAGCTAATCGTATTATGTCTATAATACAGTGTTTTTTGTTTGGGGGATTTTTTTTTTATGAAAAGACAGTTGGAATGTCAAAGATGAAGGGTCTTCACACATGGTCCATTTAATCTCTTTGATTATTAAAAGTCACAATATTAAAAAAAATGTCCTTTCTTAGTGGGAAGAACAGGAGCTTCTATATGAATTAGTGGCAATAGTATTCAGTCTCTACAAATAGCTTATAATACAACCAAAAAGGACCAAAAGGTCTTTTTATCTATAATTTTTACTACAGCCATGAATCCTGAGTATATAAATGAGTCACATGTGCTTCTTTATCTTATGGTCTTTTACTCCTCTGTTTCCTTGATTGTAAATACAAGTTTCGACATTTTTACAAAACTGCATGATTGTTCTAATTTATTTCACACCAAGTTTATGTCTTTGTATGCCATTTTCATGTGCATTTACACAAATACTCTATTCAATTAGCCATCTGGAGTAAAGAGCCTTTCTTTTTTGTGCAATATCTGGTATATTGGAGACTTCAGTTTCGTCAAATTGCTTTATTGCAATCTGATGTTTTTACTGTCCATACTACACATGACTCTCTTTTTTTTTGGTTATTCCATACTTGCATAAACTTTTTGTAACATAATGCTTTAAAATTGGAAGGGACTATCTCAGTCTGTTCTGCATTGCTATAAAGGAATGCCTGAGGCCAGGTAATTTACAAAGACAAGATACACATTTGGCTCATGGTTCTACAGTCTGCGCAAGAAGCAAAGTACCAGGATCTATTTTTGGCGAAGGATTTAGGCTGCTTTTAGTCATATCAGAAGGAGAATGGGAATAGGCATGACATGGTAAGAATGAAAGAGAAAAAGAGGAGGGAGGTGCCAGACTCTTTTTAACAATCAATTTTCATGGGAACTAATGAACAAGAATTCACCTATTCCCACAAAGATGGCACCAAGACAGTCATGAGGGTTCTGACCTCATGTCACAAACACCTTCCCAAATAGGCCCAACGTTTACCACTGAGAGTTAAATTTCAACATGATATTTGGAGAAGGAAAATATATAAACTATATCAGAGACCTTAGAGGCATCTAAACTGAAACCCAGGAGTGGCCAAGGGGGTGAACTAGAAGTGGCCTGCACATGCCACTCTCCTGGAGAGGATCAAAGC
>NW_003852555.1:2982989-2985982 GCF_000181295.1 Otolemur garnettii | reverse complement strand
TTGTCTAAGAGAGAGCATAGGGAATCAACAGAGAGGGTACAAGAGGCTCCCAAAGAAAAACAGAGGGAGGTGGGGTGACCCACTTTGCAGGATTAAATGTATAAGGAAAAGGTGCCCACACAGTGGGAAAGGGACAGAAAGGAGAACATAGGAGCTCCATGTTTCCCATGTGGATGTTGGAAATGGAGCTGTGGGAGGGCTTCTCCATTGCAACATGCTGCCAGACTGATACATGAACCTGACTGGACAATGTACAACAGCATTGCTCCAGAGAGAAGGCATAGTGGTGTTCTTCTAGCTTTTCAAGCCTGGGCACTGTGGCTGGCACAATATGGAGGTCCCAGCCCCAGGGTGCTGCATGTATTTGGGGGTCAGATCCATTGCTATCCCCTCCCTTTTTCCCTGTTGGACTTAAGAGTGAAGGGGGAGCCCAGGCTCTCTTGCACACTCCATAGGTGCTCCCACTGTCACCAGGGAATCCAAAGCCCTCTGCTGCTGCCTAAATGGCCCTAGCTAGCCATACCTGTCACAGGACTCATACAGAGAGATATTCTGTGGCCCTGGATGCCTTCCACTGCTGTTTGGGTGGCACAACCACCACCACCGTCATCTGGGTAATGCTGCCAATAATGGACTTTGGCAGGAGAATATACACACCCAGATATACTGATGAATGGTGCCACACTGGACTTGGGTAGAGAGAATGCTCATGTCCTGCCAATGAACTTGGGGAGGGTGAATTCTTATGCCATATGTGCCTACTGCCTGCTGCATGCCCATGAGTGTGCCCACTACCCATTATACAGTGACTACCTAGGACACCCACAGTGGAACAGGAAGACATAGGAAAGCAACAGTGTTAAATTATCACTGTGCATCTGCCCCTCTACTTCCTGGTCAATCTTCTAGAATAGGAATCAAGCACACAATCCAGGGACTTCTTCTTAACTTCACTGAGCAACCAAGTTCCCAACAGAGGAAAACAGGTATAATGCAAAGCTATCTGCCTTGAGCTAAGAGAAGAGGTGTTGAATAAGAAGAAAGTAGTATAAGAACTCTGGAAATATGAAAAAACAGGCTATTTTTATACACCAAAGAATTGCAGTAATTATCTATCAAAGTACTCTAACCAACAGGAAATTGTTGAAATATCAGATATGAAATTCACAATGTGGATGGCAAGTAAGATTAATAGGATTGAAGAAAGTTCGAAAACCAACAGAAATAAACCAAAAAAATTATTTAAGACATGAATGAAAAATTTACTAAAGCCAAAAAGAAAAAAGAGAGAGAGAGAGAGAGAACTTCTAGAAATGGAAGAGTCACTAGAGAATTTCTAAATATAGCAAAAGTGTTAACAACAGACTAGATCAAACAGAAGAAAGAATTTCAGAGATTTAAGACCAGGCTTTTGAACCAGTCAGTCCAAAATGTATAAAAATGAATCAAGAAGAAGAAACAAACTCTCTGAGAAATACGGAACTATGTAAAGTGAACAAATATAAGAATCATAGGTATCTATGAAGGAGAAGAAGAAAAAACAAAAAGCATGAGACACCTCTTTGGAAGAATAATTAAGAAAATTTCTCCAGTACTATCAGAGATTTAGAAATCCAATTACAAAAAAGTCATTGAATATAGGAAAGATTCATGGCAAAGAGGACATCACCAAGGGACATAGTCATCAACGTGGCTAAGTTAAAGTGAAGGAGAAAATCCCACAGACTGTAAGATGAAAGTATAAGGTCACTTACAAAGGAAAACCTATCGGACTAATGACAGACTACTCAGTAGGAACCTTAGAAGACAGAAAGGAATGAGGTCCTGTTTCTAGTTTAATTAAATAGAATAACTGTCAGCCAAGAATTTTGTATACTAGAAAACTAAGTTTCATAAATGAAAAAGAAATAAAATCTTTCTCAGACAGGCAAACATTAAGGGAATTTTTCACCACTGGACCTGTATTACAAAAATAATGTTTATAAGTGCTATGTATAGGGAACACAATAATTGATACCAACAAGTGTAAAAACATGAAAATTGAAACTCACAACTTGTACAAAACAGTAACACAAGGGAGAAAACAATGCAATTAGGTAACAACAGACCTGATGAACAGAAGAGTTATGTCACATATAAATACTAACATTGAACTAAATACTTTTAATGCTGAATTTAAAAGATATAGATTGGCTGGATGGATAATAAAAAACACAGCCCAAATATATGCTGTCTCAAAGAAATCCATCAAAAAGTGCAAAGCTCCTTACAGACTCAAAGCAAAGGAATAGAAAAAAAGTTACATGCAAATAAAAACCCAAGACAAGCAAAAGCAACTACTTTCATATCAATAGACTCTGAATCAGAATGGTTTAGGGAAAAAATGACAAAGATGGTCATTGTATAATGACAAGGGGAGCTATTCAACAAGAAGCATGTCACATATAAATAGTAACATTGAACTAAATACTTTTAATGCTATACTTAAAAGGTATAGATTGACCCAATCTTAAATATATAGGCACCTAACATAGAGTTCTTAGATTCATAAAACAAATTCTACAAGATCTAAGGAAAGAAATAAATGACAACATCATAATAACAGGGACTTTGACACTCTATAGACAAATGGACAGATTGTCAAGGCAGAAAGTCAACAAAGAAACACTAGACTTAAGAGGGGCTCTAGAACAAATGAACCTAAAAGCCATTTACAGAACATTCTACCCCCAAACTACAGAATATACATTCTTCTCATCAACACATGGGACATCTTCCAAGATAGATCACATGTTAGGCCACAAAACAAGTCTCAGCAAATTCAGAAAAATCAAAATCATACCATGTATCTTCTCAGACAACAGTGGGAAAAAATGAAAATAAATTCCAAGAGGAGCTCTTAAAACTATATGAATACCTGGAAATTAAACTACCTGCCCCTGAATGATCCTTTGGTCAATGAAGAAGTCAAAATGAAAATCAAGATTTTTCCA
>NW_003852555.1:2981681-2982508 GCF_000181295.1 Otolemur garnettii | reverse complement strand
AGCAACAAAAACAAGCCCAGGACCGGATGAATTTACAGCCAAATCTATTAGACCTACAAAGAGCTGGCACCTATTCTACTGAAACTGGTCTGTCACATCCAGAGAAGATTATCTTCCCTAACTCATACTGTGAAGCCAAGATCACCCTAATAGTAAAGCCAGACCAAGGACACAGCAAAAAAAGAAAAAGAAAGAACAATATCCATCATGAACATAGATGAAAAACTACTCACAAAATACTAGCAAACCAAATTCAACAGTACAGCAAAAGATAATTCACCATGATATAGTGGGTTTCATCCCAGTGATGCAAGGATGGTTCAACATATGCAAATAAGTATGTGATTCACCACATAAACAGAAGCACAAACAAAAACCATATGATCATCTCAATAAACTGAGAAAAAGCAATAAAATCTATTCAATAAAATTGTATACATAATAAAAGGCTCAAAAAACTAGGTATAGAAGGAACATACCTCAAATATATAAAAACCGTATATGATATACTCACAGTCAACATCGTAATGAATGGGGAGAGTTTGAAAGAATTCCCTCTAAGAACTGTAACAAGACAATGATGCCCACAGTTACCACTTCTATTCAATACAGTACTGATACTTCTAGCCAGAGCAATCAGGCAAGAGAACGAAATAAAGGATGTCCAAGTTGGGAAAGAGGAGGCCAAATTATCCCTTTTGCTGTTTATATCATCTTATATCTAGATTACCCTAAGACTCCAGTGAAAGACTCCTAGAAATGGAAAATATGCTTAATAAAGTCTTAGAATCTAAAATTATTATGCACGTATCTGTAGCATTTCTAAA
>NW_003852555.1:2973662-2981140 GCF_000181295.1 Otolemur garnettii | reverse complement strand
GAACAGAATAGAGAACCCAGGAATAAAGCCTTATTGCTATAACAAACTTATTTTCAACCAAGAAGACAAAAACATACACTAAGAAAATGACCCCTATTCAATAAATGGTGCTGGGAAAACTGGATAGTTACACACAGAAGAATGAAACTGTATCTCTGTCTCTCACTATATACAAAAATTAACAAAGATGGATTAAAGAATTAAACATAAGACCAGAAATAATAAAAAATTCTAGAAGAAAATATAAGAAAAATTCTTCTGGACATTGGCCTAGACAGAGAATTTGTGACTAAGATCCTGAAGCAAATATGGCAACAACAAAATTAAATAAGTAAGACTTAATTAAACTAAAAATTTCCTGTACACCAAAGAAAATAAATAACAGAGTAAAAAGATAACCTGAATGGGATAAAATATTCCAAAACTATGTATCTAACAAAGGGCTAATATCTAGAATCTACAAAGAACTCAAACAACTCAGAAAAATCAAACAATCCCATTTAAAAGTGGGATTTTTTCCAAAAGACAAATGTCCAACAAAATGAGACATGCTCAACATTACTAGTAATTAGGAAAATGCAAATTAAGCTACAATGGGATACTATCTTACGCCTGTCAGAATGGCTCTTATTAAAAAGTAAAAAAAAAAAAAAAATAGGTGTTGGAATGAATGCAGTAAAAAGGGATGCTTACACATAGTTGGTGGGAATGTAATCTCGTAGTACCACAATGGAAAACAATATGAAGACTCCTCACAGAACTAAAAGGAGACTTATGATTCAATCTAGTAATCTCACTACTCAGCATCTACCCAATTTAAAAGAAGTCATTTTGTAAAAAAAGACACCTGCATCCTAATGTTTATTGCCAGATAATTCACAATTGCGAAGACAGGGAATCAACCTAAGTGTCCATCAACTGATGAATGGATAAGGAAAATGTGATACATATGTACCATGGACTACAACTCACCCATAAAAAGGGATTGAGATAATGTCTTTTGCAGCAACTTGGATGGATCTGGAGACCATTATCCTAACTGAAGTGTCTCTGGAATAGAAAAACAAATACCACATGTTCTCACTAGTAAGTGGGAGCTAAATGAGGGATATATATGGTCATAACGTTGTGTGATGGACCTGGAAAACTAGGAAGGCTGGAGGGTGGCACGAGAGTAAGACCTACTGGGTATAATGTACACTACTGTGGTGACAGGTGCCGTGAAAGCCCGGATTTTAGCATGTTACAATCTGTCCATATAATGAAAAACACTTGCATCAGCTAACTTACTGAAAAATAAAATTAATTAACAAAACTATTCTGATTATAAGGAATGAAGCCAAGAACCCATGAGGTCACACCTGGAGCCAACATATCCTGATTTCTAGTCTAGCTCTCTTTGTGGGACTGTGTATAATACTAAAG
This sequence comes from Otolemur garnettii, assembly GCF_000181295.1. NCBI lineage: Eukaryota > Metazoa > Chordata > Mammalia > Primates > Galagidae > Otolemur > Otolemur garnettii. The sequence continues at coordinate 2,979,715 of NW_003852555.1, read as the reverse complement.
TCTTCTTCCCTCTAATTGTTGTATTTAATCCATAGAAAAGGCAATTATTAATTTTCTGTAGATATAAAATTTGAGTGATGTACACTAAACTTTAAAATAATTTCCTTGAAATTTATTTTCTTCATGGAATCTAAGAATATAAAATTGAAGGCTAAACTTTTTAAGGTAATATGAAAGGCACTGTAAGAGTCTCTCTCCTTCCCTCTCTATCCTCTCTCCCTTCTCCCTACTCCTCCTTCCTCTTTACTTCTCCATTAACTCCTCCATCCCTCTTTTTAAGGGCATTTAGCATTTGATCTCAAAAGTCAATATGCCAAGTTTCGTCCCTGTTTGAATTTATAATTCATTGTAATTATCTTCCAAACTTAAACCACTCTCCAGTCAGGTTGCTTCTTCATTTGTGTGGAACCCAGAGAAACAGTTGCATTCTAGTAACAGCAACAGACTTGCAGGTTATTTTCAGGAAAGCATTAAAAGGGTGCTCCCAGTCTGGTACAGATACATTCACTTCTCCCTTGCTAATTCATATTTTTTTTCAATAATACATTATTAGGCAATCTTGAGGAAGTGAGACAGTGGGTGATTGTTTTTCAAGGTCCAGTGAAATGCTGCTTCAGAGTTTTAAAGACGTCATCCATTCATTCAGGAAACTCAAGGAAACCAGTGTGTACCAGGTACTGTACTAGACACTATAGCTTCAAAGATGGATAAGGCATAGACTCTACAATACAGAGATTACTGAGGAGTCAGCACTCTAGGACCTCATCCCACTCTAGGTCTGAAATATTGAAAATGGCATATAGTTCCTCTGAAATTTAGTCTGTCCAACTTTTAATTGGGACAGAATAAAATATTTATTTCTTTACAACAGAATGGTGAATAATAAATAAGAAATAAGGGCATACTATTGAAGGTTTATAGCATTACATAGATATAAGCTGTGGTTATCCTTACCTAGTATATGTGTAACAATCCTCTCTGACAATACAGTGCAGATGTTCACCTGTACGTCTAGGCATCTAGGGAATGGAAGAAGCGTGTCTGCCATTTCCTGCACTGGTTACCTCCTTGTCTTTTCAATACATAGGATCTGCATTGCTCCTTTACAGTTCTTTTTTTTTTCTTTTTTTATTGAGGGTACAAAGAATTAGGTTACGATGTTTGTATTTGTTAGGTAAAGTCCCTCTATAATTGTGTTCTGCCCCCAAGAGGTGTATCATCCTCCCTAACATTGTGCCCATCAAGTGGGGGCACAGCCATCCCCCTCCTTTCTCCCCTCTCCTTATTCCCTCTCTCCCCCACCCTCCACCTTGAATTGAGTTTTTCTCTTCTGTGAGTGTGTATTAGATTATCCACTGGCTTCATATTAGAACCAAGTAAATTGGATTCTTGCTTCTCCATTCTTGTGATACTTTATTAAGAAGAATGTGTTCCAACTCTATCAGGGTTAATACAAAAGATGTAAAGTCTCCACCCTTTTTAATGGCTGAGTAGTATTCCATGGTGTGTGTGTGTGTGTGTGTGTGTGTGTATCACTGCTTGTTAATCTATTCCTGGGTTGGCAGGCGTTTAGGTTGTTTCCACATTTTGACAATTGTAAATTGAGCTGTGATAAAAGGTCTAGTGTCCTTTATAGTTCTTTATACTTGAAATATGTCATATTTACTTTCTCTGTTAAGTCTAAGATTTTATTTACTACCACATTCCTTTAACCTAATAAAATGCCCAAGAGAACACTTAAGAAGAGATATCAACATAGTTCTCAGTTAGTGTTTTCTGAGTAAAGAATGAAAATTCTAAACTTGATTTATATAATTAACTGATCATCATTTTACTGCTCTACAGATGTAATTTTTTTGTTGTGCCACACAGTAATATTTACTTGGAGGGGTTAATTTCCATGGGTTTTCTTACATGGTACTTTTAGCCAATTGGAATCCTTTCTGAACATGTATCAGACTATTCTTAGCCATATTACATTTCTTTAGAATACTTTTTTAGATACCTACAATATAACTTACAGCATCAAACCAAGTACTGTACAGAGAAACAAGAAGTATCTACTAGGAGCTCCTATCCTACATTATCTGACCATACAAATCAGCACATGTCTAAGAGTGAAATGAGGAGGTCAGGCCAGCATAGTACAATAGTATAACATAAAGAGAAATATGGGGTGTTCAGGGAATAATTTCATGGAGCATTAAAATAATAGCTAACAGTTACTAACTGCTCACCAAATGCCAGGCACTGGCCTAAGTCTTTAACATATATAATTAATTCATTTAATGCTGACAACACCTGAGCTAGTCTCCATTATATTCCCATTTTAAATAAAGAAAAATTTTAGCTAAGCATGGTTAAGTTACTTGCAATATTCCACATAGCAGTAGGGCCGAGTCTGAATTTACACAGTCCTTCTCCAGCACCTGCAGTCTTCATCACTCTATTTGCCTCTTTGGATAAACCTTCAGGGCTGAGTCAGATGGGATTGGTCAGAGGAAAGAATACTAATGAAGGATGGAGGACGAGTCAGTAAGAAGGAAGACATAGACGTAAAATAAGAATAACCCACTGGGAGTGCAGGGTTATGGCTGAAAGGCAGTAGAAGTCTAATCTGGAAATTTTCGATGAGCTCATACTATGATGCCTTGAATGATCAGCTGAATAATTAGACTATGTTGTTTAGACAGTGTAAACTGGTTATTGAGTTTTCAGCTGAGTTTGAATTCTTTAAATACAGTGGTGTGCAGAGGTTTGGACTAAAATCTGTGCCTCCTGGCCTTTCAGGCAGCCTCAAGTTTTCTAGAAAGAAGAGTGTGTCCATTCCTGAAAACTGTCCGTGTTTGCTTCACCACCATCCCTACCCCTCTACCTAATAGCTCTTACTTTTATTTGGGCATCTGTGAGGCTACAAGGCTGGAGCAGGTGATCAAGACTAAGTGATGCTGAACCCTCTGCATTTCCTAAAGACTTTTCCTTGAGGCTTTTAGATAAAGGATTTTGAAAATATGAATGTGAGGCCCAAGGAGCCAGCCTGAGAAGGAGCCTAGCATACAGAGTACAGCACAAGACAAGACTCCTAAATGGAGCTCAAACCCTCATGATGTCAATGACCTCTGAATCCCACATGCCAGAACCCTCCAACTTATGGACCTTTCAGATAAGTGAACTATAGTCTTCTTTTTCTTACCTACATGGGCTTAAGTAGGTTTTCTATTACCCCTAATAAAAATTATTCTAAGTAATATGTTGCCCAAGGATAAGGGCAGCTGATTTTAGAATAACTGGACGCTCTAGCTCAGCTGGTGACAGAGCTCATAATAGTGTCTCCTTCCTTTCATGACCCCTCTTTAGGACATCTTCACCAGCACAAATCCCAGTGATTTTTCATACTTCGGCCCTGAAGCCTCAAATCCCGAGTCGGTATCTTCTTTCCCAGGACTGCTGACGTCTCTGCAATCTGGAGCTTATGAAGGCTCTGGGGTGACCAAGGAATAGCTATATATCATCCCCAGGGCTTTCACATCAAAGGACCCAGTGGAAGCCTCAGCCTGTTCAAAATGACAAATTAAAACGAATCCCAGAGCTTTATTCTCTAAGAACTTAAGACATGTTTTCTTTTTGAACATTTCATTGCACTGTCTTCAGAATCAAGCTCTCTAAAGAATGTTATTATACCTTGAGCTTCTTGACACATTTCCTAATAATTTGAAGCTTCTGACATTTATACAATAAAAGATTGCACTTCTGCAAAAGAAAAAAAAAAATCAATGAATCTTTTTGGCAATCGTCCTAAATCTGTAGAGATTAAATTCGCTTCCCAGACATTGCTATTTCATATCAAACACAGAGCCACACGGTATAATTAAGATAGTTGTAGAACCATATATTTCATGCCCTAGCTGTCTGCTTTAAACTATCTTGGGAAGTTCAGAAATAATAGGAAAGCTACATCTTAACCAGAGTAATTATATTTGCTGAGCAGAGTGGGATGAGCAAGAGCTATGTAAAAGAATAAAATAAATCCACCACGAAACCAAGAAATTCTACATTCCTTCTGATACATTAATATAAACCTTGCTGATAAAAAAGAAAAAAAAAGGAAAAGAAAAAAGCTCACCTCCAGTTACAACTCCCAGGGGAACGGCAGCTATTATCCCCTATTGAGTTGGTACTTACCATACAGAGCCTGAACAATTCATACAGAAAAATAAACCATAACATTCCTGTTTATTATTACTTTAGCTGAGAGGTGGTGACATTAAACAGTTCTGCACTGCTGCTATAAATCAGCAGGCTGGAGATGTTCTCAGCATGAGACTAGGACTCCTTGGAAACCACTCTCATCAAAGCAACCAGCTGTCAGAATTCTTCAAATTAAACTGTTATTACAGTAGTATTCATTAGTCAGTTACTGGCTATTAAGATATTTTTTATATCAGCACCATTGACATCGGCTGTTGCTTTTTAATATGCAAGATATATATAAACATGATTCAGTGGCTCATGTGAGGATGACAGACTTAATAGAGCTGGGTGTCCCCTGTCTAAAGGCTGCCACACAGTGTGCCCATCCTAGCCACACACACGTGAATTTCTCTGGGAAGTTGGACATTTGTTCTGGTGGTTGGAGCGGGGAAAGAGGGAGTAATAACATATTTCAACACTGGTATTTGCCCGGCAAAGTGATAGCTCAACATCAGAAATTATAACTCTTAAAGCTGTTACTGAGCCCCTGATGACAGTAGTTTATGCTCCTCCAGCTTGAGGGTTTGAATTTCCATCTTGTCTGAGATGCTGGGCACGTGCTTAACTTTAGCTTGAAAGCCAGAATCAAACAAAGGAGGTAAAACGGGGTGTGTGGAGACGTAAAAAGGAAAATCAGTGTCCGAGCTTTGGAAGAAAGAGAAGTATGACAAATATTAACTGAAATGGCGTCCTGGGCATTTTTTAAAGTTCTTAAGGCCCAATTTAGTTTTAGGGAAAGTTTAACCTAAATCATTTTATTTCAACTAAAAAAAATACACTAAATATTCATGACCTCAGAAAGATTACTGTATTCCTTGTATGCCTGCCACAAACTCATTTGTACATCGAAACCACAGCTTTTTTGACTTTCCCTTCCCTCACATTAATCTTCATATAATATGTAGAATACTAGTCCGTTTAGTTGAAATGGAGACTAGGTAGTCAAAATTGTTTATTTTGTAGATGACAAAAGTGAGACTCAGTGAATTAGTTAACTAGTGTCAGCCTTAATTTTATTTTCCTCCTTTCTATTTTCTGAAAGGTCTTGAAGCGCCCTCTTTTCCTGGAAGATAAGGCATTTCCTGGTCCTCAGACCCATAAAGATGCCAAGGGTCAGTCTATAAACAGCTTCTACCTTTGCTGCAAGGAAGTGTACCATTAGTCATTTTCTCTGACCCAGAATTTGAGGTCCTTGGGGTTTAACGCTGAGATAGAATTTGATCTGGTGTGCTATTACAGGCTTGCCCCAGCTCCCAAGAGCTAATCATTAAAATTTTAAGAATTATGTAAGCTACTGACATCATGTTCATAAAATAGAACCTCCATACTTGACCACCTCCTTAAGTTGGCCTAATTTTCATACACTGGACAGGCACCCCATGCAGGTATCAGTACAGCAGGCCTAGTTCCCCTTGTGTTGACCACCTGCATGTGTTGACCTGTTTGTTAGTGTCCTTTGGTGGTCAACTTACAGAGGTTCTACAACAGAATGCGATGGATTATTTACTCCTTAATTGCTACCAATTAACAAACACAACAAGTGAGGATTGCTGTTTTTGTTGCTGTTGTTGTTTCTTCTGGAGAGCTGGTTGTTATCCATTCACCAGCCACCACTGGTTCCTGCTGAGTCTCCTTTGCTGCGTCCAGACCTGGGAGAATGTGCTTCACTGATAAACATTGCTACAACTGGCCCCTTATATTCCCTTACCAAACAATTTTTTTTTCTTATTTCAGGCACTTTGGCTGCCTCCTACCATTGTGCAGAGTAAGTCAGAACCAAAATTCAACCCACTGTCTGCCTG
>NW_003852555.1:2972304-2973584 GCF_000181295.1 Otolemur garnettii | reverse complement strand
GGGTGGGGTCTACAGCTTGGTGTATGTCAAGAAGAGCATTTTGTCTTGTTTTCTTAAAGGGACATCTTGGGCCAACAGTAGACCCTGAACACTCCATTGGTGGTGAAGATACTATGGGGGGCAAGACAGACAAAGTCAGGGCTGCAGAGCTCACCTTCCAGGTAGGGAACAAAACTACCATGATAATTTGAGAACATAACAGCACCATGAAACAAACCACTAAGGAGAGATGAAGGTGGTGGGAAGGGAGATGCTTTGGGGGAGGAGTTCAGAACTGGTCTTTCTACAGTCCACATAAAGGACACTCCCAACAGGACAAGAGCAGATGCTCAGAATGAATCCAAACAGGACAAGAACAGAGGCTTAGGATAAAGGGTGAGCTTGTGTTATCAAGGCACAGAAGACAGCCCAAGTAACTAGGACAGGACAGGAAACATGGGGAAGGCTATGCACTGGGGACAAAAAGGTAAGCTGGGTCCTAGCTGTCCACAGAAAGGAATTTGATTTTATTTTATGCCTAATGAGAAGCTACAGGAATGTTTTAAGCAGAAGAGTGATTTGCATTTTTAAAAGATCACTCAGTCTTTGGTATGGAAATTAGATTGTAGAGAAAGAAAAGTACACGCAAGAGAGCAGTTCTAAGGCTGAATATCACTCTCCCCACCCTGGATGGGACTTCTGCTTTGTGTATTAATTTTTATTTATTTTGACATCTGGTTCCTGAACCCCACCCCAGACCTCCTGGCTCAACCATCACTTACCAGCCCAAGATTCAATTTCTACCTCTGAAAGCTTCAGTGTTAGGGGTTTTTTAAATTAGTTCGAGATCACTACTTTTTGACAACAAATCATATCATGGTTTGTATACTGAAATAATCCAAAAGATAATTCAAGGAGTATGAGGGGGGAAAAAAGCACACCAAGACAAAGAGAAATATGCTTGTTACACTTGAGCTTTAATTTTGAATTTGAGCTGATCTCACACTAGAGGCATTAAGAAGATGACTCCTTAGCCTCCTATAGTGCTGAAGGTTCCGTCGCTAAATCAGAATATCAGGGGTTCTCAATCCTAGTGGCACATTGGAATCATCTGACAGCTTTTTTTTGAGACATACTCTCAAGCTGTTGCCTTGGGTAGAGTGTTGTGGTGTCATAGCTCACGGCAACCTCTAACTCTCAGGCTCAAACGATCCTCTTGCCTCAGTTTTTCTATTTTAGTAGAGATGGGGGGTCTTGCTTTTGCTCAGGCTGGTCTCAAACTCATGAGCTCAAGCAATCCA
>NW_003852555.1:2942587-2972000 GCF_000181295.1 Otolemur garnettii | reverse complement strand
TTTTTTTTTTTCTCATGAAGAATGCAGCTGGGCAATTTGGCACTATTGGGCCCAAATAGCAAAACGAGTATTTCTAGAATTTAGGGACTTAGCAGAATTTAGAGGTAAGCTATCAAAAAAAAAAAAAGATGTAAACCAACTCAAATACAGTAGAACCTCCACAGTTGACCACCTCCTTAAGTTGAAGTAAGTTTCACAGACAGGTCATGTACTACCTATACACATCAGTGCAGCGGGCCCAGGTCCTTGTGTTGACCACCTCCGTATGTTGACCAGTTTGTTACAGTCCCTTGGGTGACCAACTTACAGAGGTTCTACTGTATTAGGTTTGCGGAAGTGACAGTTTAATAGAGACTAATTCCACCCCACTCTCCCACCCATTTAAAATGCAAGTCTAAAGCGGAATAATGTGAGAGCTCTTTCCTATAAGACCAATCGCCACTCAGATACTCAGATCTTGAAAGGAAATACCCACAGGGATAAATCTCAAAAGAGAAGTTTTCTCTCCCCTTCCGACTCCTGGGCCCAGTACCTCCACATTCCAAATTATGAATGCGAATTAGATGCAAAAGAACAGACTTGGAGAATTCAGAGAATGGAGAGGCAGGTGCTATGTATCGCTTTCCTACTATATATCGAGCATTATGAGGGACTTTTCCTGAATTACCCCAGTTATCACCGAAGTAACCCATTCTTTGAAATATCTTTATTTGACAGTCATTGAAACTGAGACTTGGAAGATTAAGTGATTTTTCTTTTTAAAGGTCGCACATAGAGAAAGCAGCAGAGAAGTATTCCAAGCTCCAAACCCCACATTCTTCATTATATTATTTCTTTCTCAGACAAGATAAAATGGGACACAGGAACTTTAGATACAATGCAAATTGGAAATTGGTTAGACATTGAAAAATGCGGAAAATGAAGATGCCAAAGAGAGGTATATCCTAGAAGAAATATTTTTCCTTCTGTCCTTTCTAGAGCAAAGATACTGTATCAGACGTCCAGGTAGGAATTTGACATGGCATGCGGCAGGACCCCAGGCTAAGACTGTTTACTTGGAATAAACCATCCCTGACATGGACAAAGGTCAGCAAATGAGGAGTGGAGAGGAAAGACAGTAAACGCACCACACCAATTGTCAGCAGATGGCCTTGTGAGGAGGAAAACAACGCTTTCCTTTCTCCTCTCCTCTCCCCCAAAGCATTTTTCCTACATTCAAATGCCACTTTTGCCACTTTTTCTCTCTAAAACTACCATAATATGATAGTTTCATATATCCAAGAAAATGGCCTGTCTTCTTGGATGTTTATTTTATGTAAGAGCCCGTGCATTACAGTCATAGAGGAGAAAAAGGCTTTGGAATGTTTGCAGCATTTTTGTTTATTTGTTTGTTCAATTTGCAAAGGGATTTTGAGAGGGGTGAAGAGTAGAGCTCTTCTTACCCCGTGAAATGGGCGTTGCTAAAATGAACCAAAGCAACAGGAGTATTTTCTGCCCATTGCAATGCTTCTCAGCCTGTTTCTTTTGAGCCACTGAGATGACACTTTGCTTCTGGTTAAACAATTTCATACAGAACTCCAGTCCCCAGTATGAAATCATTGTCTGTGCTTGAAGATCAAGACGTCGTCTTCTCAGCACATGACAAACTTGATCCTAGTCATTTACTCCAATCACTAATTAACTTTGTGCCAAACTAGTAAAAAAATAAATGACTCACAAAAGAATGTTTTCACTGAGGTTTATGGTTTCCCAACCTGTTTCTTTTCAATGGTTAAAACTCCCGTAATGATCTTCTTAAAGATCCTATCAAACTACCTTTCTACGTCCCTGTGAAATCCGAGTTGTTGTGAAGACAGAGACTATCTATAAACGGCCAGCAGACGTCTATATTCTGTCCATCCTTTCAGTAGCCATGGGCCTTTTGCTTTGTTTTGAGTCCCAAAGAACCAAACAAAGACAAAGTTGAACACAAAGCAATCGCTCTTCTGAAGGGCAGGATGGTATCAGAGGCAGCCAAACTGTTATCTGTCAGGGAGGCTCTTTGACTCTTGCTGCCTCATTGGTCTCCCTGCTGTAAAGGTTGTTTTGGCTTTTTGCACACTTGGAGAAAATCTTATTCATTGGGAAGTCACACCTGTGAAATAGAGCTCTTTGATGACAAGGCTGCCTTGAGATAGAAGGTAACCTTTGCTTCACTATCAGGCAGCTGGGAAGTGCAGTCGCATCTCAGAGAATGATGTCATTGAAAGGTGAGGCTGTTAAGAGAGAAATCAAGCACAAAACAGTGGCCTCCCACTGCATTCTCTCCAATAGGAAGACATTCCACCCGGGAACAAATGTCCCGGCTGGGTTGGATTACGGCTAAGGTTACAATGCCATGCTGGAACAAAATGTGTTGATAGCGGCCAGGAAACCAAACTGTGACTGAGAAACAAGAATGCCACAGGGGGTGTTTCCTTTCTTTTTGTTTGGTTGCCCTAAGCAAGAGAACTTTATCCCTGTAGATAAATTTCTGAGGCAAAGGATAGAACTGAGAAAAGATGATGTCAGAGACTTTAAATTTCCAAACTCGTGACCTTCTAATTCACAGTGCCCATCTCAGACATCAAGTTGCTATTTACTTTACTCTTAAAAAGGGAAGCAGTTTCTCTTTTTAGAGATGTATAAACCATCATTTTTTAGGAAGTGCCAGAGACCCCTGTTCTGAAATAAAAACTTGTCTTAAATGTATGCTATTCTTAAGCTCATAATTAAAAAAAAAAGGTATCAACAATGTAGGCAGTACCATTTACCACCCTTTCAGCAGCCATTTCAATTTTTGGAAGATGAATGTCTTTTCCTCATTCTAAGCCACTCAGGTGTCTTTGAGGATTAATTTTTCATTTTGTAAACTTTCTGGGTCTTTTGCTCCTGTCCTTTCTCTCTCCTGCTATGTAATCTTGGCCTCACTGTGCCACATGGAGCTCAAGGATATAGGAATCAAATCAGCCAGCCTAGCTCCTCGGGAAACAAGTATGTCAAAGGATTTGGTGGAAGAGGAATGACTGGGAATTCCTGGCTAAAATAAGGCTTTAGGATTTTCCATGGACTTTTTGTTTCTCTGCTCTTACCATTTCCGATCCAAATTTTTAATTGAGTCATAATGGCTTTATGTATCGATGTCTGGACACAATGCCCTCCATTTATGCTGTATGACTGTGGAGATGTTTGGAGTGCTGAAACATATGGTGGGAAAGGATTTTTGATAAATGTCTAAACTATGGATGTTATAATTTTTATTTCTCTATCTGGTGTTTATAAGAGTAGAATTTTGCACATGGGTGACATAGATTGTATACTGAAATCATGTGGAGATCTTTTTCTCAAGCCACACATAACGCGGTATCCAAGCCTAGAGATTCTGATGCAGTCTTCTGTGACAGAGATCAGACATGTGTGCTTTTGAAAACCTTCCCAGTGGATTCTCACCTAGATTCCTGGTTAAAAACCAAGGATATAGAGACTGATTTTTTTATATTTCTTTTAAAAATCATATTACATCAAAATGTTTTTTACTGTTTAGTTAGCTTTTCCCTACTATCCCTTTTAAAAAGAATTTTTTGCTGGGAGTATTTAAATGCCTTTCATATGTATTCATATTTCCATGGTGAAAATTTTTTTAATTTATTTTTTATGCCAGAGTATTACAGGGGTACACACATTTTGATTACATAATTGGCATTTGTACCTTTTAAGTTGATGTTACACGTGCGCTTTGACCCAGAATATGTGCATTGTATTCATGAGGTGTGAATTTACCCTACCCTACTCCCCCTCTCCCCCTCTCTTCTATTAGATTCCCACTGAATTTGACTGAGTTCCACTGAGTTTATGTGCACGTGTTAATCGACTAGTCCCAGTTTAGTATTAAGTACACGTGGTGTTTGTTTTTCCTTTCTTGTGATATTTCACTTAGAATAATGGTCTCCAGTTCCATCCAGGTTGTAACAAAAAATCCTAGATCACTGTTTTTTATGGCTGACTAGAACTCCATGTTATCTATATAGCACATTTTATTAATCCATTCATGTATTGATGAGCACTTGAGTTGTTTCCATATCTTTGTGATTGTGAATTGTGCTACCATCAATATTCCAGGGCAAGTGTCTTTTGGATATATGTCTTTTTTTTTTTCCTTTGGGGAAGTGCCTCTTAGTGCTGAATCAAAAGGTAGGTCTACTTGTCATTCTTTGAAGTACCACCACGCTACTTTCCACAGAGGTTGTACTAGTTTGCAGTCCCACCAATGACGAATGAATATTCCCTTCTCTCTGCAACCATGCCACTGTTTGATGCTTTGAGTCTTTTGGATATGAACCATTCTCACCAGAGATGTCTCACTGTGGTTCTGATTTGCCTTTTCCTGATGATTAGAGAGGTTGATCATCTTTTCATGTGTTCATTGGCCATTAGACTCTTCATTTAAAAAGTTTCTATTTATGTCCTTTGCCCACTTTTTAATGTTCTTTTATTTTTTTTTCTTGCTGATTGTTTTCATGGTAAAATTTTCAAAGGATCCACCCCATTAAGCTGCATGCTCAGATTCTAATTGCTCTATTCATTTTAAAGTTGGCAAAATTAGATTTCTCTCTCTCTCTCATCAGTTAGAGAACAGACATAGAAATTTCTGTTGTCAAATGTTTGACTTTAACCTTATACACGATGGAGTAACCTTATACATGATGGATTATGAGTCAGGAATGTGAGTTCTGAACACAAACGTGCAAAAAACTCACAGGTTCCATATGTGCGGTGGCTAAGTGTGAGGTTGGTTTAGGTGAGCCCTGAGGTCCCTTTTGGCTTCAGCATATGAGATCCCATTTACACTCTGATCCTGTGTGAAATGGACTGGCAGTTGCTAACAGAGATAACAAGTGCATGAGAGGTTGCCTCTGCTGCTCTGCAGAGGACTGCTGTAGCTATCAAGTCAGGAATACCCAGGAGCTAAGCTTCCTCCCTGCCATCTGCCCAAGCAAGTAATGGCTTAGTTCACACAACCTGTTATCTAGGTAACAGGCTTGGACTGTCAGCTTGCCTGTCAACTTCAGTCCTGTTAGATTCATGACCCCTAAAGGTATTAGTTGCCTGATTGACTGATTGATGATGACTGACATACATACACAATTAACTCTTTAGTCTCACCAGCCCCGAAATGAGAACCATATGTTTCTAATCTAGAAATGTGTGTTAGTCTCCCCTCCCATGGAGGAATGACAATCAGGTACTTCTAGTGAGATGGAGACCAGTGATTTTTGAGGACTTTTGCAGTCATGCAGAATTCCCACTCCACTGACTGACCCATAGAGCCCTCACTAATGCCTGTCTTTTATATGTGATCATGCAGCCATCCATAGAGATTGGGCATAGAGAAATACACTTTGGGGGGAGAGGAGGTTGTGTGTTTTTTGTTTTTGCCAAATCATTTTAAAACTACCATTGACTAAGACGTTGCCTTTATTGTTTGCTTCTGGGCACTTTGGTTTCAGTTTTTCTACTGAGGCAATTTCTATTCAAAACTATCCTATGCAAGTATTAACAGTACATACTGAACTATTAACACATTATACTGTGCACACAAATAGGCATATATGTGATTCACAGTAATAGTTGCATATGTGTACATCTGGCATGAAGTAGGTGCCCCTTAAATTACTACCTTTAATTTAGAAATGTCCACAATTTCTTAAATATGGTAAAGAGAGAGGCCTGGGTGGGGGTGGGTAGATTTTAGACATACTGGCCCTTTCCCAGTTGAAACATGTGCCTCCTACTTTTGTTTTTATAATCTTTCCACGTTGCTTACTTATAAAAGGAAGAAGTGGTTTATTTCCCATGTCATACTCACTTCCTGAGGATAATAAGCCATTAAGAGAAGGAATAATATCTTTTCCTCATTTGTACTTCCAAGTAGAAGTTCTTGGTATTTCACAAGCGGCAGTACTGCGACCATCATATCCTCTCCCCACCGTATCCAAACACCCACCATTCAGCATGCAATCAGCAAACACCCTGTGAGTGTCTGCGATGGGTAAGGGAGTCATGGAGACAGTGTGCAAGATGACAGCATTCCTATGGGGGAGACAAGACCGATAAACATAAGCAAACCCATGAGGAAGGAAGATCCTTCGGGAGAGTATTAAAGACATAGAAAGGAAAATTTAAAAGGGCAATATGCTAAAGGGAAGCTGCAAGGTTACTTTAGATTGGGAAGACAGGGAAAGGTATGCTGAGGAGGCAGAATTTAAGTTGGACCTTCAGGGAAAAAGGAAAACCAGCAAGAGATGTGGAGAGAGAGAATCCAGGGGTTAAGGCCCCAAGGCAGCCACAAACATGGCATGTTTGAAGGACCAAAGGCCAGCAGTGTGGGTAGGATGGAGAACAGGGAAAGAGATCAGAGAGCGATGTAAGCCACAGCAAAATGCTTGGACTTTATCCTAAGTACTATCATGGGCCATGAGAGGATCAGTCTACTTGTCAGCACAGAGCCCTGGGAAGTATCACCCAACATATATATATATATATATACATATTTTTTTTTTTTGGCCAGGGCTGTGTTTGAACCCACCACCTCTGGCATATGGGGCCGGTGCTCTACTCCTTTGAGCCACAGGTGCTGCCCCTACCCAACATATTTAGTAGAAGAATGATATCTGTAAGGAGGCAATTGTCTTCTGTAAGAGATTTTTATGAAGCTCATAGAGGATTCTGACGAATTTTCAGTATTCAGTAAATGTTAGGTATCAGTGGGATTTGTCTTCTTCTTGCTCTTTTTTTCTTCTTCATCTTCTTCTGATAATAAGGATCACCTTAACTATCATTGTCATTATTTCCATAGTTCGCCTGGAAGGTGAGGATGTCTTGACTAGGAGATTAGTGCTGGAGATAAGGAAAGTGGGTGAATTTGGAAATGGTGTGAGTTCCCACATTCTTTTGAGGGCCAGATTGTCCCAACGATCGCTTCTACCTCAACACACCTGTAGTAACAGTCATTGGGCTATTATTGACACTATCTTCTTGAGTTTGCTTCTAAACAGTTCTGTGTCTAAGGCTCATTCAGTTAAAAAAAAAAAAAAGAATTATAAAGTTTATTGAGAATGTTGATTTCCAGATTCAATCCCAAATATCAATAAGGAGAAAGAAGAAATTTGCATTGCAATACAAACACTCCAGGTGAGTCAGAGTATGGTGGCCTGTCAACTCTGCCTGGAGTTACATCTGATCAGGAACTGAGACAGAGCTTTATAAACCATTAGTGTATATGTAGCAATTAAAACCACGGGCATGCATGCAGCTGCCTGGGATACTGTGCAGAGGAAGGAATAGAGAGGAAGGAAAGACCTCCATCTCAACCTTGGGGAAACCTGACATCTGAGGAACAGGTGACAGAAGAGGAACCTGCAAGAGAATAAAGAGAAAGAAAGCCAAGAGCTACGTCAGTGAAGCCTGAGAGGAGGACTTCAGAAAGGTGTGATCGCCCATTCCTTCCTACAGCAAATAGTTGTGCGAGACACTGGGATGCAGCAGGAAAGAAGAAAGGAAAAATTCCATGCAGTCCAAAGTAAACTGGAACAGGGCAGTCTAAAGAAGAGAACAGTTTTTATAGGGGGTAGGTTGATAACCAGATCACAGCGGGTTGAGGAATTAATGAGAGATGAGAAAGTGGAAACAGCAAATGTGACGGCCATAATGGGAAGACAGGAGAGAGCTCCGTATAGCCTCTCTCTGCCACTCAGTTGCATGACCTCAGTGACACTACACTGCTACCAAGAAGTGAAACTTAATTTTGAACTCTAACAAACAAAATTAGAGATTTTTAATGCACTAAAATACCATCAAGTCCCTGGAAATAGGAAGAATAAAAATAGAACTTTTTGCAGAATGCTCCAAAAATCTAGCCTATGACCATGACTATTCTTTGCCTTCCAGAAGAGAAAGAACTATTCTGCAGGACATTTGAAGGATAGCAAAATAAAGATCAAAAGTGAATGAGTAAATAAACAATAATCAAGTGTGAAAAGGATAAGATTAATATTCTATAAAGTTGTCAGACGTTTTTAACCATATGAAAAATAGAAGTAGAAAAGAATCCAAGGACAATTCAAATACACAAATATGTGGTTCACATCCATTTTCTCCTTTCTTGAGTCACTTCCTCCTTTTTTTTTTTTTAAACAAAAGAGAACATCTCGGCTAGAAAAATTAGTTGAAAGTTCATGCCTCACATTTCTTGTTAAGTCTTTAAAAACTAGTTAGGAGTCTAGAAATGCCTTATTCTGAACTCAGGAGACTGAAATGTCAGTTCCCATTGTAAAATTAGATGTTCCTTTTTGGAGGCACTAATTTTTAACAAAAAATAAAATTGAGTCTGTTCAAATATACATTAAAAATGATTTATCTCTTCGAACTTTTCAATGAGTTTAACTTGAAGCCAATCACAATTCTAAATATGTTTGGAATATATGGTAGCATATTCAGCAAAATGAAACTAAATGGGAAACCAACCCAGTGAAAAAGAAATATATGAGAATTACCACAAAATTTCAGAAACAAAATAACAGTACCTTTCTTCCTTACATTAAATACATTTCAAATGGGCCAGTGATATAAATATGAACAACAAAACCACAGAAAATCAAGAAGATAAAAGGACAAATTAATTTATAATCATAGAATAGGAAATGCTTTGTTTCAAACAGAAGGAACAATCCAGAAACCCTAAAGGATATCTCTTTATTGTAAGTTAAGTGACAAATACAGAAGAAGTACTTGCAATTATTATGGTAAAGAGCTAACTTTCTTAATTTCCAAACTTCACATAAGGAAAAGAGAAGTGATCCAATGGGAAAATGGCAAGAAATATGAACAGGGGCTTCATAGCATAAGAAATACTAATTGTTAATAAAATAAATATTGTTTCCTTCATTTATAATAAAATAATCTGAAAATTAAAACAGTCTTCACAACAGCTATGAAACTAAGGATACTCTTATTACCCCCATGTTCAGATGGCTAGACAATTGTTCAAGAATCATTTCCTTAAAAGACCCTCTATTTCCCACTGACTGGTAATGCTGCAGCTGTTATACAGTAAATCTTCCACATATCAATTGAGTTGTTTCTAGACACTTAGATTGACTGGTCCATTTCATTATTTCCGAAAAATGCTATAGTGTCTCAATTACTATTGCTCTATGGTAAGTCTTAATGCTTGGTAAGCAAAGTTCCTCATGATAGCCTTCTTTAGAATTTCTTATCTATTTTAAGGTCTTTGCACTTCTAAAAGTATTTTAGAAAATCTGAGGGTTTTTTTTTCTATTCTACAGAAGAAAACAGGAATAGGAAGCTATAAATATGTGTGTAGAGAATTCACATCACTTTAAAATTAAATGTTTCCCTCCATGAACATGGTATAGTGATTCATTCATTTAGGTCTTCTTTAATTTTCTTCATTAATGTTTAGTAATTTGCTTATAACTTCCAAAATGCTATAAGTCATGTTACAAATGACTTCCATTTCCTAACTCCTCTTTCTTGTTTATAAAAAGTTAAATAACTCTTTGGGCAGAGACGTAGGAAAAAAAATTGCATTCAAATTTATAAGAATTGGATTCTGAGGAGGAAGAAAGGAAGTACTTAACAGCCAGTCTCACTAGAATAAATAACAGCTTTTTTTATGTATGTGGATATACCTTAGACTTGTCACTCAAGGGTCAACCTCACATCCAAGAATTTGTGATTCACAGGAAGAAAGTTTACTTGCTTACTCACAAATAAACAAACTTTGAAGAGTAAACTGTCAATAAGAGGCTAACATACATTTGAAAGGAAAGAGAATTAAATTATTCAAAGGAGAGTATGTTATTAGAGGTCTATAAAAGAGTAATGATAATTGTTCTAAACAAATATTTTTTGGTAGTTGAGTTTTTAATGTTCGGAGTCGCATGACATAATCTGTTAATTAAAAGAAATTTTTCCTCTTCAGCAACACTCCAAAATCATGAAAAATTATCCCAATTCATTTCTTTGTAAAAATGCTTACATTCCAAATTTGCAAATGACTTTATAGTGAACAGTGAAAGGAGAGGGTCTTAGAAGAACTGTAAGATTAAACAACACAAAAATTATTTCTTACCCCTTACACTCTACTGAGCATACTTGCTTTTTCATATGATAACTCTCTTTTTCTAATCATTTTCTCTTAATGCTTATATCAATCAACAATTGTATTTAAATGCCTACTAGGTAGCACTGTGCTAAGTTTAATTAAAGAAGAGATATGCATAGCATACACAACAAGATATAAACAAAAGATAGAACTTAGATTTGCTCAAGGTGTTTTAGAACTGCAAACTAAAAAGAAATAGAAAGGAGAATGCCATATTTTGCCAAATGCACTTTTTGGCCCAAATTTTTGAGGATGTATATCATAAATAATACTATGGGTATAGAGCAGGGAAGCCCAGTGAGCCTCCTGGGGTTGCAGTGCCCTCCCACCTGGGCCCACTAGGCACATGTGGTTCCACTCTAGGGGGATCCAGAATCTTGTGGGAACAGGCTGACATGGCCTCCTTCAAGTACCATGATCAGGGGAGAGATTAGTGGTGGGGTGCTGAGGCAGGCTACAGTTGTACAGAGCAAGGCCAAGGCCCAAGGATCAGCCATGCAGAGGGGTCTAGGAGCCCCATACAGGCCTCAGGGACCCACCTGACTGCCTGTGGGCCAAGCAACCTCCTGCCAGACACATATGTGGCCATCTTGGCCACACCCCTGATGTGGGGGCTGGGACTGGCTCCCCAGAGAGAGGAGCCTTCCGATAGTGGACAGCTGCAGGAAAGTGGTGCAATCTGTACATTTACCAGGTGAGAGCTGGCCACTTTCTCAGGAGGTATTTTCCTGAAAGTTTGAGCAAATAATGGCAGGTGTGCATTATACATAGGACCTGGCAAAATACAGTACTTCTTTCTTTAAATAGAATAAAAGATAACAACCTTTCCTTCCTTGCTATCAACATACAACAGAGAAGGTGGTTATGAGGCAGAAAGATAAGTCAATTTTCACTTTATAGATCATGTTTGCTCTTGTACCAACCCACAATGTTAATCTTGGCCTTCAAAGCTCTCTGATGTAGAAATTCATTTCAATTTCAGCCTTAATGATTTTTTAACATTAGCAATGAACATAATATTTAAATATAGAAAATTATTTCAACATTGCAATTATTAGAACTTAGGGAAGCTCATGAATCAAAGACAAAAAGTGGACTCACACTTTTTGTCGGACAGAATGATTAGAGGGCAGTGAGTCTGAGAGCAAGAACTAGGCATGAGCGACCCTCTCAGCACTTTTCCTTTGGAGACTCTCCATTCTCAGTACCTGTTGGGGGTGTGTACTGGAGATGACTGGAGAACATATTGGTTTCTTGAGATTGTTTTAACAAACTGCCTCAAATTTCATGGATTAGAACAAAAGCAATTTATTCTCTCACAGTTCTGGAGACCTGCAGTCCAAGTTCAGTTTCACTGGGTGGAGATAAAGGCCATGCTCTCTTGGAGACTTTGGAAGAGAATCCATTTCTTGGTTCTTCCATCATCTGGGGGCCGTCAGCATCCCTTGGCTTGTGAGGCTGTATCTTTCTAATCGCTACCCCTTCTTGTCTAACCTCTACCTACCTCTCTCTTATAAGGACATCGCTAAAGGTCTTGAAGGTACACGTTGTTAATCCAGCAAAATTTCCTCATTTCAAAATCTATAGCTTAATAAAATGTGCAAAAACTTTGCAGGTGTTTGTAGCCAGGTAAGACAACATTCACTGGCTCCAGGCATCAGGACCTGCATCTTTGGATGGCCATCAGAAGAGGAAGCCTGCTTTGTCCAGCGTGATTATGACAGACCAGGAATCTCCCCAATTCTACTGTATTTTGCTCACAAATGAAATTTCAACCTCAATTTAATCTCTGTCCATAATAAAGCTGTTTTTTTTTGACTTCCTGATCTGTTATTTCTTATTTCTTAGCATATTCAGAACATGAACAGAGAAAAGGGAATCTATTTATTGGGGGTCCCTGTGAAACTCAGGAGAGAAAACGAGATGAAAATAATGGCATAGATAACAGCAATGTCTCCTTGAGAAACCCCCCTTTTACCACGTACCCCTGTGAAGAGGTTAATAGGCAAAAAGCAAAATAAAGATGAGGAGCCAGAAAGGGGAGGCCGTGCTCAGATCTAGACCTAATTCAACCACTGTGTGAGTACTCATTATGCACAGTGGAGTGTCTACATATGGCACCTGAAAAATGTCACTGAATTAATAATTTAAGTCATGATTATGCCTCTAATTTCCTACCATATTCTACTAAATAGACATTGTAATGAAAAGCATATTTTATTTACAATTATAGTTTATGAACCCAAATGTAAACTGACAGTAATGAGAAGATGGTGTCACTAAATCCATTTTAATGTAAATTGCCGCATTTAAAATATTCCGAAAGCGGTAAGGGCAGTTAATGAACCCAGTACTGATATCCTTGTCAGAACTGCCTGGCTTAAATCCTGATCTTCCGTTTCAGACTGGATGATGATGACTTCCTCATCGATTAAGTGTTTATTGTTTCTCCTCCCGATACTCTAATTATAACTGTTTTTCTTCCCTGCCCCCCCCCCCCCCCCAGCTATCAGCAAACCTGGTTTGAATTAGAAAGGAACAACTCTTTGGCTATAAACACAAATCTGTCTCACAAGCCAGAGCTCACTTGCTGTGCATAGAGCAGGAAAAAGCAGTGATGTAACAAGGGTAATTATAACCTGAGCTAGCTGGTGTCATTGAAGAGAAGGGCCCGTCAGCATTTCACTGTGAATAATAATACCCATGCCTGGGCTGACATGAAACGCTGAGCATTAATACTTTGGTTCTCAGACAGCTTTAAGTCTAAAAATGCAAGTTTTCATTGAAGAAGTGCTACACAATGTTCTGCTTGCTGAGCCCCGGGATGATAATATACAGTCTTTTCTTTCTCTGGAACTGGTAGCTACTTCTGTACTTAAGGCTAATCCTTTAGAAAAGAGCCGTAAGAATCACTCAGCCTGTAGGCGAGAAGGTGAAGAAAGCGAGAGTTTATTCAACAGGGTTTTTTTTTTTTTCTCTCTCTCTCTCTTTCTCAAAAATGGTATCTTGATGGTATTTTAATTTGTGTTATCTAGAAATCCACAATAATCTGATGAAAATTCATGCAAACTTGAGAAAATATTAAAGAAATTAGGTCAATGCTTGCCCTTAAATTCATATAATAAGGGAAGGATTTGGGAAAAAATAATAGTTGTTATTGTTAGCATATATGTGGGTGACTATAAGTGTTTTGAAACAAGCTGCTATGGTCCATAACTTCACTTCGAACAGTCAGCAGCATCCTTTTCCATTCACCTGTGTAAGTTTTGACTTGCTCAGCTTATTAGTGCTGCTGGGAGGGTTTCATTTGTTTCCATCCGTGTGATCTTACATTTCTTGATTTTTGTGTATCTCAAAAACTTTCATAATGACCAATGTATAAAGTCCTCATCTTCTGAATATATAAACTTTTAGGACTGGGTTGAAAAAATACTGAAAATCCAGTACAAAAATGGGCAAGACACATGAACAAATACTCAACTAATGCAAATAAGCATAAACGTGAAGGTGTTCAACCTCTTCTACCACAAGAACATGTAAATTAAAATTGTACTGAGACTCTCTCCTGTCATCATCAGATGGTCAAAAGTCTCAGAGCCTGGCAACGCATTTGATGTGTGTGGGGAAGCAATCTCATCAATTTCTAATAAAGGTACTAAAGTCCCTAGAGAAAGTGTGTTAGTTTTTTGTTGCTGCTGTAATAAACAACCACAACTTTAGCGGCTTAAACCAAGACAAATTTATTATCTTATAGTTCTGTATGTCAGAAGTCCACCTGGATCTTATTGGGCTAAAATCAGTGTGGGCAGGGCTGTGTTCCTTCATGGACGCTCTAGGGAAGAATCCGTTTTTCTGAAATTCTAGGACTAAGGTCTTCATTTTCTTACTCCAATTGTTGACAAAATTCAGGGCTTCGTGGTACTCCAGTAACAGCCTTTTCCGGTTTCTAAAGGCTGCCTACATGTTTTGGCTTATGACCCACTTCTTCCAACTTCAAAGAGAGCAAAGGGCAGGTGCAGTGCTCCTCCCATACTATCTCCACCACCTACTCTTCTACCCTGCTGCCTTCTTGGACCTTAAAGTGCTCATGTGATCAGATTGGACCTGGATAATCCAAGATGACTTCCCCATCTCAAGATCTTGCATTTTATTTGCATCTGCAAAATATCTTTTGCCAGTAAAATATCATGTTCACAGATTCCAAGGATTAGGATGTGAATGTATTTAAGGGGCCAATTATTCTGCCTACCACAGCAATTTGTCAGTATCTGCTTTATTACAAATGCATTTATTATTGACTCAGTAATCTCATTTCTTGAAATTTATTCTATATACAGAGCTGTGCACAAACAGGTTGGCCCATGTACCAACTCATTCTTTGTGGTATAGTTTGTCTTTGTAAAGAATAGAAAAGTCCAGGTGTCTACCAGTAGGGGACTGATTAAAATAAGAATATAATAAAAGTGAGATTACCTAGAGTGCATAAGTGAGCAGAAAAAGCTAGATCAGGATAAGGTTGGGTACATTATGTCTCAACAGACCACTTTTTTATATTTTCTGATATTTGACCCCTGTGATTTAATTACTTATTCAAAAATATAACATTAGAATAAAAACTAAATAAGTAAAAAATCCAACTTTTCGGAAAGCTGCCTAGAAGTGGGGGATTGGAATGTTGCTCTGTAACACAGTGGCTTCATTGTTTTTAATGTATGCATTAAAACGCATCTTTAATATGTTAATGGAGGACAGGAACACTAGTTGACATGGGAGTTCGTTTAATATTATAGTTAGGCATAAATGATCAAATACAGAATGATCGGTAATAAGAATTTTTTGTAGCATTGGGAATCATGGGAGTTAAAAATCAAATGTATTTGCACGATAAATGTGTTTGAATGGCCACTGAGAGTTTTTCTCCCTTCCTAACACTCCCTGTGCTTTTTAGTTACTATGAATTCCATTTTAATAAGAGGTTAGATGTCATTAATTACAAACTTAACATTTCAGCCTGGCATAAGCTTTCTTGTCTCCACAGGGTTTAAGAAAACGCAGTGAACTAGAGAACAATGGTTCTGTACCCAGAGCCAGGACTGGGGTCAGTCCACTAAATATCGCCTTTTTTGTCAATGTCTACCCTTAAAAATGAACCATAGTAAATTACAAATGGCTCAAACTGGCAAATTAGATATCATAATTAAAAAAAAAAGAAAATTTACAAAGAGCAGCTTTTATTATTGGTTTTCCACATGTATGGGCCACATAAAGGCACTGAGTTTAGACTCAAAGGATGACCGCAGCATACCTGCTTTTGCTTCCACAAAGGCTGTTTTTACTAACACTGAGACCAAGGAAGGTACACAAGGGAAGGAACACACATTCCAAGGACAGACCCTACAGAAATAACACACGAGCTCTTAGCCTGCAGTGTGGTGAAAGTCCAAAATACAGCACAATCTGAACAGTATTGTCTCAGCTTGGTGGGATTACGTGATGTTTATTTTCTACTTGAAGATATTTTTCAAAATAAATGTGTTACTTTCTGGTCAGAAAGAATATACGTCATTTAAAGTTCCATTATGAACAGCTTGCTCTAGCTTTGTATGAATTTTTCATGCCCTATAATCAAGATTTAGAAACCTATCAAGTGTGTATCCAACAATCGTCCCAGTCAAACCAATGACATTGAGGGTCCTGACCTGATTCTGCCCCCTCTCCTGACCCTTATCTTCTGTTTTGCTCTCCTGGCACCTGTCAGTGTGTCTTTTAAAAGCGAAGTCCAAGATTGAGGGCATGTGTGGAAAAGAGGACGAGGGGGAAGGGAATGACTGCTTTCCAGTGGAAACATCCCCTACAAAGCCAAAATGTCTCCTAGAAATGGAAGGAAGAGAGAGAATAATCACATGATCATTGGTAGCTTGCTAACAGAATGTGATTTATGCTTTATAGTGTGTCACCTATACCTACTTACTTCTTTATTGGTCGACTACAAAACCAGCTCTTTGAGTAGAAGGAAAAGAAATTCCTATTAAAGATTCTGCTTAGTGGGCCACGTCTGTGGCTCAAAGGAGAAAGGCGCCGGCCCCATATGCCGGAGGTAGTGGGTTCAAACCCAGCTCAGGCCAAAAAAAACTTCAAAAAAAAAAAAAATAGATTCTGCTTAGCATAAGCCTAGACACTCAGGCAAGTCCTTTAATTTTAAATGAAAAAAGCACCATTTCCTGTCACTCTGCAAATTAAGCTTTCTAGTCTCCACAGAGTCTCTTTTTCATGCACTACCTCTTCATACTGAGATCTTTCTTATCTTGCAAATCCCAGCAAAGATCTCCACACAGCACAGTGGGGGTAAAATAACAGCTCAGGGATCAGACTTGGATTCAGATTTTGCTCCGCTATGTAACAGTTGAGTGGCTTCAGATAGATGACTTAAATCCTGGGCCTTCAGCATCCTTATCACTGAGAGGTCTTCTTGCCTCACAAAACGCTTTGGAGAACTTGATGAGAAATCAAATACAAAATGCCTGTGTTTGATATTCAAGAAAGATTCCTTGCCTTGGTTTCTACCTTGAGACTTATAAAGTTCATATGTACACAAGAAAAAGTAAAAGAAGAAAAGAAGGAGGAGGAGGAGGGAGAGAAAGAAAGAAAAAAAGAAAAGGAAAAAAATTGAAATCCATTTTTAAGAGTTAGCCACTACTACAAAAAGAAATTTATATCCTAGGAAGCATCTGAATGGATCCCACTGCTGTCTTCTAGGGAAGACTTGGGCATTCATAGGGTGGCCAAACTTATGCCAAGACAAGTAGGAATTCCTCTAAGAACTTAAAGAAGGGCCATGTATAATCTACCCATGATACAGAAGGGGGGAAAAAAAGACCTGTATGAACATTTATACACATATAGACATTTTTTATAAGCTGTGAAGATCTGGCTCGTAAAAATAACTTACTCATTTCCAATTCTACCATTTTATTTAGACTCAAATTTATGGATCTTATTGGGATTCTAGGTTAGATAACTGAGTGTGAAGATAATGTTCACAAGTATCCTGTCAACCCAATTAAAACACAGTCATGTTGGGCCCAGTCTATAGATCTTCCTGGACCTCATTAAAGGAGAAGGAACTAGAAATTGGAATTGGGATGGATGGGGGACAGGTTAGAGACAAGCTGGGCTGGATGTAACCAATCCTTTTCTTCTCGATTTTATCCTTTGGGGAAACACACAGAAAAACCTCATTAAGTCAATACGGGTCTAGTAAATAAAAGTGGTCCACAATCCTAAGTACCTCTGATTCCCTAGCCAAATAGATAGCCCTCCTGTTGTTCAATTAAACATCAAATAACTCCAACTGGTGCAGATAGTGGTGATCTATGCTTTTCAAATTAAAGAGGTGTTCCCTGTTGTCTTGAATGGGATTTATAGTGAAAACAGAAAAGCAAACAATATAATCCCTATCCGGTCAGAATGTCCATTAGTTTATATACACGTGCACATACACTCATACACACATACCCAGAGGCAGACGCACAAACACTCATACTTTGATACTGCTTGACATTACTTCTCAAGTCAAATGAGATAACCGGTGGAAGACTCTCATACTGTAGTGGCTAGGAAGCCACAGAAAATAAGACATTCATGCAGTTTGTGAAAATGGGAAAGAGAAACTTATTTTTCACTGAATGTTAAAACATGCAAATACAACGTGATTCTGAGTCATTCACCTGACAACTCCACTTTTATAATCCTCTTCAAGGTACACCATAAATCACAAAATATAATCTGCTCTCCCAAAGTGCACCACCCTCTTTGACTTATCCAGCTTGAAATTAGAATAAGCATTTCTGGCTGCATCACCGACGATACTTAGAACAAAACCCTCATGAACCTCAGGAAGGTCAGAAGGAAAGAGGAGGTATAGCAAACAAAAGAAAGCTTGGACAAACTTTCCTGAACTTCAGAGATATTTCCATGTGGTTTATAATTACCCTGGGGAAGGAGGATCAAACAAATTTTTATTTTGCTGCTTCATCAAGATAGCAACTAGGTCTTCACAGAGCAAATTGAACTTCAAGAGCATATGATTCAAACACAATGTACCTGTGTGGGTGGCCAGCTTCATGCCTGGACATGGGCACACATGTAAAGGTGCTGGAATGGAGCATCATAAGTTTTACCCAGTGATCCACAGTTCTAGGTCCATTTTCTGCCTTTTACGAAGCTGCATAGAACTGGTTTCAATACAAAGCAGGGAAATCTCTAACATCGTTTGACTCTTACTGGCTTCTTTTGTTCTCTTCTGTTTGATAAAGCAGCAAATGTTTGCAGAGCATACTGTTTGTTGAAAACACAGGATACATAAGATGAATCTCTGACCATAAGAAATGTATCAATTATCAGAGGAAATCACAGGTTCATGTTCAAGCACTAATTAAAGTGAGGACAATCCTTGCAAAGCCTTGACTGGACACTTCCCACAAATGCTGCTTCTCTGCAGGACCCTCACTGATGAAAACTCTGAAAAGTCTGACTCACTATCTTTCTTTTTGTGCAAATTTTAGAGCAATATAAGAAAAAAGTACTAACCACACTATTTAATGAATACAAGAAACAAATATACTACTGCAAAAAAGGCACTGTGGAGACAGAAGACATCCTTGCCTGGTTCCAGTTCTAAGTAGAAAAGCTTTCAGTTTTACACCATTCAATATGATATTAGCTGTGGGTTTGTCATAGATGGCTTCAATCAGTTGAAGAAATGTGTCTATACCTATATTTTTAAGTGTTCTTGTTAGAAAAGGAGGCTGAATTTTATCCAATGCTTTTTCTGCATCTAATGAGAGGATCATATGGCCTTTGTTTTTGCTTCTTTTGATTTGCTGAATTACATTTATGGGTTTGCATATGTTAAACCAGTTTTGTATCCCCAGGATAAAGCCCATTTGATCATGATGTGTAATTTTTTAATGTATAGCTTCAATCTGTCGGCTAAGATTTTACTGAGTATTTTTGCATCTATATTCATTACTGAAATTGGTCTGTAGTTCTTCATTTTAGTTTGGTCTCTTCCAGGTTTTGGTATTGGGGTGATGTTTGCTTCATCGAAAGTGTTGGAGGAATTTCCTTCCTTCTCAATGTTTTGGAATAGTTTCTGCAGTATGGGCGTAAGCTTTGATAGAATTCTGATGTGAAGCCATCTGCTCCAGGAAATTTTTCTGTTGGAAGATTTTTTGTTTCTTTGATCTCAGTGCTTGATATTGGTCTGTTCAATAGAGAGGGTGTGATTCCAGGTATTTGTCCATTTCCTCCACATTGTCAAATTTCTGGGCACAGAATTTCTTGTAGTAGTCAGAGATAATCTCTTGTATCTCTGTGATATCTTTTGTTATTTCTCCTTTTTAATTTCTGCTACTACTACTCAACATAATGCTGGAAGTTCTAGCTAATGTAATCAGGCAAGAGAAGGCTATAAAGGGCATCCAAATGGGGACAGAGGAGGGCAAACTCTCGCTCATTACCCATGATATGATCTTATACTCAGAGAATCCCAGAAACTCCAAACACAAGACTCCTGGAAGTGATCAAGAAACACAGTAACGTCACAGCACCATTTGTGGTATAAAAGCCACAAATCAGTAGCTTTTGTATATGCCACTTACAACCAAATTGAGGAACTAATCAAAGACACAATTTCTTTCATAGTCGTTTCAAAGAAAATTAAATATCTAGGAATATACATAACAAAAGAGGTGAAGGGCCTCTATAAAGAGATTATGAAATCCTAAGAAAAGAAATAGCAGAAGATATTAACAAATGGAAGAGCATAGCATGCTCCTGGCTGTGAATAATCAACATTATTAAAATGTTTATACTTCCCAAAGCCATGTACACATTCAATGCAATCTCCATTAAAATATCAACATCATACTTTGAAGAACTGGAAAAGCATAGTTCTTTATTTCATATGGAACCAGAAAAAAGCCTATATAGCCAAGGAAATTTTTAGTGATAAAAACAAGCTGGAGGCATCCCTTTACCAGACTCTAGGCTGTATTGTAAGTCCACAGTGATCAAAAAAGCATGGTATTGTCACAAAAATAGACATTTGCAACTGAATAGAAAACCAAGAGATGAAATCAGTCTCTTATAGCTATCTGATCTTTGATAAAACAAACCAAAGTATACAATGGGGAAAAGAATCCCTATTCAATAAATGGTTCTGGGAGAACAGGATAACCCTACATATAGAAGACTGAAACTGGGCCCTCTCCTTTAACCACTTACAAAAATCAATTCAAGATGTTTAGAAGATTTAAATATAAGGCATGAAACAGTAAAAGTCCTAGAAGAAATTGTGGGAAAAATTCTTGAGGATGACAGCCTATGGAAAGAGTTTATGAAAAAGACTTCCATGGCAATATTAACAACAACAAAAATAAATAAATGGAATTTAATAAAACTGAAAAGCTTCTATATAGCTAAGGACACAAAAATCAAAGCAAATAGATAACCTTCAGAAAAGATATTTGCATGTTACAAATCTGACAAGGGCTTGATAACTAGGATCCACAGAGAACTCAAATTAATCAACAAAAAAGAGCTAACAATCCTATCACTGGGTAAGAGACATGAACAGAACTTTGTCTGAGGATGACAGATAAATGGCTAAAACACATGAAAAAATGTTAATTGTCCCTAGACATTGGAGAAATGCAAATCCAAACCCCCCTGAGATGTCACCTAACCCCAGTAAGATTAGCCCACATCACAAAGTCCCCAAACTGCAGATGCTAGCGCAGATGCAGAGGGAGGGGAACACTTTTACACCCATGGAGGGACAGCAAACTAATACAACCTCTTCAGAAAGAAGTATGGAAAATCCTCAAAGAACTTACATTAGATCTCCTATTTGACCCCACAATCTCACTACTAAGCATCTACCCAGAAGAAAAACAATCCTTTTATCATTTTTAACTCTTTAACTCTTTTTTTTTTTTTTTTTGAGACAGAGCCTCAAGCTGTCCCCCTGGGTAGACACCCAGCTATTTCTTGGTTGCAGCCATCATTGTTGTTTGGCGGGCCTGGGCTGGATCGAACCTGCCACCTTTAGGTGTATGTGGCCAGTGCCTTAGCCACTTGAGCCACAGGTGCCAAGCCAACAATCCTTTTATCATAAAAACATTTGCACTAGTTTATCACAACTCAATTTACGATCACCAAGATGTAGAAACAACCTAAATGCCCATCAACTGAAGAATGGATTACAAATTGTGGTATATGTATACCATGGAATACTATTCAGCATAAATAAGGTGCTGACTTTATATCTTTTATATTGACCTGGATGGAGTTGAAACACATTCTTCTCAATAAAGTATCACAAGAATGGAAAAGCAAATATTCAATACTAATATGAAGCCAGTAGATGATCTAATTTATGCCCACATGGGGGAAAAATCATTTTAATTCAAGTTGAGAGTGGGGAAGAGTGGGGGAAAGAGAGGGCTTGGGGTGTTCTCACTTAATGGGCACAATGTAGGGGTGTATGGCACACCTTTGGGGTGCAAGACACAACTACAAGAGGGACTCTACCTAACAAATTCAAATATTGTGAACAGGTTGCTTGTATACTCACATTAACCTGAAGCTAAAAAAATAAATAAATAAAAAGAGGCACTATGCAGGACTATGCATTGTTTTTTTAAATCTCAACTTTTGAGTGAATAGAAGAGTTAAGTCTCTATCTAGGAGAAGGAAGACTAGCTGCAGCTACAACTAAATGTTTCTACATTTAGTGGTTAAACTTTTCCCTGAGGCAAATTTGAAATAATTCACAGTCACTCATTGCAAAATTACAATGTGTTTAAAGCACAGAGAAAACATCTATATTTGGTAACAGAAGCAGAAGATTTTTATAAACAATATTAAATCAACTTTATATTTGAACATTTGCAAAGTTAGAATAAAATGGCCAAACAATACTTTGCATGTCTTCCTATTTTATGAATGCCTCAATTCAAAATAAATTTCTTACTACTCAAAGCAATCTACAAATTCAACGCAATATCTATCAAAATGCTAGTGACATTCTTCACAGAAATGGAACAAACAATCCTCAAGTTCATATGGAACCATAGAAAAACTCAAATAGCCAAAGCAGCCTTGAGCAAAAAAGAACAAAGCTGGAGGCATCATTCTACCTGATTTCCAAATATACTACAAAGCTATACTAACCAAAACAGCCTGGGACTGGCATGAAAACAGGCACATAGAACAATGGAAAAGAATAGAAAACACAGAAATAAATTCATGCATTTACAACAAACTGACTTTTTACTAAGGTACCAAAAAAAAAAAAAATATGCACTGAAGTATGGACAGCCTCATCAATAAACGTGCTGAGAAGACTTGATATTCATATGTAGAAGAGTGAAACTAGACCTGTATTTCTCAATATGCACAAATCAACTCAAAATGGAATACATACTTAAATGTAACTAAAACTAAATGTAACCACTAGAAGAAAACATAGGAGAATCACTTTGAGACATTGGTCTAGGCAAAGATATTTTTTAATAAAATCTCGAAAGCATAGGGAACAAAAGCAAAAATAGACAAATAGGATTCTATGAAACCAAAAAGCTTCTGCATAGCAAAGGAAACAATCAACAAAGTGAAGCAACAACCTGCAGATGGAAGAAAACACTTGCAAATTATCCCTCTAATAAGGGTTTAGTATCCAAAATAAATAAAGAACTCAAACAACTACACAGCAAATGATAATAATATGGTTAAAAAATAGACAATTGATCTGTATAGATTTTTCTCCAAAAAAGGCATACAAGTAGGCAACAAGGATAAAAAAAAAGATAAATGTCACTATTCATCAGGGAAATGCAAATCAAAACCATGATGAGATATCACTTCATCCCAGTTAAATTGGTTATGATCAAAAAGCTAAAAAATAACAAATGCTGGTGAGAATGCAATGAAAAGAAAACTCTCACACATTATGGGTAGAAATATAAATTAGTATAGCCAAGATGAAAAACAGCATGGAGTTTCCTAAAAGAAAACCTAAAAATAAAAATACCATGTGAT
The DNA here is from genome assembly GCF_000181295.1 of Otolemur garnettii. NCBI lineage: Eukaryota > Metazoa > Chordata > Mammalia > Primates > Galagidae > Otolemur > Otolemur garnettii. The sequence goes on along the minus strand of NW_003852555.1, from coordinate 2,948,692 downwards.
CTAGCAATCTTACTGCTAGATTGCAGCGAGATATACAGATCCAAAGGAAAACAAAACAGCACATTGAAGAGATATTTGTTTGTCCATGTTTATAGTATCACTATTAACAATGGCCAAGACATGGAATCAGCCTAGGTGGCCATCAGTGGGTGAATAAATAAAGGCAATATACACAAAGGAGAATTAGTCCATTAAAAAAAACAAACAAACAGGAATCTTGTCATTTTTGACAACATGAATGAACCTAGAGCAGCAGCCCCCAACCTTTTTGGCACCAGGGACTGGTTTCACATAAGACTATTTTTCCACGTATGGGGGGTGGGGGGAACCCCACCACCATGCAGCTTGGTTTGTAACAGGCCCAGACTGGTAGGGACCAGGGATTGGGGACTGCAGGCCTAGAGGGCATTATGCAAAATAAATAAGCCAGGCACAGAAAAACAAAAACTGCCTGGTCTCAGCCATATGTGGGGGCTACAAAAGTTGATCCCAGAGAAGTAGAGAGCAGCACAGTGGTAGAGGCATGAGCGGGGAATAGGGAGAGTTGGTTGATAGGTACACAGTTACAGTTATGTAGGAGGAATAAAATCAGATGTTGTAAAGCCTGGTAGGGTAGCTATAGTTAACTATAACTTATTTTGTTTTTCAAAAGAGCTAGAAAAGATAATTTTGACTATTCCTAACACCAAGAAATGATACATGTTTGAGATGAAGAACTCAACTTACCCAGAATTGATCACTGTACATTGTATACATGTATCAAAACATCGCAAGTACCCCATTCATATGTACAATTATGTGTACTATGTACCACTTAAAAATTTGTTTAAAGAATGAATTTCTCCAAGTATGGGAGATTCTTAAGCTGGTGAGCTTTATCTTGTTTCATGACCAAAGTCATTATTATTCTGGTGGCGGTGCTGTTGTTGTTTGACTATTGAATTGTTTTAATCCATTCTATTTCTAAGCTGTTTGCTGAGGCAGAGAATGGAATGTATACAATATTAAAAGAAAAACATGTCCTTACATATGTATATGCAAGCCAGGTTTACAAAATTGGGGAGTTTTTTTCATTAATCGTTTTATGCAGTTAATTCTAAGGACCAGGTCTAACATTTCAAAATACCAGAGTTCTGCTGTTACCCATTTTTGGTTTCTTTAAGCTGTGTGTCCTGAATTATGACTAGGCGTAGGTAGGTTTGTTACTAGATTTACCAAATACCTTTCTCCTTCACGGAACACCCATTAACTTCAAGTGTGGCAAACCAAGAGGAAACCCTGCAATAGAGATGCTTCATCCTCTTTTTGTCCTTTCTAGAACTCAAACGTAAGTCTTAACTCGGGAGACCCAAGTGATTTTTTTTTCTCCCTGATATTTAGAAATAACTTTCACCAGTTTTATTACTGTATGCTTGCTGACATACTCATTATAATAATTACAATCTATTGAATGTTCACCAGCTGCCAGGCCTGTGGCCAAGTTTGTTATAGGCATTTGTTTCTATTATAGGCGTTTGTTTTATTTAATCTTCGCAATTCAGCCAGGTGGGTACTATCATTAACCTCCTTTTGCAGATGAAAAAAAAAAAGTGAAGTTTAAAGAGAGTAAGGGACTTGCCACAAAATCACACAACCGGTAAGGGGCACAGCATTGACTGGCACCCTTGGAAGCCTTCGTTTTCAACCTCCATAATAAGTTTGCAAAAGTTTGAACTTTCTGGAAATGGTACCTGTATCACATTATGTACATAGAGATTCTACCTCAATTCATGCAATACCCTGCTTAAGAAAATAATTTCTAAGAAAAAAGGGGAGACTTCACCTGAAAACAAGCTGCTGCTTAAGTTAAGTGCACAGATTAAGTAAAATTTAGAAATAAAAATTGGCTACTAAGTTTTCTCATATTCTTTTCCGGTAGTCTCTCTTTCACTACTAATTTAAATTGCAAAGTGAGAGGGGAAACCCAAGAAGTGTTAGAAATACTGCAGAATTTGAGACTCTGTCCATTTCTACCCAAACTAAATCTTAAATTCTAATATACATATTTTCAATTGTAAGAAATGGATTTTTCCTTCACACTCTTAATCGTATGTCTGTCAGTAAATCATGCCTTAACTATTCGATTTATATAGTAAAGGGGACTTGCACATGCACATTGTTAATGGAACACTTTAAAAATTTTTATTAGGTAAAAGAGAAGACTGAGCCAATTGGGAAGCACGGGACATTTTGAATTCTTTTGTGCCTCACTGTGCTGGCTGAAATAAAGCCTTTCCTTTAAAAAAAAAAAAAATTTATTGGGTAACATTTGGTATATGCAAAAGAATATATGTGAAAAATACAGGTATATAAATTACAAAACATAAAGTTACAATAAATACTGGCTATGCTACCAGCAAACACAAGAACTACAGTATCACCATCATGTGGGCAACTACCGTAGCTACATACGTCCTCCCCATGCCTTTTCCAACTTCCTGCCCCCAAAGTGGCAACTACCATCATGAATTTGCTTTTATCATTCCCTTACTTGTTAAAAGCAATTTTCTCACATCTGTATACCCTTAAATGATAGATTAATTTTGCAAAAGTTTGAACTTTCTGGAAATGGTACATGTATCACATTATGTAGATATTCTACATCAATTCATGAAATTATTCTTATTATTGTATATTGCTATGGTTCATGTGTTCTCCTTTTATGAATATAATACTCTTATCTGTTCTCCTGGCAATGGGCATTTAAGTGGTTTCCCGCTTTTTGCCCTCATAAACAAAGTCTCTGCAAAAGAGAATTGTACATGTGTTTTTGCAAGACTGTGTCTAGATCCAGGACAGGCGCCATTCTAGAGCAACAGTTGGAAGTTCTCTCTCAAAATCTAGTTCCCACGCTAAGACTTACAAATGTTGCTTTTTTTATTGTGCCAAATGCTTACGAAGTTACATTTTGTAATAAAAAAGACATTGTTACTAAGTGAACATTCTGTTTACTGTAAGTGTGTACCAAAGCAGGAAGCAAGTATTTTGTGGTCATGAATATTTGCCATGTAACGATTTAAATAAAACGCAACTATAACAAAATAATGGAGCTTAAAAAAAATGCCTAGGATATCGTTTGAGTGTGATCTTTCTGACCAAATAAGAAAGCTAAAAAGGCTTTTAGCAGTGTTAAACTCATGCTTGCTTAATAGTCCGTTGCAGAACTCACTCTAGCAACAGGAAGGTGTGCGACGTTAAAATGTGTACAGGGACAGGTAATGGCAACGTCAGTCAAAGCGAAGAAAGTAACACCAGGCATATTGTTTATGGCCACAGTCTAACCTCTTCCCTTACAGCCAATTGACATTATGGAAGAAGGATTGGGTTATAAATTCAGCTGAGGAAAGAACCTTAGCAAGCGCCTGGTTCAATAGCCATGAAACTTCAATTATATACTTTTTAAAAGTAAAACAATCTAATGAGCGTATCACGTATCAGAACTCTTTTTATTGCAAATGACAGAAAAGCCAATGTAGCCCATACGCCAAAAGGGAAGTTATTGGATCTTGTTTATTAAGAAGTTTTGGGTCTAGCTTCTTCTGGGGCTCAGTTCAGAGTCTCAAACAGTGTCGCAGGATCTGGTCCTTCTCCCAGTCTTGGCCTTCCTCCCTTTCCTGTCGAATATTAGAGCCACACGATCCCAGGTTCAGGGCTGGCAGAAAACGAGCATGCATTTCTCTCTGCAATCCCTACCAAATATGCCAAATATCATGGGCTCCCCCTGCGTTGCACGCCCCGCTCAAAGTCAGCCAAGGAGGCCGAGAGAATGCAAGGTTCTGATTGGCTGCACTCTCCTTGCCCGCCCACCTCTGGTCAGAGACCAAGTCAGCCTTATTCAAAACACTTTGCTCAGCCTGAGGGAGGAAATGATTCACCAGGGAAACCCGGAGGGGTGTGTCACAGAGGAGTGTTGAAAAGATGCTAAGTGGCTGATTTTCACTTCAATGCCATTTTTTCCCCCTGCTTCTGCAGAATTTCATTTCAGGTTCTACATCTCATTCCTAATTACCCTTCTCCTTCTGCTTTGCTGGAGTTATTTCCTGTTCTCAAAGTCGAAGGAGGATATGCAAATCAGATTGATTTGGGTGCCAAGCGGCGCCCCGCACACTAGCATTACAGAGAAGGATATCTGCACACCGTGACTCGGAGTAACCCACCACGGCAGGCAATCTGTAGTCGTAGAGAGGAATCGACATGCCTGCAATCCCCCTCCAGCAAGTCTGAAGGGAATAATTATTTCATTCAATAGTTTCAAAATGTCCCAAAGCAAGTTTTAAGCCTTTAGCACTCAAAATATCTTTTACCACGACTTACACTGATCTCACTTTGGGTTTCAGTTCTCTTGCCATCCTCACAAAATTCTATGCGTCATCTCAAGACAGAGGCGATCTCCCCCTTTGGCTCCCAAACGGTTTAAAATCTGTGGGTAAAAGGACTAACTACAACATAGTGCTTGCCCGCCGACACTCCCCTTGGCTCCTTCCTGGGAAACGCGTATGAAACATATGCTCATTAGTTACAGGAACCAATTTAAATGATAATTTTTTTCAAATGGCCAACATCAAATAAACTCCGGGAGTAAACATCATCGCAACATGGTAAACAAGCTATGAAGTGCAGCTGAGTGTGAAGGTGATTGTCAAGGGACAGGGCTGGTGAAAAGGAGGCAAGCAAAACAATCTACTACCGGATAATAATGCAAATTTCTCATGCAGTGTACTTGATTACTTCTCCCTTAGCTCTGCTGCCACACCCCACCCTGAAGGTTAAAAAAAAAATCCTGATCTCTTGCTGGCATGTTCAATGCCCAGTAAAAGTAGGGAGAGAGATTTCACACCGGGGACGTGGGCGACCCGGGTTGGGTGTGCAGCCACCTGGGTCCCTAAGGTGTGTTTGAATAGGGACATGAGTATTGTGACGCTGTTGCTATTATGTCTTCAAACTTCAGATGATCACAGATTTGTTATATAAGCCAAAGCTACTATTGTAAGCTTCACCAATAAAGCTACATAAAAAAATAGCCCCACCCTTATCTGCTAATATTAAGCTGAGTTTTCAATAGTACTATACGACTTAGACCATCTTAGGGAAAATATTAAGGCCAACTAACATTTTCCAGGCACCCGTTTAAACACCAAAAATACAAAGAGAACAACGGACTGAGAATATTTGAGTTGATGTCAAGCAATAAAAGGGGAAGTCTCCAGATTGGCAAAGGAGGAGGAAGATATTCCCAGCAGAAAACCTTATGTGCAGAGAAATGAAAATCTATGACCCCTTCTGAAAGTAGCAAATTCCGGAATGGGGGGGGGCAGGAAGAAACGGAGTTTAAAAAGGCAGCTTTGGCCTTACGTGTTGCAAATTTCAAACAGTAAGTATTTTAAATATTTAGGTACAGTGAAGTAAGAATAAGAAAAAAAAAATGAATCATAATCTCAATGCCCAATTAACCTTGTTGGCAACTTTCTAAATAAAACCATAAATATACGTGGGTCATTAAAATCATACACACTAATACAGGAAGGAAGTAAAAGCCCTTTTCTCTAATTTCTCTCTCCAATAGGAAATGGCTATTAATAGTTCCTTGATTTTTTTAAGAAAAAAGTCAATTATTCAAATTGTTAAATAAATAATACTACACACACTGTTCTGCATCTTGTGAGGATTTTTTTTCCTTGAGGGGATTGTGATATCTGTGTATGAGACTTTCCTGGCAACATACACAGCCCTAACTCAGTTTTATTGGCACCTTAGTATCATTCCATTGTAGGATTGAAACTAGTTAACTGATTTGACTGATGACTGTTTCAGTAGTTTTCTGGGGGATGTTTTGAATTGCAATTTTATATAAATATCTTGGCATGTAAATATCTCTCCATAATCTTTTCATTTTATCCCTCCATCAACAGTTTATCCAGTGTGTTTTTACCCACAGACCTGCCAGCCATCAAATCTTTTAAATTTACTGATAGTTTAAAATTCATATCTTGATTATTTTATTTCTGTTTCTTTTCTTTTCTTTCTTTCTTTTTTTTTTTTTTTTTTTTTTTTTACGAAAAGTACCAG
>NW_003852555.1:2936821-2941895 GCF_000181295.1 Otolemur garnettii | reverse complement strand
CCTAGTATGAGAGGATCTAGAGCCATCTCTGGCCTTTATAACTACGCACAGGATTTTATCCGTATTCCTAACACCAGGTTTCAGAGAGAGAATGAACTTCAGCAGATTCCCTGGGTACATACAGTTAATACCCTGTCTCGCTGACCCCCTGCCACCATGAAAGCAAACCCATATTTAGGTTCAAAACCCATGTTCCCAGCTTGCCCATAAGATAGGTGACTCTATTAGAAACAAAACTGTGTTCTTAGTAACAACATTGTCAGCAAAACGTCAACATAGGATATAGACAATTTGAAGTTTTTAGAGAACAAAATCAGGCAGGAGCAGAAGGGGAGTGTTTCTGTGAGAGACCCCATTTCCTTCTATAAAGGGCTGCTTTGCAGGTAGGCAGGGACCCCGGGCTGGCCTTCCATGTACCTTCCATTCAATCCAAAGATGGTGCCTCCTCTGAGAATAAATACCAATAATTTAAACTGGCTTTTAGGGAATATTTTCATGTCGTATTGTCTAGTTCATCTCATGGAGTTTGGTTTAAGGCTTAAATTTCTTTATTTTCCATAATGAGCCACATTAGCAAAACACAATGACTTGAACAACTTCTGTCCTGAGGTTTTTTTCTTTATGGAGTTGTTAGGATAGAAAATCCTGCTGTATTTGATGATAATGATGCTCACAGTCCCAGTCCTCTCCATGACCTCTCAACCTGATATTGTATTAAAAGCATTTCTGTAGTCTTTTGAAATCTTCCCACAAATTCATTGTGGAGACTAAATGGGCCCACGTGCAGATTACCAGGGAAGAGTCCTCCTTTTCCCCTTTGCTTTTTCTTTCCCTACATTTGTAATCCAAAAATCAGAGAAGCAAAAACTTCATCACTATGGAGATAACCATGTGCCTTATTCTTCCTTCTCTCTGGCTGTGAAAAATAAGTCTGTGCAGCACACATAACACTGTAATTGGCTCTCTGGTGCAGCTGCCATTGGGTCTTTCCTATAAGAAATTATATTAGCCTTCCTTTTAAATGTGTTCAGGGTAATAAGTCATTCTTGACATTCACCATTCATAAAACAAAATGTCTGTGTTAGAAAATCAGCCCCAAGCTTATCAAATAATTAATACCAGATTTGTAAGTGACACAGATGATGTCAGGGTTTTGTATTAAGTCGGACCTTGATCCCCAGCATTTACTGGTTGCAATCCTTTTACTAACAGGTTAACATCTGCCAATGAGTAATACTTGGTTTCAGGAAAGAACAGCTTTTATTGATTTTATTCCTATAACATTTAATAGGTTGCCAACTTTTGAAGCCAAATACTTTTTTTTAACCACCAGAGAGTATGAAATGGCCAAGCAACCTCTTTCATAATTTTTAAGCCTTAAGGGAGTAATCTTTAAGGCTAAAAAACTCCTATTCAGTCTTTGGCAATGAATCACTTCAGAAATCATCAATAAGTTAATTGTCTTCTTACTTCTAAGTGATCAGTCTGTTGAGTAGAAAGTAGAAAGTCATTCTATGATGAAGTTCAAGTACAGAAGACTTTGAGTTAGCTATGCTATCTAGATAGAAAAGAGAACAAATAAAAGAAAAGAGAAGGAAAGAAAATCTTCCTAAATTAGTCAAGTGTCCTGCAGAATTGCCAGAAAGGCGTCTACTATAATCCATGAGGATTAGATTTGGGGATCTCCATTTGAATTAATGTTTAGATTACTGTGATACAGCTGGTTACAAAGAGAAATATTTGTAGATATATAAATATACACAGGATAGTATGCACACGTGTACGCTTTGCTCCATCAGCTGAGAGGATGTAGAAGTGATGACACGCTAATGGCAACCAACATACCTACCACCAGACCCTGTTTTCTAAACTCATTCTACAAAAAGGAATCACAGTTCCCTGGAGAAATAATGGACACTGGGATTAGGGCAGCAAACATACATAATGAAGCTGGATCATCTTGGGGTGCCAGAAAGTAAGAAAGTATTAAAAAAAAAAAAAAAAAGCTCCACAATGACAGGGACATAGTAAAGGGACACAGAGACCATCTGAAAAAGCTCCAAAGGGCCAAAGTTGTAACAATTTGGGCAATAAAGTTAAATAGTATTGAATTATAACTCAAAGTATAAAATAAATATCCATGAGTCTATATTGATAAAAGTAAAAGACTGAAATGCAAATGGAGGAAAATAGACTAATCCCCCGTGTTGAAGAACTCCAGGTAATTCAGGAAGATATTCCACCCTCAAGGAGGAAGAGCATAGCTCCTCACTCTTTAAGTGTGGGCTGAGCAGTGAGTACTTTCCTATGGATACAGAATAGAAAAGGGAAACAAAAAAACCCCAACAAACACCATCCCAGGCAGGTGGTCACAGTTGACATCCACAGTGAGAAGTCACGGTGGTAACCTGAACACTTGCTAGACTGCGATGAGAATGACATTGTCCTCTGTGGTCTTCCAAAACCCACAACCCTGGTCTAATTGTGAGGAAAACCTCACACAAATCCCAAACTGAGAGACAGTCTACAAAACACTTGATCAGTACTCCTCAAACGGTCAAGGTTAAATGGTCAAGGTCATCAAAAACAAGAAAAGTTTGAGAATCTGTGACAAGGAAGACGAGCCTAAGGAGATATGACAACTAAACATGTGGCATTATGTGATATCCCTGGGTCAGATAAAGGACAGTAGTTACAACTAAGGAAATCTGAACAAAGTGTGGGCTTCAGTTAATAACCAGGCGTCAGTAATGGTTGATCCATTATGACAAATGTACCACGGTAATACAAAATGTTAATGATTGGAAAACCTGCATGTGGGCTTTATAAGAACTCTTTGTACTACCTTGAAATTTTTCTGGAAAAATCTAATTGTATTCTAAAATTTAAAAGCTTATTTAATTAAAAAAAAAAAAACTCCCCAATTTACTTTTTATTATTCATATGGACTTTAATTGTGCACTATTTTTATGACAATTGAGCTGAATTATTAGTCTCTGATGCCAAATGTAACATATTTATAAGTTGGTTCCTCTAAGTGCCTTAATCAAAGCCTTAATTTTACCCTGAGAATGGTCTTTTCGATTGTTAGGAAAATATTTTCTAAGTTGTTCACGGGCTGTCATTGGGTTATTACACCATTTGTGATAAAAGACTACTATAGCTTGACTCTCCATTTTATTGAAATTCTATAATGATCATTCTTCTAAAAACACTCTAAACTCTGGTCAGCCTCACTCAGAGTGGTAATGAGGGTGGAATGTATCATTGCAAGCCTAATTCTGCCCATTATATTCCTGCCTCTCCATTTATGCTAGTCTAAAAGTGTTATTTGAGCTGGAAGATCATTCTGTAACCTTCAGATTACTGCTGGGTGGCTTCAGCAGAAAAGGAATTACCAATGCATTAAATTTGAATTAGCTCTGAGAAATCATGCAGATGTATGCACGGAACATTATAGCAGTACTGTCTCCCAGGCACAGCAGAATTGCTTTTATGCAGTTTTAAAGAATCACTTGAGCAACCCTTAAATTGCACACATGATGAAGCTGAGCCAGCATTTTCTGTTTCAAAAATTTGAGAAAAAAAAAAAAAAAAAAAGATCCTGCATCCCAAATATAGTCTCTTGGGGAGTTGTCTTTCAGAGAAACCTGATCACACAGGGACTGCTGCTGAGTGGACTGTTTGGGTTTTAGCCCCACCACATTAGAGTGCTCTGGCAGAGCGACTGCAGAAGTGTCACTTAGACTAATGATTATGAATAATGCAGAGGGTCATATCCTCTTAGTTACAAGTCATTTACACGCTCTCCCTTTAGACTGCATAGCCTGGTTCATTTTTTTTTTTCCTCCTACTAGGAAATAACTCATTGAATAGATGTTCAAAGTTGAATTTATTGACATTCTATTTTTCTTCCATAATGCCAGGCTTGCAAAACAACCAAATGAAAAATTCCAAGACACCGACCCGCAGTCAAATTATAGGAAAAAGGAGGCTTTTTTTTTTTTTCTCCCCTTCAGTCTGTCAGAGTGCTTCCCATTTTAAAGGTCTGACAGTTCTAATCTCTCTCTGTCTCGCCCTTCTATCTTCAGTTAAATTAAAAGGTGGTGTGGAGACGTGTGCAGGGGGAGAGGGAGAGAGATGAGCGCAGAGATCCGCACATCTCAATCTGTAAGATACATTGTTTCAGGGAACTAGTCGGGAGGGAAGGCAACAGGAAGATCAGAGAATCTCAGGTTAGGAATTCAAGTCTGTCAGATTTATGAATCTGTATTTTTATGACTCTAAGGCCTTAAGTCTACACTTAAGATGAGAGGCAGGCCGTAGATAATTCTGTACATCATAGCAAGTGATGTGAATAGTGATATGACTCTTTAAGCACAACTATGTGGACGGGTGATGAACTCCGCTGAAAGGCAGGGATTTGCTTTCCTGTTGCTTGCTGAGCTTAGTTTCAGAAAATAAAATAAAATAAGGAACATTGAGTTTTCCCCAAAAGTGGGTCCTGCACTACCTTCTTCAAAGTCAGAGACCATTTTTCATGACAAAGCCAGCCTGGAGCAGGAGAAAATGCCTTTTCCAAATTGACCCGGCAGATTTCATACAGATGATAGCTGAGCAGGGCAGAACCTCTCAAGATTCCAAAACCCACTTCACAACCACCCATCCTTGTTATTACTGTTACTGCGGTCGTCATTCAGCCATGCAAAGTGCCCATCGATATCGCCTCGCAGCAAGGGGCTTCCAGACAGCTAGACCACGCTGAAAGGAGGCCCTTTGCTGCCAGAAACGGAGGGACAGTGCTCTGGAATTGCTGTTCACATTTCTAACAAGTTGCTTACTGATGGTGGTAGAGCGATTCAGGAATGGCTTTAAGCGGCCACATTTTGTTACTCTGGAGGGACTGGGATCAAAGGCATCTGGGGGGATCTCTCAGGAGCACACAGCACTCCCTAAGTCGTAGGCCATAGAGTTAACCATCACATGGCACTAGCTGGGCCCCGTTCCCACTATCCCTCTGTGCTCCCCAGATAAACTCAGAAAAGCTCCCGAAAGGCAACTCGTGCCAGCACAG
>NW_003852555.1:2932760-2935852 GCF_000181295.1 Otolemur garnettii | reverse complement strand
CTGGGCTTCTGGAGGACTTTAAGTAAAAGGGAGAGGAGAGAGAAGAGAGCCTCTGTGGGTTGTTCTCCCTACGCTGGGAAGGGAGACCCTTCTGTGATTTCCAGGTCCTGGGACTCAGGACCTACAGCCCAGAAATTGCTGGAGGAGGTGCAGAACCTCCCAGAGCACTGGCTGCAGGGGTGTCTGGGGAAATGATAGATCCCTAGGCTGCCCAAGGCTGAATGAGTGCAAAGCACCCTGTCCTGCCCTGTCCTCACCTTGCTGACAGGGTTGAACTGGCAGTACCAGCAATCTCCCTTGATGTTTTGTTCTGTGTAACACTCATGGATCTTTATTTACATGGAAGGGCCTCCAAGATGGTTAGGGAAGGGAATTTTTAACATTAAGTATAAAAGGGCTTTGAATAACTTTGGATTGATTTAAAATTAACAAAGAAATTTGATATTACTGCAGACCAAGATTGCAGGTGAACATCCATCCCTACTATGGGCAGCCCTCCAGATGACCTAGGAATCCTTAGTTAGGCTGGCTGGCCTCATGGGCCTGCAAACTGTGTGGGTTGCACAGGGCCCCTTTCAGATAGGGCACCCCTTTCTACTATGCTTTAATGGTGTGGTATCATTCAGCCTTTGGAAATTTTTGATTATATCTGTAAGTTGTGCTATGTGAGTGAAGTCTGACTGGCAATGGAGCCTTCTGAGGAGGGTGATGTACTTGGTGCCAGTGCCAGATCCACAGTGTCTGTGGATTCCCAGAGCCTGTCTTTAAGAGTTTGGGCACAAATTTTAAGTCTCTGGCCTAAGAACCCAGGGCAGGGAGTCCTGGTGCTTGGGCAAAACACTTTATCAGTAAATTATTACAAAATGAAAGTGTACAAATGGACATTGCAATTAATTACATCAAAGAGTTGTTAGAATTCCTCAGAGAGCTTAGAATCTCTGGTTTTAAAAACTGTTGCAAGATTGCAAAGCAAACATCCACACGATTAGAAATATAAATTAAATTTAACCATTGTCACATTTGACAGAATAATACACTATTTTTGTATGAAGCTTTGGGTGAATCAATTATTAATGAGGGAGACCATTTTAAAATCAGTTTCTCCTTGTAATTGAAGAGACAATGATAGAATATATAAATAGGCATTTTGAATTAGATACAAATCATGAAACCACTTTCGGTTTTGTTATATGACCTCCTTAAGTCACAGGAAATGTCAAAGGAAGTATTAAAATGCCATTGTATAAATTTACATGTAAAATAAAATTCAGGCAACATGTAGCTGATTTGTATAAAGAGTTAAATCTTTTTAGAAAAATGCCTACCCAAGAATTATCAGCTCTAGAGGTACTAAAACATGTATTTTGAAATAACGTACCAGAAATTTATTCCAATATCAACATAACCTGTAAAATATTCTTAAAAGCCTTAGTAATTGTTGCATCTGCAGAAAAATAATTCTCCAAATTAAAAATTATTTGCAATCTTGTATTTTTCAAAAGCAACTGATATTGCTTTCCATTATATTGGGGAAAAATGTAGTAGCTAAAAGTACAAATTCGGTGGCCTAATAAATAGCTTTGCAGAAAAATAAACCAGAAAAAAATTATGATAAAGATATCACATTCATAACATGTCTTTATTTGTTACATAAATTTTGATCTCAAAGTGTTATTTTTTATAATTTATAAATTTATGCTGTTATCTGTAATAATTATTACCCAACTGTATTTTATAAGCAATAAATTATTTTGGAAAAAGCCCCCTGATTGCATTTTGCTCTGGGACCCACAATTATGTAGCCAACCATTTAGCAAAGTCTGGAGATGTTTTGACTGCGGCAGCTAACAGGGGAGGTGTTACTGACATTTAGTGGGCAGAGGCCAGGAATGCCAAGCTCTCCAAAATACACGGGGAGCTCCCACAATGAAGGATCATTAAGCTCAATGCGTCAAGGCTGCAAAATTTTGCTGCAGACTGATTTAACTCATAAAATTGGAACAAGTCATTTTACAATAGCCAAAATGTGGAAATAAAGTAAATGCCCACCAACCAGGGATGGATTGACAAACTGTGATATACATATGCCATGGAATACCATTCAGCCATTAAAAAGATGGAAATGTTACGTCTTTTGTATTAACCAGGATGGAGGTGGAACACATTTTTCTTAGTAAAGTATCCCAAGAATGGAGAAGCAAGAATCCAAAATACTAATATGAAGCCAGTAGATCGATGATCTCACACCCACGTAAGAGAAAAATTCAAATCAATTTTGAGGGACAGGGAAACAAGGGAGTGGAGAGAGGGGAGGAGGGAGGAGGATGGGTGTGCTCCCACCTCACGGGCGCAATGTAAGGGTGTATGGCACACCTCTTGGGGGCAGGACGCAATTATAAGGGACTCCACCTAACAAATGCAAATATTGTAGCCTAGTTCTTTTTACCCTCAAATTAACCTGAAACAATAATAAAAATATTTGGAGCAAACTAATTTAGCATATAGAAATGATTTAGAGTCCCAATAGTGATTGACATCAAATTGCCTGAGCTTCGTGGAATACCAGGCATAGTGCACACAGGGGTTCACTGAATCTGACATAAGCTGACTTGAAGAAAATAAAGAACAGAAACAATTCTTGAATATGTAAGATGTGGGGTTGTAGCATCACATACCAGTGTAGCCCTCATTCAGAATTGCTGAGCCACAGTGAGCATCACTTACGAAATGCCTAAAACTGGAACCCTGTGCTTTCAAAACCAACACCTGTGGCCTTCTGGGAGAATCATGTGTAGATTGAAGAAATGCAGTGAGTCTGTGATGGGCTGAGTTTGAAAGAGTAATGCAGTACTTTCAAACAGCAAGGCAGGTGTCTACAGGATGGGAGTAAAAAGTACAAAAAGAAAAATAAATAAAACATTATAGATATTTGCTAGTAAGATAAATTTTTAGCAGATAATGCCAACCCCATAAACCTACTTTGAGAATATCTACAGAGACAAGGGTCTTGAAGACAAAATGTAGACACCTATCTCAGACTTGGAATTTCTACAAACACTGACTCTGTGCCTGGAAAGGACAGGGTAGTATTC
>NW_003852555.1:2925128-2932361 GCF_000181295.1 Otolemur garnettii | reverse complement strand
TTTCACCTTTGATAAAAATAACTTCCCACCAAAAACTGAAGTTGTTTCTAAGGCCTGAAACTTCAGGCCCTAGGAAATACGTGGATGTATGTGAGTGACTCTTGGTTGTGACACACTGCTGAAAGTGCACACCAGTGTCAGATACCTGAGGCCAAGAAAAGGTGGCGAGTTTCAGAGCACTGAGGAGTCCAGCTTTTGAAGGTGTTCACATTGTCCCAACATCAGGGCTTCAGTCACTAAGGCTGAATGTCCAGGCTTTGAGCTTACTAAAATCAAGTTCATATGGCAAGCTAAGTTCTCATATGGCCCCCCAGAAAATAGGCCTGCATTTATTCTGAGGTTAGAGAATGGCTCAGAGGGCACTGACCCTGAATAGTCATACTCAAAAAGCACAAACAGAACCCATTGAAAGAGCTGCTGGCATGACAGGGTCAGGGCTAAATAGCCGGCTCCATTCTGGCTTAGTCCGACTTACCTCCAAACTTCTCACAACTTCCCCCATGAAGGGAAGCTGATGACAGAGGGGCTGAGGATGAATAAAGGGCACCTTCCTCATCAAAAGGACATACACAGATGGGACCACGTCAGGAGCAGCGGCTCAAATCCAGCCAGAGAGAGAAAATGGGGGTTTTATCATAACATTTGACACTTTGCTGGGCCTGGGAGAAGCCACCAAGCAGGTGCCTGAAAGCTGTTTACCAAGATGAGAGTTTCAACCATGTCCAAGGGGCCTCACCTTGTGGGGCGCAGCACAGTGGCTGGGATACCTCCCAGGGAAATGCCTTAGAATCGGATGGCCAACATCACAGAGATGCCAGATCCTGCCAGGACTAACAAGGGCACGTCTCAGAGAGAGCTTTACGTGCTCAAGAAATTGCAAGCATTTTTCTTTTTGCTTTAGTTAAGAGGTTGGAGATTTCCTTATAAACTGCACATAGATGAAAACCCACACTTGAGGAAGTAGAGTGAAGACACTCTTGACAGGGAGGGAGGCCGGGGTGGGGTGATCTTAGCAAACTGTGGAGAGATCAGTTGGTTGTCCCTTAAGGGACATATATATTTCCTCCCACGATCTTAGATCCTGAAACCAAGAATTTTTTTTTCCAGAGAAGCAAAAACATATTATATGCAGAATTTTCAAGGGCAATTTAACATACTATTAAATTAAGACAGTTTTCTGTATTTTTGCCTCTTTGAGCTTCTAGGGTCAGACAAGAAATTCAATCCTTGATTCACACCACTTATTGCTGAATGGACAGTGATCAAGTCCAAGTTATTTCTCAGTGTCTGGCAGCTTTGGGACATCCATGCAACACTTGGGGCATGGGAATGTTTGATGTGTCTGGCACCTGGGAGCTCAATGTCTGACCCACCCTCGGCCAGGATACACCATTAGTCACTCTCTTCTGATATCCTCCACATCAGAGGTGGCAGCCAGGGACCTGCAGGTGTATGTGAAGGAGAAACCCAGCTGTCGATACCTAGAAACCACCTCCCACCTTCATAATAGGGAACCCTCCACATGTCGAACTTGGCATTGGAACTAACTAGTACAAAAGAAAATTAACAGAACTCGTGCTGGTGGTGGAATGTTTGATGATAATATGCAGAAAACGACTTCAAACTGTGCACATGGAAGAATGAATTTTCATTTGGAACTCCAAGAAAGGAAAACACATACGCAATATGGAGAAAAGGCAAAATGTCGCCCTCCTCTCTCTGGGGTTTTTTGGTCGAGCCTGAGTATTAAATAAACATAAGACAGATCAACAGGAGAAAAGCATACAAGTTTGTTTAGTGTAAGTTTTATGAGCTTCATGAGGAAATGAAGCGCTAAAGATACAGCCAGAATTGGACATTAACATACTGAATTGGCTAAAGAGCAGTACATTATAAAAATGTGACAAGCCACAGAAGCTTGAGAGGTTAATTGGTCGGAGAAGTGATGAGGAGGATAAGGGTGAGTTTAGCAAGGCTTGTTTGTACAATGCTTTCTTTCTCTCAGCTGCAGCTTCCCATCCTTGATGATAAAGATACTTTCCTTCTGGTATAGCAGGATATTTTTCACATGAGAATTTCACCTCTGCTTCTGAGAAACAGAAGGAAGGCCAGAGTGATTCTTCTTGCACCTGCTATTTAACTCAAAATAGCCAATATGCCAAGGCAGCATGTTCTGGGGTGGCACGTTCTTAACGACCTGAACAAGACACAAGCTCATTTGTGCACATGTGTGCATGCACGCACACAGACACACACACACACACACTTCAGTGAGTTTTGAAACTGCTAATTTATATAGGTCAGAAAAATGCTACTGGCAGACAGACCCCAAGATACAAGAAACTCTGATGCAAAAGTCAGAAGCACTTCTTTCTAGCAAAAATTAAATAAGACAAGAAATTCTCGAGCCTCAAAATAAAATAGTCAATATATTTGACTGTGGCACACAAGCATCGCAGAGCCCATGAACATGGAAACTGACCCACAGGCATTCTCCTGGGCTCAGAGACTATAGTCCTACAGTAGGACATGACAGAGGCCCATCACAAAATCCTTTGCACATTCTTTTTATACTAGGTAATATGTAAATATATAAGGTAAATAATAAAAAGTTCACATTGTAGGATATATGTTCAGTTATTCTCCCTATGTAATTTTAGTATCTTTTAAAGGTATTTTGAATTTATAGATACATTTATGTTGTTATTATAGGTAGATGCTTGGATGAGGTAGACTTTTGAGTAATCGGAGGGACACAGCTCGGTGAGTTCTATCTGGTTGTTCTACGTGTGACATTGGCATGCATATTATTTTGATCAATAGACCTTTACACATAAATTCAAGTATTCAAAATCCCTACATCTGGCAGCACCTGTGGCTCAGTGGGTAGGGTGCCAGCCTCAAGGGTGGTTCAAAAGCTCTACATCAAGGATGGAATGTTGATCTTGTCTTATGTGCCATCTCTGATCCACTGGTGTGGCTACTTGAAGGGTCATGTTGAGAAGATTTCAGATACTATGTTTCGGTGAGGTGGAAAAGAATACAAGAATAAAAATCATGTGAGCCTTCATTTGACATCTCTGCTTTAGATCCCAGCAGCAATTCCAGACTTGGAAACATACTAACTAGAGGAGTTCTGCAGAATCAGTAAGGGGTGGGGGACACATTCTGTGCAATGAGACATATTCAAAAATCGCTACTGTGTGAATTTATTTCATGCTATATAATTTATTTTGAGATTACGAATAACATGAAAAGAAGGTAAGAGATTTTGTTCTTGGTGAAAGAAGGCAATGTATTTTACATTCCAAGAAATGCTGCTCTTGGGTGTCTTATTTTAAATTCCAAGAAACACTGCTCTTGTGTGTCTTGTGTGTATCACATCTGAGTTTTACATAGGTAATTTCCCTAGGTTCCCTCAGACTGTTGTAAAGTCAAGTGCATTTAAAAGCACTTGCTCTGACATGTCAAAGAGAAGACACGGATAAAAGGTGGGGATAAATATCAAAGAGAAATAAAAAGGGTAGAGATACATAGACTATGGGGAAGGCTTTCGTGTTGTTCTATATCCTTTACTCAACGATTGAGCATTTTTTATCCAAATGGAGCATCTAAAATCTCAAATTCAACATGTTGAATAGTCAATGAGACATCCGCTGATTCTTTTTTCTTCTCATCCTAGTGAGGAAAACTAGTATCTACTAGTTTCCCAAGTTTAAAAAAATCAAACGAAAGTAAACTAAAACAAAATTTACCTAAGTCATGAGTCACACATTCCGTTAGCTTCATCACCATTATTCTAGCTTGACACTCTTCATCCATTACAGTGTCACAATAGATGCCCCACTGGTCTTGCCTCCTCTAGTCCAGCCACATCACTCCGTTCACCACTCTGCTAGCATAGTAATCTTTTTAAACAAATATTTGGTACTAACAATTACTGATTTTAAATCTTTAGGAATATCCCAAACTTTAAAGATACATTTTAGAGACTTTAACCTACTGCAACTTTGATGATCTTTACAACAAGGACGGTTAAGTGCATGGTCTCTAACACAGACTGCCTGGTTCAAATCCAAATTGCGTCACGTTGCGTGACTTTGGACAAGTTATTTAACCTTTGCTGAATTTTCTCTTCTGTAATTGGAATGATTAAACATATTAAATATGCTTGAATACATCTTTTGAATGAGATGGGAAAGGTGAATATTGAGCAAAATAGGATGATGAATTACCGAGCATATTTTGAAATTAACCAAGTAGAAGGTAATTCAAAAATTCTGAAATCTACCAAATAAATGCTTTGAGCTAAAAATACACACAAAAAGGCCTTTAATTGCCAAAATACTAGCAATTAAAATCCAGCAGTATATGAAAATACAGAACGGCAGAAGTTGAGTTATCCAGAAGCACATACAATTTGATATACTATTTAGAAAATAACTATATTAATTATAAATCATATGATTTATATGAGAAAACCATGAAAAATATTTGATACAATTTATATGAGAAAACCTGAGAAAATTATGAAAAATATTTGATACAATTTAACTTCTGATCATGATTTCTTAAAAATAAATAAAGCTCTTAGCAAATCAGGACTAACCGAAATATTCCTCAATTTGTTAAAAAGCATCCAGAAAAAAGTCTGCAAACATCCTAGGCGATGACAAAACATTCCATTTACTTCTCCCACACACACAAAAAAGAGAGAGATGCCTCAAATCACCATTTATATTCCAGATGGATTCTAGCCCACAAAGCAAAGCAAATAAATAAATAAAAGGTATAAAAACTGGAATGGAAGAAACGAAACTATCATTAGTCACAGATGATGTGAGGATGGAGGGGGTAAATAGCAATATAATGGACATTGAAGGCTCAGGAGAGGCTGGGAAAGGAATGAGGGGTATAAAATTACCTCTTAGGTACAACGTAAATTATTCAGTGATGTGTACGCTAAAAGCCCAGGCTTCACTGCTATGCAATATATCCATGTAACAAAGTTTTACTTGTACCCCCTTGATCTATTGAAATTTTTAAAAGTTAAAAATAAGCTATAAAAAAATTATTAGAATTATTTAGAAAGTTAACAAAAGTTACTAGATTTAAAATTGGTACATAAAAATGACTTGCCTATCTATATGCCAGAAACAAACATTAAAAATATGTAATTTTAATAGATAACATTTAGAATACTACCTAAAATAACCCAGAAAGTGGCTAAGACAAATCTAGCAAAAAATGTGTAAGATCTTTGGGGGAAATTTTGTAATGTTAATGAAGGAAAAAATTTTTTAAACTACATAAAGGGAAAGACATACAACATTCATTGATTAAAAGACTCAATATTGCAAAGAAATCAATGCTGCTGCAATGTATCAATAGCTCATTACAACTGTAATCAAACTCTGGCAAGATTTGAGTATATACATATGTGTATGTGTAAGGAACTTGGGAAGCTGATTCTAAATAGAGACAGAGCCAAGAACAGCCAAGATACTCATCAAGAGAAACATGATGAGAATTCCCTATCTTACAAACTATGCTGACTTACTAGAATGTTATTTAATTACTAAGAAAGAGTGGTGGGCAGCACCTGTGGCTCAAAAGGGTAGGGCGCCGGCTCCATATGCCAGAGGTGGCGGGTTCAAAACCAGCCCCGGCCAAAAAAAAAAGAAAAGAAAGGGTGGTATTGGAGACAGGAGAGAAGAATTACCAATGGAACAGCATAGACAGTTCGGAAATATGTTGGAAACCAAACTTTTCCTCCAGACTCAGCCTGAACACTGAGAACTGAAGTCACACCTTATTGCCGGTATTAACAAGGCTCTGCTATTTTGTCATCACAGCATTCCCTTACTGTTCCAGGACTGTCTTGCTGAAGCAAATGGTTTGGTTGCTTATTATAGGAACTTATCAAAAGATGCAACAACTTTTTGATGGAAAATATCTCCGGTTTATACTCTAAGGTTCTTTAAATCTCTTTCCTTAAAATCCTTTGTTTCCTTTTTCCATCAACCCTGAAGTATCATGAACCTTACCCAATACTAAGCAAGTCCCCCTAGCCTTAAACCATGTCTTGGCCATAACCGTTCTTTCCCCACTTTAAGACACTGCCAAAGCTTTGCAAGGTGGTTCTCTCTTATTAGAGTATGCAACAAACTCAGATTTGTCTTTTCTTATAGTGTTATCTGGAGAGGCTAATTTCAACGGTACCCACATCTACATAAAACCTTGATTTCTTGATTTATTTCAAAACTGTCATGGGAGATCAGTGAAGGAATGTAAGTATTGACTTATAATACAGAGTACTGAAGTAATTGATTTTAGCATCATAAAACTACAAAATTGGACCCTATTTTTATCATATATAACAATCAATTTCAATTTCTGTATATCCCTTGAAATATTAAAGACTTATAAACAAAGAGCAAAACTATCAAAATGCTTGAAGACAATGTAGAATATCTTTATAATCTTCAGATAAAGTTTTTGTAAACAACATACAAGAAACCCAACATATAAAAAATATGACTGATGGGCAGCACCTATGGCACAAAGGTGTAGAGTGCCAGCCTCAGATGCCAGAGGTGGGGGGTTCAAACTCAGCTCTGGCCAAAAACTGCAAAAAATTAAAAAATAAAAAACATGACTGATAAATTTAAACTCAATAAAATTAAAAATTCTAGTTTATTAAAGTATATCTTAAAGTGAAAAGAAAAACCACAAATTTAGAGAACCAAGTTTAGCAAGACATTTAACAGAAAAAGAATCAGAATCAAGAATACAGAAAGAACTCTCACAAAAAAAACAATTTAAACACAAACACACTTGGAAAGGAAACAATAAATAAATAAGTACTTAGTAGAAGAGAAAAATAAACATATAAAACATGCTCAATTTTATTCAAAATAAAAAAATACAAATTAAATCTGTACCAAGACACCATTTTATACACCCCAGATTAGCAAACATTTAAAAGTCGGATATTACCTACAGTTGGAAAGACACAGAATAGGAGTCTTATAGATTGATTTACGAATATGTACAACAGCCTTAGAAAATAATTTAACGTTATCTAACATATAGAACACTATCCCCATTTCTTAACAATTGGTAAACTATTTTTATTATTCTTTGTGTCAATCATTTTTTAGCTATTTGCTTTATATGCTTGTTTCTGAAAAAAGCATAACATGTCTCCTAAGACTTCAAATATTTCACTTC
>NW_003852555.1:2921508-2924585 GCF_000181295.1 Otolemur garnettii | reverse complement strand
GATAAATTAATGCTCTTTGACTTAAGCCCAAACAGCAATTATCACAACTCCAAATGGCATAGCTAAATGACAGGGTCCGATTTGTGACATTTTGCTCCTAAAGAACAGGTTGCTAACACAGGTTTTTGAGTCAGGTTGTGTCTCTCCTAAGGCAGACTCTGAGGTGGCAAGTAGCACTCTAGATTCTCAGATGAGTCTAAGTCAATCTATACTCGAATTTGACTTTTGCAAAATCCCAGAGATTTCTCAGCTTGTGATCTATCTCTCATCTCATAGATGATAGGTGAAAGGAAATTAAATGCCTGTTTAAGTACCAGTGCAATAACATTTTAAAGAGAAAACCACCTGGCTAAAAAAGTTATCAGCCTCCTGTCTTAAGGAGACACTATGATTATTGCTATTTTTTCTTTAAATAGCTTTCCTGTTTTTTAAGCTGAGGCCATAAGTTTACCAGGGAATATGAGTGCATGGCTGTCATTTTGAAATCAAATTAAGCAAATGGTGTCCTAATGGCCTAAAAGAATTAATATACCCCCAACATGTGAGTTACTGTCTTCAGAGAAATAGGTTCTTTTGGTTCTTATTAATCTAGACAAAAGACTCGTGAAAAAAAGGCAGGTCTCATACACGTTATCCCTGTTTTGAGGATGGAGAAAGCAAGGCAGGAAATTGAAATGACTGACCTTTGTCATAGAGGGGGACGTGTGTCAGAGCTAATTACAGAGACCAAAATGGTCTTATTTTAAATTGTCACACTTTAGCAATTAGAAATCACTTATGCTCTCAGAGCCACATTAATTCGTACTTAGATTCAAAGACTCCGAGCCTCCCATGGCAGGAAGCAGTGTGGAGGCCAACTCTTCATTTTTCACCTGAGGAAACTGATACCCAGAGAAGTGATAAAACTTGTCCAGAGTCAAAGTCAAATGCATGCCCAAGAATCAAAGTTTGGCTGAAGTCCAGGAGTCTTGCCTTTGGCAATGTTGTATTTCAGATAAAAGGTAATTTTAATTTCTTTTTAAAATAGTTTCTATAATAAATGTATTATGCATATGTTGATTTTTAAAATATGTTTTAAAATTTTAAAATTTGTTCACCTCAGACATCACTGCTTCCAGGACTCCCATTGTGATATTAACATGTGTATTCAAATCCTTACAGTTAAGGCAACCTGGCCAGGTGGCTCAACTGAACAAGCTCAAGCTTTGAAGTACTCATATTTATTTATTCATTCATTCATTCACATGCCACCACTGGTCGGTATTCCCTCCTTAGGCTACTCAGCGAATGTTTGATCATTGCATTAGACATTTGTAAAGTTCTATTTATATACTTGTCACCCTTATTATAATGTTAGGCAATTGATGATACAGAATTTTATTCAGCTTTGTACCTCAAAATCTCAACACAAGATGAACCTATGGAAAGAGTATTCCATGACAGACATTCTATTAACAATAAATGACTACATGTGAGATTGATCAGTATCATGGGTGATTCAGTGAGCAACACACCTTGGGTCTTCTGGAGGAAGAGCTCCTAAAACAGTTAGACAGATTCTGGGAATTATTTCCATATTTACTCCTGGCCCCTCAGTCTCTGCTTATTTGTTATCCTCAGACTACCTACAAATAAACTAAAACACTTGTTATCCTGTGTTCCCCACAAACTACCACTCTATTTTCTCTTTTATCTCTACACCCATAGTGATTATACCCCCATCTCTACCCCTTTCTTGAATGTCCATGTTTTCTTCCTCCACTACATATGTGACTCATGAATGAATGAGTATGAGAACTCATGAATGAATGAGTATGATCAAAGCCCAAGTTGGTTCAGTGGAGCCACTGGTCCCAGGTCCCTTAGTCCATCTCAGAGCTCACCTCGTTTGTTTCCTGCAGACCTCAGGGCTCCACACCTCCTAACCTCTTAATTCACAAAAGCCTCCTTTGTTTTGTTTATCAGAAGTGAAGACTGATCATTACTTTGTGGTTTTGATCCTGCTTTTGAATCATATTTAATTTTTTTGGTTGGGAAAGGGGTGAAGGCAGGAAAGATGGACAGAAGGCTGCCTAGAGAAGCTGATATAAATGTAATCTTTTACAGCTGAGGTTCCAAGGACCTAAACCAAAGTGCAGGTTTTCTTCACAGGGTTCTTGGAACGGCTGGTCTCGGAGCTATTACCATTAGATCAGAGATAAAACCTAATCCCAGTAAGAAAGACAGAAAGACAGAAGGAAGGGAGAGAGGACAGGAGGGAGGCGAGCAGGGAGGGAGGAGGGGAGAAAATTCAAGAAGTTGGTTAACTGAGAAAGCCAGCACGTCATGGGACATGTCAGGGCAGGGCTTGCTCATGATCCTCTCTAAGCCAGGTCAAGCTGAAAGCTTCCGGAGCTGTTCTCTTACCCAGGCGCTCTCACAGAATAGATGTTCTTGGTGAGCAGAGCTGCTCCCACAACCCCCCTGACTTCTCTTGTGTCTTTCTCTCCTCCCTTGCGACTACAGCCCAAAGCATCCCCTTCTGAGGTTTTGGTCACCAGCTCTTCTGTTTTATCCTGTGAGCTGCTCTCCAGGGTTTATGGATCCAAGCTCAGACAGTGGGATGGACAAATCAGTTATCTCAGGCTGTTGGAAATATCAAAATAGCCATTGCCAACAAACTAGATACAGTTTTCTTAAACCCCAACTTAAGCATCTATTCAGCCATGTGAACTCGGTCAAGGTCTTTAACCTTAATGAGTCTTGGTGTTCTACCAGGAACATCAGATATAACAATACCTAGATTAATACCTGGCCTATGACAAGCAGGAACATTTTTATTAAAGTGCCAGCAAATGATACACGCTACATAAATAGCTGTTCCTTCAGCTTTTTACCATTTCCAGTGTTATTAATATTATAGCATGGTTCATTCCAAATGAAAACATTTACATATCTACTGTGACTTCTATCAAGATTATCTGACTTCAGTGATTAAAGATGCCTCGCAGGTACAGAAACCTTGTGAAGTCATACGTCACATTGTCTCTCTATTATCAATTTCATTCATTATATAAATTTAGCTCCTATGTAAGATT
>NW_003852555.1:2917129-2921187 GCF_000181295.1 Otolemur garnettii | reverse complement strand
TATGAGATCAGCCTGAGTAAGGGTGAGACTCTGTTTCTACTAAAAATAGAAAACTTAGCCAGGTGTTGTGGCAGGCACCTATAGTTCTAGCTGCTCAGAAGGCTGAGGCAGGAGAATCACTTGAGCCCAGGAATGTGAGGTTGCAGTGAGCTAAGCTGATGCCAAGGCATTCAGTCCAGCCTGGGTAACAATGTGGAACTCTGTCTCAAAAATAAATGAAAATAAATAAATAAATAAATAAAATCTGTATCCTACGGATGAAATCAGTGATTCCTAGAATACCTAATCTAAACGTGACAATGAGATAAGATGCCTCTCTTTTTACAAAATGAAAAACACAGAAAGGTAACTGTATAAAGTGTTACATTAGCCACTGGAAATGAATTGTAAATAAGATATAAGATAAGCAGTATCACAGTCTTCATGGAGTTTAGAAGCCAGCAAAAGGGGTAACAGCAGAGGGGAATGCTCCAGCCAGTGTGACCTTGACAGAGAGGAAGGCCGGAGCCTCTGAGGAGTCTCCGGTGCTGACGCCCCTGGTTCCCCTGCCAGCACAGGGGGCACCACCCCCGTCTGGCCCACCAGGTAAGTGGATACAGCAGAGTGCTGCACCACCTTGGAACTCCAAAAACTGTGACACAGAACCTTTATGGATATTAGTACTCTAATGATGGCTTTCTTTTTATACGACAGTGGTCATTTGCAGTGGTATAATACCAGGACGTCTAGACAGTCTGATTTCCAAAAAACTCAATTAGGAAAGCCATGCTGTACATTCCTCATACTTATTCAAATTGCCTGGCTCCTTTACTCATACAGGATGCATACTGGCCTGAGGACCAAAGAATGTCACAGAATTCATTGGTTTTGCTTCTTTGTCCTCTGTTTAATGAGCCCCAGATGAGTTTCAGGAAGTTAATTCTGCACCAGCCTTTTATCCTGCCTTAGAGGTGTGAGGCAGCTCAAGAATTTGGACCTGAAGCACAATTGCAAAAATAAAATAATCAGCCTCCCCTCCTCTGACCCACTCTGAGGAAGGAGAAGGCGCTCAGTACAGGTGAAGAAGAAAGAAGCCAGCAGGGATGAAGCAATAAAAAAAACAGCATAGAGGAGAAGTGGCAGGTGAGAGAACGGCTGAGACAGACAGGGGTCAGATTGTGTAGGACACACAGGCCATGTCAAGAAAAACTGGGTCCTTCCTACAAAAGACAAGGGAAGATGTACTACATGTTTTCAAAAGGTTCAGAAAAGCAAATGCATTCAAAGAATAAAAAAAAAAAAAATCTCAGAATGACAAAGATTCTGCCAGTAATAAAAATACCCTCAATATGGTAATGTGATTGCCGTGACTTCTCTTTGATCAGTAGCTGAAGAAGACATGAGGAAAACATTGGATTCCTCTGTCTATGCCACTCACGCAGGGCTCCACAGGTTGGCTGGGGCCTGTGTGACAGATTTGGAGTAGGCCTGGAGGGATCACCTGGCTTTGTACCCTGCCAACAGGCAGGTGCAACAGGAGTCAGGGCAGACCTGGAATAGTGTCATGGAACATGTGTGCGTATGTGTGTGAACACACATGTATGTACACATACGTGCCTCTACATGCACATGTATGTGTGTGTTTATTTATTTATTTATTTATTGCAGTTTTTGGCTGGGGCCAGCTTTGAACCCGCCACCTCCAGTATATGGGGCCAGTGCCCTACTCCTTTGAGCCATAGGCGCCGCCCTATGTGTGTGTTTATTAACATTGAGGGGAGTCAATAGGACAGGAATGACTGGTTGGCAACTGAAAAGAAATCTCAGTGGAAAAAAAGGCAAACATCCAACAGACGTTTGTCATGTGCCTTCTGTTTTCCAGGCACTATTTTAAACAATAAAGGGGACAGTAGGAAGTCAGACACAAAGTTTTCTCCCTCAAAGAGGGTAGAGGGAGGCAGAAAATGTATAATAAGGTAAATAGCAGGGTGTCAGAGCAAGATGGAAGGTCAGAGGAAGATGAGGTGCGGAGGGAGAGGCAGAGTGCTGGGGTATTTGAATGGGGGTCTGAAGGAGGGAGAGAGCCCACCACCCGGATATTGGGGAATCACAGATAAACAGGATTAGGGCGAGCGGGACCCCAAAGCAGAAGTGCTGGCAAAGGGCAGGAGGAAGTCAGCATGGAGCAGAGGCCCAGCTTGCCCTCAAGAAGGAGTTGTAGTGAGTTGTTTGCTAGATGGTGGGGGATGATCTCCGTTTCCTTACACAGCAGTTCACTGAGTCATCGTCTACTGTTGGTCCTCGGCTATACAGGCCATTCAAGGAAGGCTCATAACACCCAGATTAAAGGAAGAGTGTCCTCCGACTGACTCCCCTCAATATTGGAGAACAGATATAATTGAAAACACTTCCAGTTTTAAGAGTAGAAATACCACTCGGGGAGCTAGCCAATGAACCAAGCAGAGAGAGACCTCTGCTGACCCTGGGAGAACCTTGATAACTGTTATCATATCTGCCTGGACTTTCATGGGACATCACGCTGGGCGCTGCATTCTCAGCATTTTGTGTGTTGTGGATACTCATAAGCCGCATCTATTCCCATAGACTTGCTTCGGGAGAAGCCCCTCCCTGAGTCTCAGCCTGTTGTTTAGGGAGAGATGAACCTTTCCTTGTCCCCAGAGTGACTCACGCCAGTGAAGGAGCTCAAGAAATTTTATCCCCAAATATGACTACTTAACATAAGGAATATTTTGAATTAAATGTCATTCATAATCAGAAAGGACTAGAAGGGGCTCCCTCCTTCTGCATAAAACCAGACTGACCTGATGGGGGCAACTGACTTCCTTCCCCACCCTGAAGGCCAGCAGATCCGGCACAAAACATTTAAAACAAAATACCTGTCTCTGGGGGTAACTTAAAAGTCAATGGTTTCCTCCATCTATTCCTCCTCCCTAGTAACCAAACACTTGCTGCACCCACATTCTCCCCCACCTTTCAAAAAGGCTTCTAAAGAGGTCTCTGACCATCACTGAGACGTTGGATAATCATTCTTATGGTTCCCCCCACACACATGGTATTTGGAAATAAATTGTTCTCTTATTAATCTGCTATAATTGTGCGTTGATCTTTCAGTGAACCAACCAAAGGCAAAGAGGCAAGTTTTGCTATGATCCCTACACCAGTTGCTCAGTTATTCAGCGCTTGCTGGTCCCAGGGCTCAGGGGTGGCATGATCTGAGCAAGCCCAATCAAAGTGACTTTCTGGGCTTTTGCTAGGAATGCTGGTAAATTCATTTGTTAGGCTGCCGTAGCAAAGTACCACAGACTGGGCAGCTTAAACAACAGAAATTCATTATCTCAGAGTTTTAGAAGCTGTAGGTCTGAGGAAAGGGTAGAGGCAGGCTTGGGGGCTTTCTGGAGACCTCTCTCCTTGTCCTTGGTGACCGCCTCCTCCATGAGGTTCTGTGCCTTACGATCCTCTTTTTAAAAGAACATCAATCATGTTGGATGGGGGTCCTCTATAATAACTTCCTTTTAACTTAATTACCTTTTAAAGACCCTGTCTCCAAATGCAGTCACTTCGTGAGGTACTCGGAGATAGGACTTCCACTAGAATTTTTGGGAAACACAAGTCCTGCGGTAACACTGGGACAAAGATTAATTTTCCTGAGGAACCATCCTAAGAGGCATTCCCCCTTCCTGAGAACAGAGAAGTAGAAGGATGTGGTCCTCAGACCAAGCAGCAATTCTGTGGTCTGGAGGGAGCGTGTAAAGTCCTTTTGACAACTTTTGAGCTGCTGTATGGAACGTCACCTGCTGAGACAAACAGCTTTTCAGTTACTCAAACCAATAAATTCCTATTGTACTTACACCCATTTGATCAAGTTTTCTATCACTTGCAATGAAATTATTCCTTATAGATAAAGCCCAGAGTGAGTTTACTGATCAAAACAAGATCAAAACAAATTAATAATGAACGGGATTTCTATTCAGATTTTGAATGGCATTTTTTCCCTTCACCACCATCTGAGGTCTCTCTCTCCTGAAATCCAAAAAAAAAAAAAAAAAAAAAAAAAAAAA
>NW_003852555.1:2878242-2917109 GCF_000181295.1 Otolemur garnettii | reverse complement strand
AAAAAAAAAAAAAAAAAAAAAAAAAAAATCAAGATTCTCAGGTAGCAGTAAGACACAGAGATAAAATTTAGATGTATCACAAATGGATTGGCATTTTTATCCTTCTATCTTTCTAAAAAAAAAACGCTCAAAAATAGTAATTTAGACGAGAGATTAAGCAGACAGCAAAGAATAAGAATTTATAAATTCCACCATCACTGACAGTGATAGGTTTTTAAATTTATGTTTCAATGAAGATAGTCTTCTGGGGTCTGACAGCACTTAGCAGTAGGCCCCCCTCCCTTGAAATACAAATAGGCACCTCTTCTTTTACACATAATTTTTACACCCCAGAAACTGCATCCCTGGAGAGAGAGAGTTACATATCAGAGGCTCAGGTCCAGGGTAACTATAGGTAACTGATCATTTCAGCAAAACAATCAGAATCAGGAAGGAAGAGCTATTCATCTTTTATGACAAGGGCCAAGTCTGGAGATTCGTGTCATGGTATTTAAGTAATCGTTAGTCCAGGTCTAATTTGTATTTCAGTTTCTTCCCAACTTTCTGTTCTAAATGTTTTAAGTCACCAAGGGAACGCGTCATTCTGAATGATTCCCAGTGTTTCTTTGAAAATAATCAGGGAAATTATTTTCTTACAATATAATAACGCATTCTTTTCTTGATCCCTTATGCCAAGAAAACCGTACTACAGACGTTTCATCAAGGAAGGAATTACTCTGCTGCTGAAACAGTGTAGTTAAAGGGTCAAAGCTCAGAGCTACTATAACATTTTCTATTTACCAGCTTAAAACATGAGGCATATGTTTCATGGGAGAAACTTATAAATAAAGATGTATTTTTGAATTGCTAACATTGTAATGGTTAACACTACACTGGCAATGTCTGAGAACTTAAACAGCAGAAACATCCATCAAACCTGACAATCATCTGAACCACTTTGGAGAACTGGGACTTGTTAGAAGGACGCAACTCACAAAGGGCAGAGGAAACAAGCATCTCAGGGGTCTTCCCAGGAAGCGATCTAGTTTTCCTTTTGGGTCTTCCATTGCAATAAAGCAGAGCTTTCTTGTCCTCAGTGGTAGAGAATAAAATTGCCTCCTCCCAGGGCACGTAGACAATTTTACGTTCTCACTTCTTGTCCTAACAAGTCTCTGTCTTCTTTCACCTTGGGTCAGGAAACTTTGTGCCAGTCCTTGCCTTGTTCCTGTTTTTGACTTCAGTCAAGGCCCTAAGATTGTCTCATCTCGTATTTTCATCCAAAGTGTCTTTCAAGAAGAAACGGTACACTAACTCTCATGTCCTAACACAACAGGGTTAGAGTCTTTCTAAGCAAACAATATGACAGAAGGAAGATGTGCATATTTTCTCTGTAGTACACAATGTAGGCATCAGCCCGGCATCATTCTCCAGCAAGAAAGAGCCACTTGTAGAGAAAAATTACACATTACATCTGCCTCCCACTACAATTGAATTACACTTTGCAGTCTCAGATCTGCCTTGCCATTTACTACAAACTCAAAATCACACTCGGGCCTCCCCGCTTTCTCCCTTCATTGAAATGTCTTTTGCTAAGCCAACTGTGGAAGAATTTTCTCTAAAATTGGAAATGCTTCTTAACTTTTACGGGTAATTCCCTTTCATTCTGTCAAGTATACTAAGAGCACCACTTACCAAGGATATTTTACGTGTTGAAGATAGTGTCTGTGGTTATGCTGGTAAGGATCTTTAATTAAATAAGTAAGGTTAGAGAAGCAAGACATTACAAGAGAAAAATATTTATATCCTCTCCTCTCTATTGGCAATGCAGTTTTTCAAGGTTTGGGGTTTTGTCTTTCTTTTTGTCTTTTTTAACTACAGAGAGTGATGTTGTTCAGTATAAATATAATGCAAGCCACATAGGTCATTTCAAAAATTTTAGAGGTCATATTTTTTTCTTTTTCTTTCCTTTTTTTTTTTGTTAAGACAGAGTCTCACTTTGTCAACCTCAGTAAAATGCTGTGGCATCATAGCTCACAGCAACCTCAAACTCTTGGGTTCAAGTGATCCTCTTGCCTTAGCCTCCCAAGTAGCTAGGACTACAGGTAACTGCTACATACCTGGCTAGTTTGAGAAACAGGGTCTTGCTCTTGCTTAGGCTGGTTCTGAGCTCCTGAGCTCAAGTAATCTAACTGTGTTGGCCTCCCAGAGGGCTAGGATTGTAGGCATGAGCCACTGCACCTGGCCAAGGTCATATTTTTAAAGTGCAAAGAAACAGATAAAATTAATTTGACTAATATGTTACATATAATACCATGTTTCCCTGAAAATAAGGGGGAATTTCCCCATCTTATATTTATTTTTTCTCAAGAAGACACACTAGGGCTTATTTTCAGGGGATGTCTTCCTCTCTGCGCTGAAATGCATCATGAATATGCTGGATGCATATGCTGCATAGCCACACTCATCACTAGGTCTTATTATCGGGGTAGGGCTTATAGTTAAAAAATGCATAGAAATCCTGCTAGGGCTTATTTTTTGGTAGGTCTTATTTTGGGGGAAACACGGTATATTGTATTTAATTCATTATATATGACATCCAAAAATTACATGTAAGATATTTATATTCTAGCCAAAATAATTCATTTCAGCATATAATCAATATAAAAAGTAGTAATTAGATACTTTACTTTCTTCTATCATACTAAGTTATTGGATTGGGGATGTATCTTACACTTAACGGAACATCCCAGGTTGGACGAGCACATTGCAAGTGCTGAGTAACTACGTATGTTTAGTGCCTACTATGCCAGACAATATCAGCATAGGAATACACTTTGCATACTCTCTGATTCACCTGGTGATCATTATGCATCACCATTTATCTAAACCTTTGGCTTGGATACGCCCGGGCATGTGTTGAATGTTGGCTCCTCAAATATCAGCAATGCACCCTATTGAGAAGCCCACACTGAGTTTATTGCCAACCATGGAAATGGAGCTTATCACCTTATCTTCGGGAGTCCCTTGAAGACTGTCAGAATGCATTGGGAATTGTCCTGCAAGGTGGTTCCTCCAACACAGGAAGTTGGTGAGGACTGGGTAAAGAGCATGGTATGGCAGACTAGGACTGGTCGACCAGAAGCGAGGCAAAGGATGCAAAGAATCTGGGGGGAGAACTCTCTGTTAATGCTTCCTGCTGGAGGGTTGATGGGTATTTCAGGAAGTTCTGATAATGAACAACCAAGTTATGTGTCTAGGCAAGGCTGTCCTGGAGTAATGAAGTTACGTTAATAAAGATAAGGAATCCTAAGTGTAGTTCTGTTGTCATAGACAGTACGCTTTAGGAGAAGGGAGTCAGTAGCTGTGACTGTGATTCTCAGAGTATGTGTGTGGTGTGTGTGCGTGTGTGCATGTGTGTGTGTGAACTGCAATACAACCAGATGTCCAGCAGAGAGGAAATCCCTCCTTTTCCACATATCTGACAGGTTAGGGAAATCTTCGGACAAATGAGCACTACCTTTGCACGGCCACTTCCACATAACCAAATATAGAGAAGCAAGTAATCATAGGATGAATTGGTAAAATCAGCCCAAATGTTTTTAAAATGCCAAGAAATCTACCCTTGAACCTAAATGATCCAGGTGAATGCCCACATGCTAGAAGTTGTCTTCATTTAGCATATTTCAAATATTCAGTGAGCCCCTACTATGTCCGAAGTAAGCAATATGCCGTGAGAATAATGTATCGGTGAGTCAATAAAACACAAAGGGCACCCACCCGCAGGAAGCCTACATTCGAGTTAGGTGAGTGAGGTAAATTTAAAAAGGAAGCAATATAATGAGAAATCGGCATAGGTGTGCAGCAGAAAAAAACAAGAAGGCATTGTAATACCGAGTGAAGACGTGCTAAAAGGACTTTTCTAAAGAGGTAACCTTGGCTGCTGTTTCATGAGGAAGGAAAAGAAGATAGCATGAGACTCATGAGTGCTACAATGACTGTCACACAGTGCCCCCAGCTTGGAAAGGCCAAGCACTAATGTCCTAAGGCAGGAAGGAGGTCGTATGTCCAGGAAACAGAAAGAAGGCTGCTGTGACTAATAGGTGATGACCAGCTCGGTACAAAGTGAATTTGAAGAAGTTTTGGCAAGAGTCAGATAATAGCAGGCCTTGTAGGCAAGGTCAGCTCCATCACACAGGGTTCTGTGCTCAAAAGGGCCTTGTACTTGCCCTAATTTCTGTGGTTGCTGACTTGGAAATGTTAATCATTTTTGAACAAAGGACTCCTTATTTTCATTTTGTACCACACCCTGCAAATTCTGTAGCTGATCCTACTGGTAAACCATAGTAAGGATTTTGACTCCCACACTGTATGAGGTTGGGTTTTTCCTTTGCTTTTGTTTTCTCTTTCTCACATTCAAAAAACCTGGAAGTAATCAGGTCAGGGCTGGTGTGTTTTCTGTGGTACCAGAGCCCCTAATTCCTTTTCTCTTGTTGTTCTACTGTGTAGGGTTTTCAGACCCAAGTACACCCTGGAGTACAAAAGGACCGCTGAGCTCCTGGCATTAAAGATGCCTTCCAGTCAACGATCAAGAGGGCTGGCTGAATTACTGCACCATTTCCACCTACATCCCATTGGCCAGATATGAACCAGGTCTGCTCCATTACTCAGGACTCTATTCCTAAAAGGGGCAGGCACTAACTTTAATGCTTGCGGTCGCAAGGTACAAGTTATGCCCTGTACTACAAAGTATGATTTTTGAAATAATATGTAGTCATACCTAGCTGGGTATGACTGTTGGCCAAGCTGGGAAATAAAGTCATTATTCCAGGAGGCCATGTGCTCAGCTACAAACTGAGATTTCTTTATTCATATGAAAAGGAGAAACAGATACGAGTGACTTCTACCAGCCTGGCTACACACCCTCACTTGTTCCTTTGGCTAAATATAATTGTTCATTTGTACATTCATCATTCAACATTAAGTCTCCCTAACATGTTATTAAGGACCTATTTTGTGCCAGGCTACAAAGCAAGGATTGAGGGGAAGAAGATGATTAAGAGTTAGACCTTCAAAGATACTGGGGGTGGGGGAGAGAAAGACCACAGATAATTACAGTACAATGTCACAAGGATCGGAACAGAAAAGGCCGTTAGTAACTGGAGTTGCTGATAAAGCTGCGCACGGGAGGTGAGATGAGGCATAAGTTTGGTTTTATGGAGTAGCAGACAGAGAAGGGGAAAGTACTTCTAAGTTTTATCCAATGCCACCAAGTATGATTTTGAAATAATATGTAGGATTTCTGCAGCTCTATTATAGTTATTAGTCAGACTTAATAAATAAAACATAGCCCAGTTGATTGTTTTTTTTAAACCATTTAATGGTCAGATTGGGTCCCCATACAATTATTTTGGGTACAGGCAACAAAGGTGTTGTAAAGAAGTACTGAAAGGAATGGACTGGCTATGCTGTAGCTCAGCTTACCAAGAGATATAACCTCAGTGGCAAAGGAATACACCAGCTGATAGCAGAATTGGGCACTGCCTTTAGGGATTATTCCTCTGGTTGGTCCTAGACCCATTCAAATGACAAATCCTCCTTATCCCATCAGCTGTAGTTTATCCAAACACACACACACACACAAACATATATGTATATATACATATATATATATACACACACACACTAACAAATCCTCCTTCTGCCTCAACCTCTCTCCTGGGTCATTCACATCATATCAGAGGCTCTATAAGCCAGGAGCTTCCCAAATTGCCCTGGCGTGACAGGGAGATGTCCTCATCCAACTTTGGGAAATGATCCCCATATCTAGTAATGCCTTGCTCATCTTTTCCAAGCAAAGTTATAACAAAAAAAATGAAGTGAGATCTTTGGGAACAATGTCAAGCTTTGAAGGACAAACAGATTCCTCAATCCCCCAAATAAAGATATATTCAGATTTTTCAGACTTTTAAGAGTCAACCCTCTGAAGCCACAGCTATCTCCCTACTATGAGACTGTCTGTCACTGTCACAATGGTGACCCTCCTGTGCAGCTTTTTTCTTCTGAAACAACAACAACCAAAAAAAGCTCTGTGATAAATCACATCTGCAAGACGCGTTTCATATGTCAAGCACACATTGCTTCTAAATCAAATGCTGATACATGACTTATTCCGTCAAAAGTAAGCAGAATGCTGTAATTTATAATCATCTTGAAGCACACTGCAGAGAAAATGAAAGCAGACCATTAAATTTTAATGCCTGTTCAGCTCTCTGAAAAAAGAGTATTTCTGGCCACATTTGAAGCAGGGTAGTGTTCCTCGCACCATTGTGCACGCCCCCCCCCCCAAAAAAGAGTTTGTGTTTGCCAACATTTGTGGAAACTAATTGAAAAAATGATTTAGCTGTCAGATGTGACCATTAGGCAGGAAGTTCTCAGGAGCACAGGGGTGCCTGCAGCAGAGCTAGTCCCATCCAGTGTCCCAGCCCCCCTAAGCCTTCTAACAATCCTCTCTTGTTGTGCAAGCCAGCTCTCCGCAGCAGGGCTGGGAGCAAATATTCATTGGGGTGTCATCTCTGCTTAGACTCTGGTCCTGCACACCTATTCATCTGTGTTAAGTGAGCAGCAGCATCAGCTCAAATTAAGCCGGCTTGAAAACAGCCACTGTTAATAATTTCTGTTGTGATTCAACTTAGCTTCGGCTAACAGGTGAAGATGTTTCATAACGGAGGCAATTACAGCTCTGAGAGTGCTTTCCTGCTGCCTGTGTAATCAGAGGAATGGAACGCTAGCTCCTCTTGCGTGCGTGGGGAAGGGCCAGCGCAGCCACCATCGGGCTGCATTCGTTATCTGCTAGATTGAACAAGCTGCCTGCTGGGGACAGATGCTTAGCACAGTGATTAGAATATAAAGCAATTGCAAAGGCTGAGGGGATTGGAGTCAGTCTCCTTTATCTCTCAACTTACTACAGGCTTTTCTGGTCAGATAACAAGTCTTGCAAACAGTTCTTTGTAGATGAGAAATCATATGTATATCAATGCATGAAGCCTCCCTCTCTCATGCATATTCATTAATCTGTGCCCTGCGTGAATTTTGCATTTAAATAGGGAACTGTAAAAAAAAGAAAAAGGAGGTCTTCAATTCCATGCAAGTTTAGTTCATTTTATGACCAAATTTTTATGACGAGGAATAGAGAGAGGCAGTAAGTGTTAAGCCTGTACAATAAAAATGCTTGCCAATTTTTTTTATTATTTTCTGAGATTGAAAATTGTAATGGCTTTACTAATTTCCAAACAACTTTCATGTTTAAGTTTAAAAAAAGATAAGTAAAAAAATCTAAAAGAAATAACCCTAGGTTTTCGCTTACTTTATCATGAAAGACGATTGAAATTATGTATAGGTTTTGCTACTTTTTAAATTATAGAGATAGCATATTTCCATCTAGAGGGAAATCTATTATTCTAGCACAAAAGTAATTTTTCACATCAACTGTGCGTAACTTCAAATTATAGCGAGAACATAACTGTATACTTCCTAATTGTGGGGATTTTCAAACAGTTCATTTCCAGCCAAACATTTTTCCTCTTCTACTAAAAGAAAATCAAGCAGTCTAAATTGAATTTTTATACATTACAATTTCCTGAAATGTAGTTCTTAATGGTTTCTGATGTGCCTGAAGGCATGAATCTTAAACTACCTCCCACCACCCCCCCAACCAAAGAACTAGGGAAATGAAAAAGACCCTTTTTGTTACTGGTATTAAATTTCCATTGTATACATTAATCTACTTTCAGAGTATTTCCCTTCAGTACATTTTCCATAGAGGGCCTATAATAAAGTCCTTGGTAGGTTATGTTTAAAGGAATTGATTATAGAGCTACGTATCCCCAAACTGAGCATGTTTTCTGCAAAGAACAAAAAAACTAAGAGAGGTACCTGGGGTGGAGTGGGGAGGGAGGAGAGGCTGGCAGGAGGCATTGTCCACCAGCTCCCTTCTCATCTAACAAGCTTTTAAGAGCTTGGGAATAGTTCTCAGATTATAACACTAAGGTTATACTAAATCTATTTCCAACTAGGTTTTTTAGTGGCGACTGTAGTGTTCATCAATTTTTTAGTAGGCTTTGAGGCTGTGCGTGTGTGTGTGCATGCTTGTGTAAATGTGTATGTTTACATTTTGAAAACACAGGAGTAAATAGGAAAAAATAAAAAAGAACGATGGAGTTTATAGTTGCTAAATAAATGACCCAGAGCTGGGTTTGAAGTAACTGCTTGACAAGATAGCAAATGACTTGTCTTTTTTAAAAGGTTATTTCTTTCTTCCCTCATTCTTCAGAACCATCCATCTAGCCTATCTGGGAATATTCTCGGCAAGAATCCACTGCCTGCTGCATCTTCCTCTGACAATCACTGTTGCTCCTTACCCTTGAAGCTCTGAAAGCCTGTGTAACGTTAGCCTATCTAGCCCAGTGAAAATGTCTTTACAGATTAGTGTGATGTTAATACTGCTGGCTCCCCGCTTTTGACCTGAAGTGGAATATATTGCACTGCTGGAGCAGATGGGAATCAGAGTTTCATTGGGCTACAGAGATTGGTTGGCTGCCAGCCAAAAGTTCAGTGCTAGTGGCAGAGGAAGCTCTGGCTGGGAAAGCAGGCTTGGATCTATTCTCTGCTCTTGGAGAGAGAAAACAAAAAGTGTCACCTAAGTTTGTGCAGAATCCAAACACCTTGGTTAAGATCGCTCATCTGCAGATGTTTACCCAGCATTTGAAAAGTAATTGAATCTTTAGGTGTAAAGTGGAGACATCTTTATTCAGTTTTGCTGGAAGACGAGAGACAAAAGCCAGAGCAAAGAATAAAAAAAGAAATTATCTGAACTCCATTTAACCTTCCAGTTGAACGCCGATCTCACCCTAAGAATACAAATGTGTACATGTGGAGTGTTTAAAGCCTGTCTCCTATTTTATGAGTCCAAATAGATCTTAGTCTGAAATAATAAACCAAATCCAAAAATCCGGGGTGGGGGTTTGTGAAGTAAAAAGCTAAGCTCATATAGCCAAAGTGAAATAATTATCCACAGAGTTCCAAACCACAATGTAAAACCGAGAAGGGAAGAAATCTATTTCCTAAATGATCCATACTGGCTCTATTATTGATTACATCTTTCAGATAATGCTTAAAAACCCTTGCTGGCTTTGTATGCTCAGAAAGAACCTTGAATTTTATTCTTCCCAAACAGATTTGCCTGGTGACAGCAACTTTCACCTGCAGTGCTGGGAGCATTGGTTTAAAACTTTAATAACAAGAAGTAGATGAAAACTATGGTGGCCAAATTTAGCAAGAAAAATGAATTGTGTGTGGGGGGGGTGGGATTCCAATTTAAATTTGAATTTTGGATAAACAACTCATGATATTTCAGTACAGGACAATTCCACATACTACATGGGACGTAGGATGTGCAAAATTGGGGACATACTGACGCTAAAAATCTCTTCATTGCTTATCGGAAAGTTGATTTAACTGGGAATCCTGCATTTTATTCTGCACCCCTGAGAGCTGGCCTCTTCATTGTCTAATTTTCTGAATGTGGTGAGTCACCCTCTCTTCTCTCTCCCTCTCTCTCACACACACAATTAACTTTTAATTAACACTTTTTGGGGTATTTATTCATCAGGTTATGTCTAAGTTTATTTTAATCATATTCTCCTCTCCAGTATTGCCTTTCCACAGCCGTAAAACATATGCTGTTTGCTGCCTAAGTAGATGGGTAATGTAAGCTGTGATGTGGAGAGAATTCTTCTCGGATCCGTTCTCTCTGAGGGTGTAGTTACAGAAACATATATATGTGCTTTTATCTGTGATAAGAGCTACCATCTGCTCGCTGCAATGAGCACAGCTTACCGTCTGAAGTGCTTATACATATTATGAAAACACAGCTTTTGTGTATGTTGAGGATACATATAGACAGTGTTCTAATAAACCAGGATATTAGCTTTTTGAACATGTCACATAGATGCAAAATATAATTATAATTATGGACAAGCGCAATTAGAGCTGGCACGTCGCCATGTGTGTATGGATGCCAGTAGCATTTTTGCAATCTTTTAATACGGCATTATTTGCAGCCTCTTCCCACGAGATAATTATTTTAGAGAATCGGAGTCTTTTCAATGAAGAAAGGCTTTTTTTCATTCAAGGAGCACGAGCTTCGTGCCGGGATACCAAATCCCCGGGCTGTGTGGTGCATATGTGTGAGCATCGGGAGAGGCGAGACGCCAAGGCGACAGAACATATAAATTTGAGTTACTTTGACCTTTAATCCAGGAAAGCACGAAGAGAAATGCGCTAGGAAGGTTGGTTTTGTAGCTGTCTGGAGACTGATAAGCTGTAATAAAGGTGCACTCAGTTGCAATTCATCTAAAGCTTCCCTTGCTATCATCCTCCCTTTTCGATTTTTGTTACCTCGAGTACTTATCTAAATCCCTTTCAATGCCAGCGTGAATGCACTCGGCGCTCTCTCCAACTGTGACTGGGGCTGTCTGGGCGTCAGCAGGGCCGCGCACTCTCCTTCCCTTGTTTGACAAGAACCGATGCCAACACCTAATTACGGCTAAGCCACGGAGCTCTCGGCTTTATCTTTGTCAACTGCTCCATTCCTTCCCAGCTTTCTGCCTAGTTGAGTTTTTAATGACATGAGCAACAGTTCGGTTCAGCATTCCTCAGGCCCGCCCGTTCTGATCTCGGTGACTAACCATGGCAAGCAAACGACACCAGGGCGAGGGGCGCCCTTTGTGCCCCATCTTCTGTGAACAGCACAGGAAAAAGCGACCCCGGGCGGGGCCCTGCATTCTGTGTGTTCCCCGCCCACTCAGCCCACGCGGGGGATACACCAAGGTCAGAGGGGAAGGTCAGGGGGTGTCTGTCCCCAGAAGTTTTCAAAATTTCCCAGGCGCTTAATTGATGAAAAAAAAAAAGTCTCATCTGTTTCAACCTCCTATTACAGCATGTTAAACATTCTAACTCAATTTAGCAAATGTTAAGAGTTAATTATTCCCTAAAACTCTGGCAAAAAAATCACATTAAGATGCTTGATATTTCCTGACAGCCGATTCTCTGTGTATTTAAAAAATAAAGTATGGCATCTTTCTATGGGGGGCGGTTATCCTTCCTATACTTGTGTATCACACCGGTAGAAGTTCAATCCTTTGCCTACAAGGTGGTTTTCATTGTTGGTTTTAAATCTCCGTATTTGCATTTCTCTTTGTTCTCTGGGTCTCGAGCTCCTGATTGACTGTTTAATGCTTTTGATGATCAGGGAAATGTCACCAGGCAGGGAGCTTTCCCAAGACAACATTATTCACTAAAAGATGTGAAACAAAAAACACCCCCATTTTTTGACTGTGTCAAAGGCACCTAGATTCAGTGAGGAAGGAACAGATTATTAGTCTCATTTTCCATCATTCTTCATTTCAGCTTTATGTTTTCTTTAAAATTACCTTTTTGTCTTGACTTCAATATCATCTCTCTCTCTCTCTCTTTTTTAAATTTACTTGGATGTTTTGACTCCATTCACACCTTCATTTTGTTTTGTTTTGTTCTGTTTAACTTGTAATTCTGGATGACAAGGGAAAAATCAGCATTTTCTCTGAAGACAAATGGGGATGCAAATATTCTCTCAAAAGCAGATAACATTAGTAAATGTGACTATTCAATAATTCCATTTCACAGCCCTAGCTGGGTTGGTCTCGATGGGCTAGGTGTAGAATAGATTTTTCAAAAATGTGATAATCCCTATATGGTAACTGTTTAGAGTCCAGCAAAAAGATAAGATATTCTACGTCCAACATGTCTGTGCATGACCTTGTGGAAATAGTAAATCTCTGGAAATATTTTAGATTCTTAAATACAATATACTGTTCTTTTTCTTCCTCAACAGATCAACTCAGCCCTAGCTACCAAAGCAAAATGAGAAATTGAGTCTCTTATTGACTCTATTTAAATCAAACATTTTCCTTTGCCCACGTTTTTTGAATATTTTAGATAAAACTTTTGCTTGCCGGAGCTGTTCCGGTGCCAGAGGAGCAGGCTCCCCTCCCAATACCTCCCTAGCAGGCCAAAGGCAGCCAAAGCCTCTCTTGTTCCGTCTCCTTCAGGGCACTGAGCTGGGCTGATTCCAATGTCTCTCCAGATTGGCCTGGTTTTTCTGAGTGGAGGTGAGGGTTTGTACTGAAAAAGTACCCGGGACACGAAGGTGCCCTCGGTCAAATGATGACGGAGAGATTTATGTGCATCCTGTGACCGCAGAGCAGAGTATGTCTCTTCCCTGGGTTAATTGGACCCCGCTGAAATCATAAAAACCAACTTTACCTCTGATTAATTGGTCCAGTTCCTTAAAGTTAGTATTCTAAAATACTGCATGGTCAGAAGGTGGTAAATGCAGATTTCTCAACAGTCCAGGTCACCTGAGAGTCTGAGGGACTGGAGAAAGTCAGGCTATCCTGGTAATAGGCCTATTCCTAGACTGGTATGTTTGTGGCTGGATCCATTAAATCAGAAAGGTCATGTGATCAAGGTCCTCTAATTTTAAGAGGAATTTCTCAGTTGTTAGATGGATCTCCCATTCTAGAAATATCCTAACTAAACTCGACAATAATAAAAGTTCTGTCCAGAAAGATATGAATATAATATAACACATTTAAAAGTATTATATTGATCCTGGCATTGTTGTATTTCATAAGACAATGAAAAAGCAGCAATCTTTCAGAGTATGATTTGAATGTTTGTTAAAATAAACCATATTCTGATATAAATATAAGTCTAAAGGTAAGTTGATAAAAAATGAGCAGAATAAAACAAATTGGATTTTGGAAATTATATGTTATTTTTTCCCCATAGACAGAAGTCACTTACACTGCTTTAACATCTAACCTTCAAGTTACAATCATAAGAATTAGCTTTTCCACACAAATCAAACCTGAGAGCCCATTGCTTCAATGGCTAATAGAGAACTGACATCACTCTAAACAAAAAGAGTCCCATTTAAAACATTCTTGTGCTTATAAGAATTTCTAGTTACATTAATTTCAATTAGGAAATGATGTATATTATGAAAAATGTAAAAGCAAATATGCATGTTGGAAGTCACTTTGAACAAATTCCTTGTAGATTTTTGTTAATTATATGCCAGGTGTGAACAATATATTTTTCATTTCCTAATTTTTATATACATATATAGCAGTTTATAGTTAAGCCAAGTTTCTCTGCAGGTGACCCAAAGTGTTGTTATGCCAGCATACTTTTTCTGAACATTCAGGTTTAAGAGAACAAGAGAATAATTTATTGTACGTAACCTTTATTTCCATACATGGTCCATTAAATTTACCCAAACTACCAGTTATGCATGAGTTTGGTGTACATACAAGTTTTATTTTCTAAGGATAACCATACTGTTATTGCTAGGAGATTATACATAAATATTTATTTCATATAATCTAAGAAATACAAATTTATATTAAAAGTGGATTCACTATTTAGTAGGCCACATTTAATCTGATGAAATACATGAAACAGTAATCCATCTACTTATAAGAACTTTCCAGAAGGCATTGTTTTGATATAAAAGGTGACTTATTTGTTTGGCTAGACAAACGTATACATGGCATGGGTCAATAATTAACTTTCTCATTATATAGCTTTCTTAACTCAGTATCTTAAGTTGCTTATACTCAAAAATAAATGAGCTGCATAGTTAAATAAATTGCTGTGACTAAAACATAACATCATGTGTTGTTCACCCCTAGATTGGAAGGATCAGTGCCAATCTATTGTAACAGAAACACCAACATGGAAATGTAGGTTGGTTTCACCTCCAGCTGAATCTGATGTCAGTGTGGTAATTACCAGGCCCAGTCAATAACACCTCTCCTCAGTATAATTGCAAATCCAGTACAACCATGACCAGAACTAAATTGCTTCAGAACAATCAATAAGAATCTTCTGATTGTGTTCCCAGGTGTATGCATCAAATATAAAGAGGAAAACTGTCCATTCAAGCCAAAGATCAATTTTATAAATAAAAATACTGTATTAAAGTCATGTTATGTTTTATATGCTTCCCAGGCAGAAGAGACTACATATATCAGTTAGTTGTCCATGGAAAGAAAGTGTGTATCAAGGAATTAATCAGCAGACAAATAACAATGCAAGAAAATAAAGAATATTTTTGAGTGAGAGATTTATTCGTGACTGAGGATAAGCTAGCCATTTCTGCAAACATTGTGCTGCTCTTTTAAAATACAATTTTGAACTTAAAACTAAAATCCTTGTACTCACTGGTAAGCTTCAGTTGTTAAAGGGGCCAGTTAACTAACAAGTTCCACAAACTGCCAGTTTCATTAGAAAATAAGATTCTAGCTATTAATTTTCTATTGGAGCCATGTAATAATATAGGTTACTGGAAAGGGTCAGTTTCCCATCTGTTCAGTGCTCCTTACTGGGGAGTCAGAATTCCCAGGATGAAGGAAAGATTAGAACCACAGAGCTAAAGAGCTAAGCAAAACCCAAAAATAGTTGTTTGGTGTTAATGAACTTAGGCTAAGTTATGTTATCCCACTTCCAGCCAAATAAAAGCCTCTTCAGATCTAGGAACCAGAACTGTTTTCCAAAAAGTTGGTTGTGTGAAGGCCAGCATGACACTAAGTAGAGAAGAGAAGGGACTGGCCAGTGGGAAGGAGACAAGAGAGACAGAGAAGGACAAGGAGACACTCACAATTACGGCATAAAAAAGAAACTTAATACCAAAATTATAGTTTACATAATAATTATCATAAGACATTATGCTTCCCTTTTGTTTAGGTATTCTTTGGTTTTAACAAAGAAGCGGAGGAATAGTTGCAAAATCACATTGGCTCAACTCTTTTAATCTCTTCTTCAACTTTTAATACTCTTCTGGTGGGAGATTTGAGTGAGTTAGAACAACACGCCATGGTGCACTCTGCTTCTGTGTTCTTGATGACTTCCCATTAACTAGAGGAAAGTTTCAAACTTCTCATCCTCTCATCCCAGCACACTACTCCACCTGCCATGCATCTTAGGCTCCCAAGCACTCCCAACAACTCCTCATGCTATCCTAGACAAGCATGATGCTTTTCACCAGCACTTTGCTATTGCTGTGATCAGAATATTCTATCTTCATCCCACCCATAGGTCCCTACTGTTGCCTCTGACTGGTTCCTCCAGTCCCAGGGCAATATGAGAAATCTTCCCTGATCCTTCTGTTGCAAACTGTGTTTCCTTCCTCAATGTTCTCACTGCACTTTGCCTCTATTTATTTATCACATTCTTTTTAGGATCTTAGTCATATTTTCTTCTATGCTTTCTACAGGGCATGCTTCTTAAAGGCAAGACCTGTATCTAATCCACTTGTGTTCTATGGTGTGAAGTGCAGCATCATTAACACAGATCCGCAGTAAATTTTGGTTGAACAAATACATGAGTGAATATTTCACATGGTTAGACATTATGTGTAATATCTCCCCAAGGCCCAGACTCTGTCTCCTTTACCTGCCAGCTATAATATCTAGCACAGTGCCTTCCACATCATAGTAGGTTTTTAACTCTGTATTAAATTAGGAGTTATACTGGGGCTGCGAGCAATGGCTCATGCCAGAAGCTTCAGACCAGCCTGCGCAATGTAGCAAGACACCATCTCTACCAAAAATTAAAAAAGAATAATAATAATAACTGGGAGTGGTGGCTTATACCTGTACTCCCAGCTACTAGGGAGGCTGATGTAGGAGGATGGCTTGAACCCAGGAGTTGGAGGTTGCAGTGAGCTAGGCTGACACTATGGCACTCTAGCCTGGATGACAGAGTGAGACCCTATCTCAAAAACAAACAAACAAACAAAAACAAAGAATTCTAGTGGAATGATAGCGTTATCAACAAAGATCAATCATTAGCAAGAGTAATAACAGTAATTATACACTACTACTAAAAAAGTTAGTATAGAAGTTACCTAAAATGTTGACTCTGTCAAGAAATCTAACCATACACAATTTTGAATTAAGCATACCTAGAGCTGGTCCTCCCTTCTCATGGGGCCCTGAGGAAACGATGAGAGAAAACTGTGACTCCTAACTTCGAAAGTTCTCAACATGGACAAAAACTATTGTTGACATAAAAACACTATTTTATATCACTTCTTGAAATGTTGCATATATATATATACACACACACATACATATACATACATACATACAATACATATATGTATATATATATAGTGATATATAATGAAGAGAATAAACCAGAAATGTATAAAAATGTATATGAGCCTGAACCAAGAATTTTTTTTGATATAAAATATATTGGATTTGAGGTCT
The DNA here is from genome assembly GCF_000181295.1 of Otolemur garnettii. Classification (NCBI taxonomy): domain Eukaryota; kingdom Metazoa; phylum Chordata; class Mammalia; order Primates; family Galagidae; genus Otolemur; species Otolemur garnettii. The sequence continues at coordinate 2,900,754 of NW_003852555.1, read as the reverse complement.
TTTCAAGCAACAAAATACTTTCAACAGATGTGAAAGGAATAGAGAGAAAGTGAGGAAGGAATAGAAGAAAGTAATTCAAATGCTGTAGTAATTTCTAGAGAACCAGAAGCGCATGCATATGAGAGTAGGACTTGCATAAACCATGCTAAGCTCCCTCTAACCACTCCACCCCCACTAGCAAGCAGGAATTCTATAGTTGACATTTTACATTAAGATATAAGTGAAAATGTTGCAGTCAAAACAACCCAAAAGGCTGTTAAATAGCTGATAATTTTATCAAGTTGAAAAGGAATGTAGCAATGTAGCAGCTGTATTAGAAACATAATGCTGTAAACATTTTCAATTACCCCCCCCCTTAACCCTTCTAAAAGGCTAACTGGAGAATGTTCCCAGGGAGGCAGGGCATGAAATAGCACAGTAGCAGCTCTCAGCCCCTCCCCGGCTGTGCCCTGAGTCCTCGGGAAGGGGACTGTGTGCACTGTTGCTCCCATCAGTTTTAAATTGCTCAAGCAATTGTTTCCTGTAGATTAATTTGTAATTCTAAATTTCCAGGCAAGTGAAATGTGAGCCTGTCCCTCCCTCAGGCTATTTTCAGAGCTATTGCTTTCCTGTAATCTGAGGCAGAGGCAGAGTGCTAACTCACAGAAGGGAACAGAGTGGAGGAGAGGAGAGTGGAGGAGGAGAGATGGGGGACTCGGAATAGAGTGGGAGAGGGAGGGGATGAGATAGGAAGGAGAGAGAGGAAACCAAAACCAGGAAGGAAAGCTTGGTGCCCTGGCCACCTCAGAAGTGTGCCCTGTGTGTGTCCTTTGACAAGGGCATCAGTAACATCCCTGGGGATAAGCCTCATTTCCTAAGAGATAAGTGAACAAACTCATACTAAATAACTTTCAGAGCCGAGGTCTACCATGTTCACAGATGCAGTGAGTTTTATTTATTAACTGGTTTTTGTAATAAACCAGTTAGTTCTGTCCTCTCATTCTACCCTTCGTACAGGTCTGCCACTTAGCTTTGAGTCCAAATTACCTGTCCAGGTGCAGAACAATTGGGTTCATGAAAGGAGACGCATTTTCTCAGTGCAAAGCTCAAGTAATCACTCCAAGGCAGCAGTTTCACTCAGTCAGCCAACATTTGTTGAATGGCCAGTTATCACAGAAAACTACATGAGGCTGTGTATGTCTTTCAATAAAATACTCCTCAAAGGTCTATAACTCAACACACTGGGGCTCAACCTTTCTTTGGAACACTGATCCCTTCCGGACTCTGATACATATATTTTTAAGTATCCTCTTCCGAGATAAAAATGTATAAGCTTAACTCACAAATTATACATTAGTACTGGCTTTACCAAATCAAAATAGAAAAATAATATTGCCAAAAATTTGTATGTTGTTCAACTTTTCAGTTTTCACGTAAATATTCATGGCTTCCTAAGATTAATTTAACTCAGTCCAAAAACGTGCAAAGTCATATCAATTTAAATTGTGTTCAAAAGTAAATTTCAATAAGAAGTCAGCCAAAGTTTGTCTCTGAGCAGACACTGAGAATGTGAAAAGGTCTTTGATGTGGTAATGGACTTGCCATTTTTGAGCCATTGACTTCAGCACTTTTTTGTAAAGATAGCAGTTCTTTAAAATCCTGACTCACAATGATACTAGATGCCAGGGAACACAAGCAGACTTTCCATACCTCCTTTTGCCACACAAAGGGAGATTTACATCCAAGAATTCTTCTAGGCTCCATGTTGCATTGTTTTCCTCATCTGCTCAGTCAATAAGGCCATTTGGGGGCCAGCTCTGACTCCCCAATGTTGTCAATGTTACAACATCATTATTGTTGTAGGGAAAACAGAAGGAAGGCTCCGTGAGGTCAGAGTTTGCATCTGACTCAATTTCCAATGGACCCCCTACCACCCTGATGCAGAAAGTAGAGTGTCACAGGAACTTGGGGACATTCTTTCTTCATCAGAAGGTTGCCAACTACTATGCAGACAAATAATGAGTTGCTACATCTGTGCACAGTTCCTGGATTTTCTTCTAGTTGATGTTTTATTTGACAAGGTATCGAGTGTAGCAACTGGTACGTAGTAGGCATCCTTTTTGAACAATTTTTTAAAAGGAGGACTGGAGTCCAGTTTTCCTACCATGTTTTCACATTTTTTCCCCCTAACTTCAAGTAGTTTTATGGGTGTTACACTACCAGTGAGGTAAAAATGAATGCCACTCTTTGGCTGAGAACTTATTAAAAATTTGGATTCCATGCACTCAATTGTCATTGACTGAGTAGTTGGGATATGTAAAAGTTTCTAAAACATTAGCAGCTATTAAAAAACCTACACAGTTTCTAAAAGCCTCCAGTCCCGTAAAATTAAAAATGTAACTTGACCTCCTCCACGCGCGCGCACACACACACACACACACACACACACACACAAGTTTGTTTACCAGGTCTCCTCCTGCTCCCCAACATATATAAATGTCCTGTGAGGCTCAGCGCTTGTAGCTCGAGCAGCTAAGGTGCCAGCCACATACACCAGAGTTGACAGGTTCGAATCCAGCCCGGGCCTGCCAAACAACAGTGACAACTACAACCAAAAAATAGCTGGGTGTTTTGGTGGGTGCCTGTAGTCCCAGCTACTTGGGAGGCTGAGGGAAGAGAATTGCTTAAACCCAGGAGTTGGAAGTTGCCGTGAGCTATGAAGCCATAGCACTCTACCCAGGGCAACAGCTTGAGGCTCTGTCTCAAAAAAAAAAAAAAAAGTCCTTTGAGTTGGCCTCTTTAAATCATAAATTATTAAATTATTTAAATCTTTCTCAACTCAGAGAACTGCTTCATTTCTTTGGGGGAATGCAGGGGAACTCGTGGGAATAAAGGTAATATTTTGCCCAAACAAATGAACCACATTTCCTCAAAAACATAGGTGGTACTTGAATGTGACCGGTACAGCAAGACCCCATAGTGACAACTGATTAAGGATATAGAAAAGGGCTACCGGGAAGTAGGAGAAAAGTCTGGCCTCCTAGATAAGGAAGTTAAAAAGGGCCCTGCCGCAAACAATAAGTTTGGGGAACCTTAAGACTCAATCGACCGAGTACGTCCTGTTCTCCACAAAATGCAGTTTCCAGCTTGTGACCCAAGTTGGAGTAATGGTCACAGTCACAGAACAGCACACAAGCAATGTCACAAACATCAAAAGACTAACAGACACCACCCTACAATGGTCAGGAAAGTAGCAGGGAAATTATGGCTAAAAAGAGAAGAAATTGAGCACGGGTGGCCGCTGAGGTGATCTGAGCCCAGTGAGAAGTAGACGATACCTAAGGACCCGGGGGACAATGAAGAGCTTTTAGATGGAGGGCTAAGACAAGATACTTACACTCCTGTCTTGCCTTTGTGTGGCACCTCCTCTCACCCACGAGGGGGCCCCTTTTCCAATTTCTCCAGAAAGTCTATGCTTATCTATGCTTTGCTTTAAATAAACTGTACTTTAAGCAAACCGTATTCTTTTTCTGCAGCACTGGAGTCCCACATGGTTTGGTGTCACCTACCCTGTACCTTGCTTTCACTTTGACTCAAGAAACTTGATAGTTCTGTTCAGTGCCTCAGACCAGGTCTACTGACTGGGGAGGAGCTGGGAGTCCCCCGCCCACAACTTTGAATGGGCTATTCGCACTTGCATGTGTCTGACTGAAGGGCAACTCTAGCTTATGTCTAGGAATGCTTTTTAGGAATATTTCAATTATTCCAGGGACATCTAGAAACATGTAAATAAGATCATGAAGTCCCAACTGGAACTGAACATCTTAGGGAAGGACAGAGCCTATAGTAACAACTTAATTGGCTGTAGATCTCTGCCTGATGTGCAGTCCCAGACATAGAAACCAATCATATTTTAGGCAGTTGTCTTGCTGTTATGATTACAAAATGATCTAAAAATTAACTGCTAGTTACAGGAGAGCTAGGATTCAACTTAGTGGTTTGAAAGAGTCTGTGTCCCTTGGGCACCCTGGAACTAAGATTGGATACATAATCAGGCACCAGAGTTTCTGGGGGTCTAAGTGTATGAATCCTGAGAGGGGTGAAGGAACAGGGAAAAACATCTCAGGAAGCCTTACGAAGTCAGTGGGAACTGAAAGTTAGAACAGTAAACTCTTCAGCAAAGTACACAGTGACCGGATCTCCTGGTAACCTCTCAGTCCAACCAGTGTGTAACCCCCTAGTTAGAGTTCCACCATCGTGGGAAGACAACTGGTCTGTGACAGGTACTCACTTGTCAGTGGAGTCCCCTCTCCTCTCTTGTACATGGCTTTTTTTTTTCACTTCAAACTTTTGCTGCTTCATACTCTTCCTGTGTGTCTCTCATCTTCTGGGTCACTCTGCTATCTGCAGTTTCTTTCAAAATGTATCATATTCAAAAGCCCAAAGAGAACTTGTGCCTGATTCAGCCAGTCACTTTTCACCAAAAGCATCCCTATTAAGCAGTGTCCTTGTGCCTTGTCACAGAATGTATGTCAGGTGCCTTCAGAAGAAGTGCCAAACTCTTTCCAATATGCTGAAGCCAAGTATTACAAAGCAAACCAGCCCATGGGCATGGAACCACCTGCTTCTTAGTTAAGGAAGGGTTATCATTTTAAGACTTCTCAAAGTGGCAGCTTGCATAAATTCCTAGTACATTAAATATTATGACCCTAATTTCATCTAGAATATCAAAAATATTTCCTTTTTTAGTGAGAGGGCTTGACAGATATTTAATGTCTCCAAAAATTAATAGGGTAAAATGATACCATTTAGATACTTCTAATAGAATATGGAGACAGCTCCCCATTCTGTCCTGATACTTCTTTTGTAACCAACTCTGTCCTGTATTAGCGATTTGCATATCACAGCCTCCTGGCACAACTTAAATGGAACAAGTTCCCATTGCAGCTAATAAACTCACTGTAACAAGTCCCTCAACTTTGCCTGGTCACAGCAGGATTGCCATATGTGGGACTGGATACAAGATAAAAATGACATTATTTTGTGCTTTCAAATCCATTCAACTCTATATTGTCTCTTTGGAAATAAATTTTGTTTACTGGCCAGTGATTATCTCCTATCTGCCTCACTATAGTATCAATTTTTGTTGTTATTGTTGTTGTGGTTTCTTTAATCATTAGTGTTATCTGTGCTTTGGAAGAAGACTTACAATTAAACATATTTTGAACAGAAGAGAAAAAGGCAGCAGGGCTCTTTGGAATCAGTTCATACAGCCTATCATTCCAAAACATTTCTGGTTTTACACTGGTATCATAAACCAATGTCACACAGCTGAGGTGGCTGTGCTAATTAACTGTCCTGCCGAACCAGCTGAGAAAGCTTGTATAAACTCCATGGGAATATGAGCTGCTAAGAAGAAATCCTATCCAGCAGAGCTAAGGAGCAAACCCAAATATAGAATCAAAACATGGAACAGTTGCCCTTAATCATCAGGTGATAAGATCATCAGTGACAAGATGTTAGAGAGTTAGCAGAGTTGAATACAAGGCTGGTATGACAGAAGAAAAATTAATCACATGTAAAGAGATCCAGGCCTTCCCCCTTCTCCTGTTTGCAACAAAGCATGAGGGAGTAGCCAACTTAGCATTTCAGAAGAGAGAAAGCACTCACAATCCAAAGGCCCACGCTGCAGAGAAGAAACAGTCCAAACATGAGCAAGGCTACAGTTTCCAAGGAGCTGCCTGAAGTGTGTATAGGACGGGGCAAGAGTGGGCAGAGTTGTCCCACTGGGACATGTGATGAAATGGTAAATGTCACTTGGAACAGGCAGGGTGGGTCAAAGGTCTGAAAGGGTGTGTGACACATGCATGTTAATAAGAAGGTTTTGCCTGGGTCCAGGAGAAGGAGAAGCTATGAAGAACTTCAAGTGCTGTTAAGAAGTAGGACAGTTTTGGTTTTTTTTTTTTTTAAAGTTGTGGTGGGCCATGTACTCCTACCACCATCAATTTAAAAAATCTGATCAAGATAAATAATAAAGAATAGGACTCTTGTCTGGGCTGTGCCTATCTAAACACAACACTAAAATAATCTTAGGCTCCATGCAGTTGTAAATTCGTAGGCTTTTGTCAAGATCTGTGAAGGACCTGAGGTCCTACCCTGCTTGAAAACTAACAAGTTCACCTGGCAGAAGACATGAGATGTCAGGGACAGAAACAAAGGATGTTATTACTCACTGCACAGTAAAACAGCATAAACTTCATGTTCATCTCCATTCCCTTTGCCTCCCAAGGCTGATGGGGTGATACACAGTGGCTCGGGTAGATGTTAATGACATAGGTGGTTTGGTCACAGCTAAAGAACCTTAAGTGTAGAGCACTCACATCTTTTCTAACAGACTATAAGCAAACCTGCCTGAGCCTTGCCCCCAAGGGATGCATTTTCTTTACCATAGATATCTATCTTTATCAGAGTGACTCTTCTCAAGACAGGCATTATATCTGCCAAGGGTTTATACTATACATATATCCTTGAATAGTCAGTATCTCTGCTCTAAAGATATGCAGAAGCATGACAGACCAACAGAGAATGATCTCTAGAAAGCTTTATACTTTTTAAACTAATGGAGGATGCTGATGGTATAAGTCCTGCTCTCTTCCACCCACAGGGGTAACTCCGGGGTGGCGGCCAGTGGGCATAATGTGTCTAAGTTCCACTGTGCTGCTGAGGGCACAGCAATCTGGGCATCTGTCTGTGAGCATCTTCCTGGCTCTAGAGACACATGCACATGTGGATAATAGGGGTATCATTCATTCAGCCTCAAGTCATGTAAAGGCAGTACCAGGTTCTTAACTGAGTCACTATGCAAATTGTCTTCATAGTGAAGAAAATGAATCTAAACCTCACTAGTTCTCCTTTTATCCTGATTTCTTCCCATGCAGGAATTTCTCAAGAAGACAATAAACTTCCACATCCTCAGGCTCGTGAGGAGAAAACGTTTACATTTTCTTACAATACAAAAAGCTCAAAATATCCATTAGCTCTACTAATCAAATGGTTTTGGATACAAAGGCTAAAGAATAAGAAACTGGAATTTCTGGTTCCCTTCTTACGTGGTGATTTATGAGGTGAAACTGCGTCAGATTCTCTTAGGAAAACAAAGTTACAATCGACTTCTCTGTTTGAATGCCATTGTCATGACTGCCTCAGTGAAACAAAACACGGGCCTAGGGTCAGAGAGACTCAAATCCAGGTCTATCATTATTGGCACGACCCCAAACACCTTAAAGGACCTAACTTAGGTCTCGACTCATCTGTAAAATGGGGATAAAAATACTCGCATCCTAGTGTTATATGAATCAAATGAGAAAATATTTATAGCACAATTTGCATAGTACCTGGTGTTATGAATAATAGTTGCTATAACTGGATTATCCTGCCATGCTCAGGAAGCCACAAAATACAGTGCTATGAGGAAAGGGTTACCCCTAATTTATTGCCCATCCTCAGATCCATTCTTATAGTTTCCAGTAAATCAACATTCAACTACGGCCCCGTACTCTCTCCAACATGGAAATGCACGATGCTGTGTGATACTCAATTTGACTTCACTTCTCTGGTGGCAAACATCACCTTTGCACACTTGACTAGTGACTGGAAATGCACGATGCTGTGTGATACTCAATTTGACTTCACTTGTCTGGTGGCAAACATCACCTTTGCACACTTGACCGTTCAAAGACGGAAGCCAATAGGCATTGATGATGTGCCAGGAAACCAGGTCTCCACAGAGCTTGATCACCTATGAATATTTTATATAGATTCTAGCGCAGGAGTCTTATATAGAACTCTAAAAAGAAAATCACTGTCTTTTTTTCTGTATTAGCTGACATATTTATTATATGCTTGTGTTCTAAATTAAGGCTCTCTCCTAAACACTTGAATTCTGAAAAACGGCAACTTCTGTAGACTGGAACTTGAGTTCTGAGTCTATAATATCACCATGTCCTTTACTCCTAATCTTTTCCATCAACAGAGAAGTTAAAACGACAAACCCCTAGAAGATGAAGAACCGGGGCCAGGGAAAGATATTAAGTTGTCCAACTCCTTTTTCATTCAGTACATTGTCTCACCTCTTTTGCTGAGTCATTAAGTCATTAGGCAAATATTTACCACGATGCAACCATGAACAAATTGCTCTCTTGGCCCCAAGTGATACCAAAGCGATTAAAGCCTGATGAGATAACCATAGTCAGGGAACTTAGACCTTAAAAGAAGAGACAAGCCGGCTTTTATATTGCACCTGCCAAGATCAATGCACAAGGTTAGGTGGTCCTGAATACCATATAAGGTATAATTCCTTCACTTATATGTTTAAAAAAAAAAAAAGCCAATTCACCTTGTTTAAAATTTAGAACACTGTAGTAAAATACATATCAATCAATTTGGTCATGACATCAAGAAACCAGATCCCTTAGGTAGTGAATGCAGATAAAGTGCTTCCCTGGCATCTCGGATTCACTCATTACGCTTCATCTGTTATTACTGCCTAACTGGTTGTCCCCCTCCCACCACCACCCACAGTCAATTTTGCCCAGGGAGTGAGGGACAAATTTTTACAGAGAAAGTTACATTTCACCTGGTTCTTAAGAACCTTAAGAAGATTGCCAAATAGGCAATAGTCTTTAAGGCAGAAGAAGAAATGCGCTCCCGGTGAGAAGCTGGAATGGCAGAGTTCAAATTCTGGTTTATCCACAGCCCATTAAGAAGCAGTCCTTTAGAAGAATGAGATGGAAACAAGGTAACAAATAACATGGTTTTGGAGGGAAAGTTAGGGTTATGCATATGGGCTCTCGTGCAATTTAAGTACTATTTCATTATTTGTGTAATTTATAATAAAGACATTTTTAAAAGATAAGAAGGTATGATAAAATCAGAAAATATCAAGCTATTTATTTTTATAGCAGAGATAGAGGATCATGAGAAGGAATTACAATTTTTAGTTCCATACAGTGGGCTTTATGCCCTAGACTACTGGATCAAGAGTTGGCCAAGTACAGCCTGTGGGCAGATCTTGGCCCACCATTTGTTTTTGTGAATTTTATAATTGGCCAGCCCCCATCTTCATTTACATATTGCTATGGCTGCTTTTTTCTACAGTGGCAGAGTTGAATAGTTGTGACAGAGATTGTAAGACTCCAAAGGCCCAATATATTTACTATCCAACCCTTTGCAGAAAGTTTGCTGATTTCTTCTCTATATAATAAAAAGACTTCCAGGAAGGGAGTGGCATCATCAACTCTCTTGATTAGCAAGATAACACCAAAAGCAACTGGGAAATAGATATAAAAATCATAATTAATTATAGTAATTCAGACAGACTTTATGCTTTGCCTCACAGAAGTTTCTCAATAATTCTTACACCTTAAAGGGCCACATATCTATTAGGTGGGGTCTTCTCTAAGAAACTATTCACTCCAGGAAGGAACTCCATCTTGTTCACTGTGCCATCTCCAGCACCAAGGACAGTGTCAGATACACAGTAAGGCACTTAGCTAAATAAACACTTAAGAAACAGATGTAAAAAGAAATCAATGAGTAAACAAAAGCGTGAGTGGGAAAGTCACTTAGGCATGGAGGCAGCCTCTTAAAATCAGACGTCCCAACCTATCACCCTGCCAGTGCTTCAGGCAGCAGCTGAAGTTCCTCCAAGTCATCTTGGGAGCTAGAAACCAGAAAAACCAAACCCAAATCTTCAGAACCATTCCCAGCCTGGGGCTGTCTCTCTCCTCTGTGCATTGCCTGAAGACAGTCATCACTTAATGGGTCTGCCAATTAGTTTTCTCTGTACAGCACGCTGTGTTTCGTTCAGTTTCTCACATCTGGTTAATTTCTGCTCTTTAACACCAAGCAGTTTGGGGGGAGCTTTGCACCGCTAGAGGGATTCCACTCTCCTCTGAGGGATAGCTCTCCATCATGCATACGACAGACAGGTTTCATTGTCGTCAAACATTGCGGTGGTATAGTCTCTATCTCACTCTTGGGCTGCTCTTTCAGCTGTACCAGCCCTTGAAAGCTGACAGGATGAATTGCTTGCTTTCCCGGCCTTAATGTTGATCTCCCTTCAGATCTCCCCATCTGCTGTGATTTGGCAGCTCAGGTAAATGCATCTTTCTACTTCTTCAGTTGCTCAGCCTCCTGCAGGTAGCACTGTGCCTCCGTCCTCTCGCTCTGCAGACATCGTCCCCTTAGAAGCGGTAGGGTTTATTCTGAAACTGATGGATGTGCCTGGTGCTTTCTTCCTTCCGGGCCGTCTGTCATTCTTTACGTTGTGTAACTTCAATCTGTCCACTGAGGCCTGTGTGTAAAGGAGGAGATGCCATTTGTAAAATCAGAATCAGCTGCGTCATTTGTTCATTCCACTTATTATCTGTTGTTCCACAATAGCGTTCATCTTAGTTTCTAAGCCAAAGGTGGCAAAATGGTGGCCAGATTTTCTTCTTTGGTTTATTCTGAAAATGACTCAGAACCTGAAATTTTGATTAAAGAAAGAGAAACCTGGCTTCCTTTCTAAATTTGGATGAAGCAAGACACTAGGGATTGTGTTTCTCTTTGGCAAAAAATGAGAAAGAGTAGATTCTGTTATTATCTTTCAGTGCTGTTCAGACTCTCGAGTTTTCCCCAGTCTCACCAATCCTTTCCATCTAATCTGCATAAAGCATTTATAGTCTCTCCTTATGCTTGGCCTTTATCACATTTGGGCTTTTTTGAACTCTGGTACAGCCATGTTTTCAAAATCCTTGTAGAATGGGGATCAAAGCTTTTTCTCAAAAGGCTTTGTAGTCCATAACGTCTCTTCCATCTCAAATACTTGACTCTGCCCCTGTAGAGCAAAGGCAGCATAGACAATACCACACAAATGAGTGTGACACCGTTTCAATAAAACTTTATTTACAAAACAGGCAGTAATATAGATTTGGCTCACAGGCTCTGACCTCTGTTTTATAGCATCACCCCTGATTTTGAAATATCTGCAGTGTACCCAGTCTGGGTGGTCCATTCATATAGGGAACAAACTATATTAAATTATTATATCAAGTGGGAAAATCCACTTCTGTATTGAGTCGATGAGTTTGTATTTATAAATGTGCATATTAGTATGTAATCTTAGCACCTATGATTAAATATTTTAAAAGAGGCTTAAATTTGTTTTCTAAATTTTAAACTTATTTCTGATCTTCATGAACTTTAATAAAATAGTGTATACACACTACTAGGTCTGTTAGCTGTTGTTTGCACATGTGAATAATAGACCCTAATGAGACCAGTGCCTGCGTTGTTCTCTAGGTCCAACATAGTCCTTTGGGAGCTATATAATCCTGCTTCAAGCCACTGTGGGGCCATTTAGCACAGTGTAAAAGGAGACACTTAGTACCCTCCCAGCAACCATGTCCCCTGAGACTGTCATGGCACTGAGGAAAGGTCTGTCTCATATTTATTCAGCATTCTATAGCACTTACAATAATCAATGCAGCAAAAATACAGCTAAGTATCCTAGAGATACGTCTTTTTTTTTTTTAAATTAAATGATTGCTGTGTACATTAATGCCATCATGGGGTACAGTGTGGTGTTTTCATATACAGTTTGAAATACTTTCATCAAACTGGTTAACATAGCCTTCATGTCATTTTCTTAGTTATTGTGTTAAGATGTTTATATTCTACTCTTAGAAAGATTCACTTGTACCCTCGTAAGATAAACCTCAGAAGTGATCCCTCCAATCACCCTCCCTCCATTCATCCCCCCCCCTTCCCCCTTTCCATATTCTTAGGCTATAATTAGGTTATAGCTTTTATATGAAAGCCATAAATTAGTTTCATAATTGGGCTGTGTACATTGGATACTTTTTCTTCTATTCTTGTGATACTTTGCTAAGAAGAACATTTTCCAGCTCCATCCATGTAAACATGAAGGAGGTAAAGTCTCTGTCTTTCTTTATGGCTGCATAGTATTCCATGGTGTACATATACCATAGTTTATTGATCCATTCGTGAATCAGTGGGCACTTGGGCTTCTTCTATGACCTGGCAATTATAAATTGGGCTGTAATAAACATTCTGAGACAAGTATTTTTGTTGTAATGTGGTTTTTGGTCTTCTGGATACATAGAGGTATTTCTTAACGCCCTACTTAGGAGCCAGATACTGTACAGCAGTGGTTCTCAAACTGTGGGTAGTGATCCACAGGAACTGTATTAAATGCTCGCGGCATTAGGAAGGTTGAGAACCACTGCTACACAGGGAGCCATAAAGTTCATGTGCACATGGACCTTATGGCCACCCTGTGTATATTCTCTACTTCTCAGAAAACCTGATTTTATTTTATTTTTTTATTTCAGATTGATGTGAGGGTACATTTTGGTTACATTGTTATCACTTCTAACGTAAAGTCCAAACTGTAGTTGAGCCCTTTAGCCAGGGGCAGGGAATGCTGAACACCCTCACATTGTGCACATCAGGTGAGATCCCACCAATCACTCTCCCTCCTCCTTCTTCCTCTCTCTCTCCTCTCCCCTCCTCCTTGCTAGACTATACTTGTGCTTCGCTTTTGTGTGTGTGTGGGTGGGCAACATGTTTATATGTTCATACTAGTATTGAGTATATTGGATGCTTTTTATTCCATTCTTGTGATACTTAACTAAGAATGTGTTTCAATTCCATCTAGGTAAACACAAAAGATGTACAGTCTCTAACTTTTCTAATGAAGGAATAGAAAGAAAACCTGATTTTAGAGACGAACGTTGGACAGATGACGCAACTGGTCCAAGTTTCAGAACGTCATTGTCTTTGCCTGCTAAGCACAGCTGGCCCACCACATGATGGCTCATCTCCATATGCTATTTCCTGTGTATTTATCCGCTCTCACACACCAAAGAAAATATGTGGCTTAGTACTTGGTGCAAGGTTGGTGATCAATAAATGTTTTTGAATTAAAAAATATCTACTCTAGTCAAAACTTGGCCTTCTTCCCAGGAATCCTGTCGTAGTTAGAAACATCACCATACACTTGATTATCTAAGATGAAAACTGCAGAAATGTGGATGGGCCACATATTGGGTCAAACATTATTCTCTGAGGGTGTTTTCTGTGTGGATGTTTAAATGAGATTTACATTTAAATTGGTGGACACTGAGTAAAGCATATTGCCCCCCAGAATATGAGTTACCCTCATCCAATCAGTCAAACGCTTTCACAGGACAACAGACCGACCTCCACAAGGTCAAGGAGGAATTCTGCCAGCAGTCGGCCTTTAGACTCGAACAGCAACATCAACTCTTTCCTGGATCTCCAGCCCGCTAGAATAACCCTGCAGAGTTTGAATTTGCCAGCCAACATAATCAAGTGAGGCAATTCCTTAAAATTGATATAAACACACACACATACACACCCCATTGGTTCTGTTTCTCTGGAGAACCCTGACGAATATAGCCATTTAGTTCTATAAATTCTTTCTCTGAAGTATTCTTCACCATCTATAATGCCTTACATTGGCTCAGGTCCTAATTTTTGCGATGGTCTTATAATTAGGCTCTCTGCTTCTGCTTTCTCTAATTCTCAGTCTGGAATTAGGTCGGTGGCTCCCAACTGTCTGCACAATCAAATTCAGACTCCTTGGCAGGACACAAAAAGCCCTTAGAAATTTGAAGCCAGCTTTCCTGCCCAGTCCCCTTTCCCACCCTCAGCCTTCTCCAGGTTCACCAGCCCAGTCAACAACCCATAAAACTGTCTCACCCTTTCATACCACTGGGTCTCACTTAATGTGTTGAGAAATATTCATCTAAAAGTCTACTGACGCTGAAAGTAGAAGATTTGGGTTCCAACTTCTTAACTGACACCTAGTTGGCCTAATCTGTGATTTTAGATCATGAATTAAAAGTAATAAGAAGGTCCAGCCTGCCCGAAGAATCCTGTTCTTATCTCCACGGATCAAATCCATCCATGTGTACCCTGTCGACTGTGTTGACACAGAACAACCAACTGGGGAGATCATAAATCAGCTATAGTCAACACATTGCCAAGCCACTGTTATGATCGTTTTCTCATTCACCTGATACATTTCATTTAACTGACACAATATCCCGGTTGTGTTTTTGTCAAGTAGCCATGCCTTTAGCAAAGAAATGATGTTAGACAGGGGCCCATAAAACTTCCAGCATAACTTTGAAGTCTTTTGTTTCATGTTGTACTGAATTTCATCAGACTGATTTCTGACTACCTGTCATGTCTGTTTCTTTTGTTCATTAGAATGTAAGATTAGGGTTGCTTTAAAATTCCCTTTGGTGAATTGTTAAGAGATATGAAATGTTATCAAAAGGTCATTGAAATACATGTATCAGTAGCATTCAAAGTTAACAAAAGGCATGGCCAATTCTACATCTGGAAAATGACTCAGTCAGAAGGACAGATATAATATTGCCAAAATTCATTCATTCAGTGAAGGAAATTGACTTCCTCTCCACTGTGCTAAGTCTGGGAAAATAAAAGTGAGTATAATATACTCTTTACCTTTAAGGAACTCAATCGAAGAACACAGTGTTATTAACAAACTGCAGTTTTGTGTATTGCAAATAATACTTATTTATTCAGAAGAAGCTATATGCATGTTTGGGAAGTGGTCAAAACAGACCACACCAGAAAAGAAAACAAAAGGGATTTTTGAGCTGAATCAAATGATTTTGCCCTCATAGAAAACCTGGCATGCTTTAGAGAAGAGATTTTCAAGAGTGTGGCTCCCAGACCAACATCACAGTGGAACTTGTTGAATATGCAGACTTGGGCCCTAGTTCAGAGCTCCTGAATCCTATATTGTAGGGATGGTGTCCAGCAGTCTGTGTTTTAGTCTGATGCATGGTTAACTTGGAGAGCCAGATTTAGAAAAGGATGGATGACTTGGTATCTAAGGAGTAGACTTGGAGGATAGGGATCTGAGGAGAGTCACAGAAGACAAGGACTGTAGATTGAGGACAGATTATAAAGAAGTACAAATAATTTTCTTAAAAGTTAAGACTTTATCCTCTAGGTCATGGGGATATATTACAGTGTTCTAATAGGAAACTGGGATGACTGGATATGTGATTTTGAAAAAAAAAATGACAGTGGTAGCAGTTTAGGAGGTACATTGAAGATATGCAAGCAGTAGGGAAACAGGAGACTATTATAAAAGTCCAAGCCAATGGTGTTTAGGGCTGGATTAAATAGTCAATGCCTATGAGAATGGAGAACAAAGGGAAAATGGAGAACAAAGGGTGGATTTGAAAGTCTTCTTCTGTATGTGGAATTGCCAGTACTATTTTTGACTGAAGAGATATAGATATTAGAGGACATGAAAAGAATCAAGTCCTAACTGTCTAGTGCATTCTGTCTTTCACAAACAGAATGTCCAAACCATTTTTATATGGAATGAGGAAGAAAAGAAACTTTGTAAGTTGATACTTGAGGTCAGAGATGAGAGGTCACTTGGGAGGTAAATTTAAGTTTAAGTGGCTTAAGATATCTATTAAAATATCTATAGCCGAGGTAAAATAGAATATACTGGTGTTTTTGTTGTGTGTATGTGTTTTTTTAATCTTGTCTTCTTGCTATTTTCCATTTGACTTTGGGAGTACTCTAATAAAAAAAGTGATTATGTATTGTATATAAATTTCAATTCACAATAAAAATTCTAGACAAGCATTTGGCTGTTTGCATCACCATGTCATTTGACGGCTCTCTTTGGGAATTACTGTAGTAAATCACAACTCTGCTCTCCAAACTTTGTGTCATAATTTTGCTCAGCTGGGAATTGTGTAGACAGGAAGATTACTGATATAATTACTTGGCACTCCTTGGAATATTTTTGTGTGGTCTTTAAGTTTGAAGACTTTGAAAAGTAATTCTTGGTACCTTACTAAAATATCCAATTACAGTCAAATGTGAAGAATATTTCTTAGCGTCGGTCCTAGTTATTTTTCTCTGATTCCAGAAAACAAATTTCCGTCCACATTTATATTCTTCAGATGAACACAATGCAGCAAATTGGACATTGAAGGGGGAGCCAATCCTTTCAGCCTCCTCAGAGATCCTTTTGAAATCTGGTGTAGCCAGACTGAACGAGTTACCTACCGATGAGTACCTGTCTTGAACAAGGATCCAAATATACCCTCTTCTCTATTCACCCTCTCCACTTACCCACTGGGGGAAGATGTTAAAGCAAAAGTGTCCTAAAATGAGTCCCCCCTCCCAGTCAACAGACTACAAAGGGGCCCTTAAGATTCATAGTCCCTCAAAGCATCACTGAACCAGGGATTGTTTACACAAAGAACTTGGTGACTACCCCATGGCTACACAGAGAGGGCATGTGTGTCCCCTTAACTTGAGCTACAGTGCTATAGTCCTGGTTAAGATGACTAAGTGGCATTGGCATGAGCTCTGTTAGCTATTATCTGAATGATCTTGGGCTGGTTACTTAACCTTGCTTTCAATAACAAAAAATTTACTCTACGGACATGTGGGAATGAAAGGAGCTAAACTAGGTAAGGTATTTTGTGTTTTATCCTCAGATAGTCATTATTATTCTTAGAGTAGTCATTGTTCTGGTAATATTATTTTTTTGTGTTGGAGTCTCCAAAACCCTAGCCCTCACATGCTGGACAGAAACCTACTACTTGAATTTAGAATGTATTCTAAAGGATTATTTCTTAAAAGAGACATGAAGAATTGTCTCTACCTACACATTTTAGCATTACCCTTGTTCATTGGCCCTACAATAACATTCCTGGTGTACTTGAATACTGGCATTCAACATTATAGCCTGTGATGTTTATGTTTGATATTGCTTACCTCATTTTAACAGCAAATTTGTAGACTCTATAATAGGAAAAAGTTATAAACAAATAATTTTAAGTGCTTAATATTCATCAAAGTATATGTGCTGAGCATTTACTACTGCTTGGCACTAATTACTTTTTTTAAAAAAAATATTTTCATAAGGTTTTTCAGTGTTCTCTCATGAAATACATCATTTGACTCTCCTAATACCCTGATACAAAAAACTCTTTCTAAGAACTTTTCTATTCCTTTTATTACAGATTTTTAAGTCTTGCATTTATTACTCTTAGATTTCACTCAGTTAGGTTCTATGACCACAGTGGTCTCAAGTGTTTATAGTCTTACTCTACATTACAAAGCATTGTCCAAATCACTGTTATTAGTAATGAATATGTTGATCTAACAGTCTTCCAGAACACGAACGTCTAAGGAATGTCTGTGTCTTATATTTGAATATGAAGCTTTTACTGAATTATTGTTGTCCCATTGTGTTTTTATGCCTCCTCCCTCATATTACCTGAAAGGTCATTATAAAATTTCCTTAATCTGGACCTACTGAACATTGGCTCAGAATTTCTGTGGGGTCAGGGTGTGAGAATCCATATTTGAAACATCTCAAATTATTCTGCTCTAGAGATGATTGCATTGACCGAGAACATAACCAGCAGCTCTCTCTATTCTGCTTCAAGTTAAAGTCCATTCCTTGGTCTGCAGCTGTGGTGACCTATTTTTAGCTCTTCCTTCTCCAAATTAGCCTCCTCATCCTTAAGGAGAAACTCAATATGGCTGTCAGAAAAGAACCCTCAGGCATATGACCTGATGAAAAAGGAAGCTCTAACTTGCCTTGTCTCATTTCCTTAAACATGAATATCATTAAATCAAAAGTTTTAAAACTGTATATTAAGCCATCTTCCTCTCTCATAGTAACTATTCTCTTTTCTTGTCTTATTTTTTCTTTTGAATTTTAGGCCTCAGTTATTATTTTTACAGAGGAAATTCTTAAATGCAACTTTGTTACCACTTAAAGATAGATGTATTTTTCTGCTCTGGTATGATCCATTTAAACTCACCATCAAAGTGAACTATGGACTCATTTTGAGAAGAAAATATATCCCATAGACCATAATTCCCCAAGACCTTTATTTATTTGATTTCTGTTCCCTGGGATCATGGCCTCATGACATGAAATTCTCAGTTCCGTGAGCCTCCTAGGGAATAGCATTCATAAAAATCATTTCGCAGCAGACTTCAATGCCAATCCAACAATAAAATATTCCAGCACATCTCACACTGAAGGCAGCCATGGGAGGCCACTGTTCCTTTCTTTTTACATTGAAAAAGACACCTTTCACTAAAGACATCAAAGCTATCTGCAGAACAGACCACACAGCAACCTCTTTTTAACAGGGGTGTCCTTGGATGTCAAACTCCAATATAAGCTAATTGGAACTTTAATAATCCTAGCTGCTAGAGATTTAAGGATACTATCAACACACAAATCCCTGCAATTTCTTTTTTTTCAAATGAAGGAGTAATTTTGAATATAAAACTGGAGGGAATTCACATTTATCAAATGAAAGTGGATCTTCAAAGCACCTGGGTTCTTCCCGCTTCCTTTCAAAGCCAACCATGAAAATATCCTCTTGGAAGGGGAGGAAAACTCCACTTCATATCTTCTCTGCTGAGGCTCTTTGCACTATGAATTTTCTGTGCTTTATACCCCTCCAGTTCCTCCTTTTCCCATGACCCCACCTTGTATTTCCCTTAGCTTTGAATGTGGTTTATTTAATCATCCATCAGGTGCCACCAAGTTCCGCTTGTGTTGGGACAGGAAGAAAAAGCTGCTCTGAGTCAGGAAGGAGCCTCTGCAGATCAGCAGACCTATGCAAATAGATTTCTTCTCCAAGTACTGCTGTGCTTTGCAATGTAAATCACAAACAGATAAACAAAACACCTTGGTCTCCACGCCTTCACCGCTGCTGAGCGCCCTCTGAGTTTGACTTCTTTTGTTTCTATAAGAGGGAAGGGGCTGCATATTTAAGAATCATTTTACCCAAGTTTGCACACTAGCCTGAATTTACTGCATAATTTCCATCAAGTTATTTAACTTCTTATTCATTCTGCTTTTATCTAGTGCTAGCAACAAGTAAAACTATTGAACATTTTGCTGTGTTTGAAGGGCTTAGTAGGAAAACGAATCTCATAAATTAAGGTAAATGAGAGCTTTCAAATGGATAACTTTGAGCTATACTAAGCAGCCATGGTACAGTGGAAAGACATGTACCGTGCATTTCAGTCCCTGTTTTTAAATTAACCACTTGATAAATTCAGATGCAGAATAAAGCTGGTCTAGGTGGTGGTTTCCTTATTGGCAAAATGGGCAGGTTTGAGTAATACTGTCCATGGTTCTTAAAGATCCAGTATTTTGATCTGAAACTCACGAAACCATTTGTCATTATGATTTCTCTTAATATCTCCTTCTGACTCTAAAGATGATCAATTTTTTTCTTCCTCTTTGACCATTCAAGTATGAGTCAAATCGTCACATACTAATAAATCAAATCTAGACTCAATTCTAGAGGTCTGATTTCATTCATTCCTGCATAGCATCTGGAAATTGATTTTTATGGTCTTTCAGCTCTCCAGGTATGTTTGCAAAAGAATGGGTAAATCGGATAAACATTCATTCAATCATTTAAGAACACTTATTGATTCCTAGTGTCTTTTATTTCCATTTCCTTCCTGGAAATATTTGAAAGTAAATTATGGTCATCAGGACACTTCATTTCAGAATATCCCCGCAGGTATCATCTAAGAAGAACATCTTCTCCTATAACTACAATATTAGGATCACACCTTTAAAAAGCAGCAATAATTCAAAAGTATCTTCTAATATACAGACTCACATTTATAGTCCCCCTGTTATTTTCAAAATGGGTTTTATAGATGCTTTTTTTTTTTCAATCTAGGAATCAAGCAAGGTTCACAAAATTGCATTTGGTTGTTATGTCTCTTCATTTTCTTTTAATCTACAACAGCAGTTATCAAAATATGACCTGTGGACCAATTCTTGGCATTTTCATGTAGTTCAAGCTAAGAATAATTTTTAAATTTTTAAAGAGTTGTAAAGCCAAAGTAGAAGGACAAAAAAAAAAAAAAAAAAAGGAAGAAAGAGGAATATGCAACAGAGAGCTTATGTAACCCCCAAGCATGAAACATTTCCTAACTGCCCTTTACAGAAAAATTTTACTGACTCCTGGTCTATAACATTGCTCTCAGCTTCTCTGACATTAGAAAAATTTTTGAATATTCCAGTTCAGTTATCTTAAAGAACATATCACACATTTTGGATTAATTTCATATGTTCCTCATATGAGACTCAGGTTAAAGATTTTAGTCTGGAATATCAGAGAAATGGGTTGTATTCTTTTTATTATAACTTATCAATCAAGAGGTCCACCTGTCAGTCCATCCCACTGTGGGTAGTGCAAAGTTGGACCATATTGTTCAGCTGTCAATTGCCAAATGTCTCTCTATCAGAGTACAATGTTCTCTTTGTAATTAATTGGTAATCTGAGTTATGGTACTTTAAGATTGAACAATTATCTTATTCCCCAATAAAGATTCATCAGTAGTATTATCTATCATCCATTGCTAACCCTTGCTTAAATCACTTATTGCAACAGGGAGATGCAAAATGGTGATTTTCTAATTCTATCATTCATTCTAGATTTATTATGTGGCATTCATCTGCATAGAAAAGTCTTTCCCCTTCTTTTTTTCTCTTTCTCTCTTCTCTCTCTATTTCTTTCTTTCTTTTTTTTTTTTTTTTTTAAGTTTTTGGCCGGGGCCGGGCTTGAACCCACCATCTCCAGCATATGGGGCCAGTGCCCTACTCCCTGAGCCATAGGCCCGCCCCTCTATCTCTATTTCTTTTCCTATATGTTTTAATCCATTGCTGTTAATATTATTAGTATTATTTAGATACCAAATTGTACCTAACGTGCCTGGTGGAAACTTTCAAGCTAGCCCTTTTTTAGTTTGACATACTCATTTAGAGTATGTCCTTGATTTCCGGCACTTGGCACCTGAGGCTTACCATGTATATTTTCTGCACCAGGAAGAATCAGTCTTTTAACAAAAAACTGGTTCCCTTTAGCAGAGAATGCTATTTAGAAGCAAGATCTGGATTCTAGGTGAACCCATTGTTCCTTGAGGGTCACAGATTCCAGGCATTTTTGTAGACAGAATTAGGGCAAGGTTGGAGATTGGGGATGTGGGCAAGTTTCCACCCAAACTTGATTCCCAAATTTCAAAGCAACAAAAAAAAGTAAATGTCATTAAGCTTTAGAATCACTACAAAATATTTTAATCATGAGTTTACATGTATTCATATGAATACCCCTAATTCAAATCTACAATTCCTCTTCACATCCGTCATTTTATATTTGTTTTTCCCTGTGTCCACAGTAGAAAGTCTGCCTTTTACCAGTAATATATTGACACGCTGCACCAATGCAACAAAAATACTATTAATAACAGCAAACCTACTAAGTTACATGAATTGATTGAATTGTTCTTGACCTTAGACTATATCACTAAGAGATTTACAGAGGACTGTGAGCAAAATTTACTTAAATGTATTATTTTCCCTAGGTGGTTATAGAATAACTTGGTGTATAATTAAGTTCATTTGTTACTATTTATAATCAATTAAAGAGTTCAGAATTTGTTACCTTTTTCATTTTCATTTTTTAATATTTAAAAGTTTATGTGATTGAAAACTCAGAACCACATAAAAATGTACTCTCAAAAAAATTTTATTCAGAGCAATAAAACTATTGATCATTTTGCTATGAGCATTCATAATTCCCCTAATGCACCCTTAGAATAAACATTTTCATTGGTTTCTGATTTATTCTTTGTGTGTGTATTTTGTTTTTTTGCAAAACAAAACCGAAGTAATCACATGATATACTGTTTTGTATCTTTATTTTTAACATAACAGCATATTTTATAAATCAGTGTCATAAGGATGCTGTTTTATTTGTTTGTTTAATGACTGCATAGGGTTATGTTGTATGGATATATCAAAATTATTCACCCGTCTCCTATGGATGTGCATGTTAGGATTAAAAATAATGCCACACTGAATAATATTGTGCATATAGTTCGTATTCCTGTAGATGGTTCATCAAACTCATAGTGAAGGTTTTCTAGGTCAAAGGTTAAAAATTTATGTTATATATCACTTTATGCCAGACTTCCATTCATAGGCAGTGCTCCATTTTGCATTCCATAATAAAATGTCTGCAGAGTCCCACAGCCTTACTGGGTGTGTCGTCTATTTTTAACTGAGGCAACTTGAGAGATAAGAGTGGAGGGGCTGGAGAGGACGGGCGGAGGGGCAGAAGGAGAGTAATTGGTGGGACCTCACCTACGGTGCATCTTACAAGGGTATATGTGAAATTTACTAGGTGTAGAATATAAATGTCTTAACACAATAACTAAGAAAATGCCATAGGGTGGTGCCTGTGGCTCAAGAAGTAGGGCTCTCACCCCATATACCGGAGATGGTGGGTTCAAACCCAGCCCCAGCCAAAAACTACAAAAAAAAAAAGGCCAACTGAAAAAATAAAATAAAATGCCAACTGCTAAGGAATTACAATA
>NW_003852555.1:2836544-2878222 GCF_000181295.1 Otolemur garnettii | reverse complement strand
ACATTGTACCCCATGATTGCATTAATGTACACAGCTATGATTAAATAATTTAAAAAAAAGAAATGGTATTTTTCTATAGTATTGTGTTTCTCTTATTATGATGGAAGTTCTTTAAAAGCCATATGCATGTATTTTTACACTTAGTTTTGTTTCCATTAGTTAATAATTTTTTTTAGATAAGTTCACAGAAAAATTGAGACATACAGAGAGATTCCCCATATAGACCCAGCCTCAGTTGTATACAACCTCTCCCCCTATCAATATCACACACCAAAGTAGTACATTTGTTACAACAGATAAACATTATTATCACTAGAGTCCATAGTTGTTCACTCTTGATGTTTTCCGTGGGTCTGGATAACCATATAATGACCCGTATCCACCATGGTAGGGGATATTTTTATGCCCTGGACATTCTGTGTGCTCCACCTGATCATCTTTCCCTTCCTTTCACCTCTAGCAACTGCTAAGCATTTTCTTACGTCTATAGCTTTACATTTTACAGAGTGTCATAAAGTTAGAATTGTGAAATACGTAGCTTTTTCAGATTGGCTTTGTTCAGTTAGTAAAATTCATTTAAGTTTCTTCCACATAGTCTCATGAATTATTTGTTCCTTTCTTTTGAGTACTAAATAATATTCCACTGTCTGTGTGTACTACCGACTCACATACTGAAAGACATCTTAGTTGCCTCTATTGACTTTGCCTAGCCGGGTGGCCTTCAGTCCGATCACAGTCATCCTACGAGGAGCAATGGTGGCTCTTTCACTTTCTAATTCCCTTTCCTCTTCTCACCTTTATGTCTTTATTTACATTTTTCCTTCAACTCTACATGACCCCTACTACTACCCTATCTCCAGGGTCCTGAGATGATGAACCCAGATTCCTCTAGCCTTCTTTTCTCGAAATACACATAAGATAATCTTGAGCGTGGAGCTTTTAAAGGACAGAAACTCTTTTCTTGCCATCACTCTCGTAGTATGACTGTGGTAATGTATTAAGCGAAATCCCCCTTTTCATAGAGGTGAGATGAGCAGAACAGGGGATGAGGGAATAGGCACACTTTCTTATTGTCATTCACAGTAATGGTTTTGGTTTTGCCCTTTTGTATTTGCTAGACATAAGTATCACAGGTCAATAAAGGAGAATTATCCATTCTTTTCCCTCAAAACACACCTATTCAGTAGACCCAGAGCATTCCTTAGTAGTTAGAAATCTAACTCAAGTGTGGTGATTGATGTGATCTTTGGCTGATGGGTGAGTTTTAGACTTGATCTAGAGTAGTGGTTCTTAACCTGTGGGTCATGACCCCTTTGGACTATCTTAAAGGTTCGCAGCATTAGGAAGGTTGAGAAGCACTCATCTAGAGAATATTAAACCAAGGCTCTGCCCATCCCACATCTTCATTTTCTCAGATTCTCATTCCAACTTTTTCTGACAAGAATTAGAGAACAACAGAAGGAAGGAGAAAAGAAAGGAAGGAAGCAAAGGAGGGAGGGAGGGAGGGAGGGTGAGTGGGAGGGAAGATGGAAGGAAGGAAGACTTGCCTAGAGTGGGTGAGTAAAGAAGGCAGTTACCCATAGATTTTGGTTTCTTGCGTCACAGATGAGACATTCACACACCATTCCCACCCTTGACCAACAAACTTTATTGATGACTTCCTTGGGGCCTTGATGACTTTTTCACTCTTAAAAAAAAATCTCCTCAAAAAAAAAAGTCTTCTCTTACAATGAAAAGTGTTTTGGGGGAGATTCCTGTAGTGATATCATCTTTTGGGCTCAGTGGAAGAAATATCATGGGTGGGCATGGGGTGAGATCACAGAAGAGGGCTGTTCAAGATAAGGACCGTTAATGATCAAGATCTGATCATACCACAGCTGCCAGCACAGCCAGAACTGAATAGTGCTTGGCCCTGGGTTCCTTAGCTGCCTCCTGCATCTTATCAAACAACAAACCTTAAAGGAAACCATCTACAAAGAGACTCTGCACTGACCCTTGTGATGTGGGGGTGGGGAAAGAAAGGAAAAGGCTATCAAAGCTTGACTTTGCCAACCCTGTGGCCTGCCTTGGAGCCAACGCTGTTGCTACCAAGTTGTATGTCCCTTATTGCTCTGATCTAGTCTTTCTGCTTCCTGTCACACCTGTTCTAAGAGCTATGCTGCTATGAGCACTTGAGGCCAGAACCTCCGGACATGTTGCTATTAGAAAGCCATTGCTAAATAGGAATGATCCCATTACCCTCCCCCCTCCCAGCTCTGATCATTCTAGACTAGAGTACGGAGCTGGGGAGAGCCTGTCTTATCTCTGTCTTCTGCCCATGTACCTGACTGCTGTAGGGGGAACCTTGAGATCAGCTCTCTACAGCTTATGTTTCCCTGTTACGGGCAGCACCCTATGACTACCTGCCTGAGGAAGGTGTCATCAATAAACAGAGAGTGAGCCTCTCCAGTCAAATCTGTGCTAAAGCCCAGCTGCATTTGGCATATGCTCTGTGTATTGATTTCATACATGTCGGATTTTTTTCTCCAAAAACGAGGGATGAACAACTGAAGTCCACGTTTTAAAATCCCAGATATCTGACTTTTTCTTAATCTAATTTTGAATCAGTTTATGAATGAAAGTGACTGTGGTTACAGCGCCAGCCACACACACTGAAATTGGTGGGTTGGAACCCAGCCCAGCCCAGCTAAACAACAATGACAACTGCAACAACAACAAAAAATAGCCAGGCGTTGTGCTGGGCAACTGTAGTCCTAGCTACTTGGGAGGCTAGGCAAGGGAATCACTTAAAGCCCAAGAGCTGGAGGTTACTGTGAGCTGTGACACCATGGCACTCTATGGAGAGCAACATAGTGAGACTCTGTCAAAATAAATAAATGAATAAATAAATAGACTGAGCAGATGACATCTGGCTAAAGAAAGTTCCGTGTACTATGAGCCCTGGCCAAGCTGAATGACTTACAGATCTCAAAACTAGTCATGTCCCAGCCCTTGCTCACTTTTTGCTGCACTAAAATATCCTATCCCTGTCTTCTGCAAGCACAAGGAGGGACTCAAGCTTCAGACCCACCACCATTTCCCAGAGTGAAAAAACCCACCCTCTGAACTCCCAAGCCATTTTTCCCTGGCCCATTTTCATGGCATTTAAAAATGTTTATTTGTGGCTTCCCTTTCAGTTATATATGAACAATTCTTATTTTTACCACCATATTAATAAACCCTTAAAACTGTTCATAGCCTTTAGTACTAAAACCCCCAAATTGATAATAAATTAGTATTCTATATAAATCCTGAATGTGTACACAGCTGTACATATGCACATAAACATTATTGACATATCAATCATTTCCATAAGTTCATCAACAATTTACAAGAATGTTTATGCTTAAGAATTTTTGAATATAAATATGATCTGCAAATAAAACACCCAGGAGGAAAGAAAAGGATGGATACATACTATTGACTATATGTATTGTTTGGAAAATAAGACAGCAAAATAAATGTTTAACTAGAAAACAACACAAAAAGAACCAACTTACCCACGTACTTTCATTTTGCAGTATCAAACTCATGCACTACTTTTTATATCAAATATCTGGTAGAACCCCTATATTTAATGCACATGCCAAAGAAATAATGTAGTCTGCTGTGGGAGTCAAGGCAACATGAAAACAGATTTTTGTGTGTTTAAATTGCCAAAGCAAACTTGATATAAGAAGCGTTCAAAGATTTTGAGATCAAAAGAACTCCAAGTTCATTGGCAGTTTTTAAGTTCTATGTAGTGTTACACATATTTCAAGGAAATCCTTTTTATTGTTTAAAACCTAGAAAAGGTGAAACGGTATATTAAGGAAATGAAGGAGCCACAAAAAGAAGATTATTGATTCTTGTTTTATGAGAATGATGTGAACACATAATATCTGCCCTTTATAGTACTAAGGATCAAAGATACAAATAGAATAAATCACATTCACAGCCTTGAAGAGCTCAAATAGGATAGGGTGCAAGAACATGCCCTCTTGGTGATGATATGGTACCCTAAGTCTGTAGAGGGGATCTGATCCATGTGCCAATGGAACGTAGCAGAAAAAAGAGCTTAGTTCTAAAAAAAGAAGAAAGCGGGGCTGTTGTAGGAGATGAAATGACTTTTGAGTATAAACAGGAGGTATTTGAGCATGAGAGAATGGCGGGAGGAGAATCCCAGCAAAGGCAGGAAGGCATGTGCACCCCTGGCACCTTCTACACACTGCTGAAAGTTCCACGTGGGAGGGACCCAACCTCCCCAGAAGGAGAGACCAAGCTAAGGAGGAAGCGAAGCGCTTGGTCAGATTGTGAGGCTAACTCAGCTTACCTACTCACCAGAGGAAGAAAAATAGAGTTAAGAGACAGAAGCTTAAAAATCTATTAAAATCCTTCCTGGGTTAACAGAGAGCTTCTGCAATTCAGAGTGGTTTACATTTCTGTATCCAATCTGATTTTCCAAATGGGGAGATGTGACATTTTCTACAATGAACAGATTTCAAGGACAAATTTTTTTTTAGCAAAGAAAGTACTTCTAAAGCTACTGTGTCTCCAAACTCCTTAGGCAAACTAGCATACACACCCACCTCTTCCTTTCCCTTAAGATGTCCAGCTGAAAGTATTTAACGAACTGTTGTTGGGGTGCACAGTTGTCAACACTGCCTTGACTCATACATAGAGACTAGAAAACTGGTCCAGCACTTAGGAGTTTGAGTGATATAATGCTGCTCTTAACAAGGCTGCCAGAAGCAGAACTCCTTCTGGGAATCTCACTGTGACTCCAGGGGCCAGTAGAGAGAGGCCCTCCTCCTCAGTTCCTGGCCAATCTTACTCCAATCCTTCCTTCAATCCTCCACTCTCAGTTGGCCCAGAATATCTCTCTAAATGAACCTGATCCAACTGAGTGTCTACAATCACCCATCTGGACCCACTTTCCCATGTGGCTTCATTTTTGTTCCTTTGTCATTTTCTGGTCCCAAAGGCACCAGAAGTATTTCTGCATCTTACCATGGCCCCTTCCTGCTCACACAACATTTAATAAACATTTAATAAATTCTCCCCGTTATCTGTTTGATGACCTGACTATCTAATAAGACAGACTTAAGACACAGAAGAGTCTAGGGATTTCAGAAAAGTATATCATAATAAAGAAAGCTCCAGGCACTAACTGTTAGAAAACTTGAGCCTTCTAGCCAAAAAAAAAAGATATAGATATATAATTATAAAAATATAAATATATAATTATATAAATATAAAAAATAATATATAATGTCAACAGAAGAAAGACTAGAAAAGAAAACGAAGTGTTATTATAGAGTAGCCTGAGTAAGAAAGGGAAGAAAAGGATTAATAAAGGCTCACTCTCTGAGAGATTCATCACACTTGGCTATAATGTTAGGAATCTAATTATTTGCTTTGGGGAATATTGGACCATGACTTTTCAAAACAATTTCCTTGGAAGACATGTTTTATTACCGAGAAATTTTCCTTGACTTTTAAAATATTGTAAAAGCGCTTAATGTGCCTTATAAACATTACCAGAATATTTTAAATAAAATGTCATTTTGCCAAGCCACAAACTCCTTTCAACCCCATAAATGACATGAGCACAGCCTGGATTCTGGGAAGCCCCACCAAGATTTTGGTGACAGATTTCCATCACTACAAAATAGCAGGCCAGCTTGGAAATGAGGCAAATACCAATTTATCCCAGGAGAAAACATGACAGCTGAGACATGACAAGCTTGGCCTTTCTCCTGGACTTTGGTCTCCTGTTGAATCTGCACGGTCTGGCATTCATCGGCACGGAAGACCAGGCAAGGTCACAGAAAGCATATGAACAACGTCCAGTGATGAAAGAAAACTGTCTCAGATCCAAACAGCACTGAGATTTCTTTAGCACCTTTACTTACCTGTTGTTACAGATTGAGGAAATATGATAACAATATTTGTTATGAGCATAGCAGTATGTTTAGAAACAAGAAGAGGTGATACAAATGGAAAGATGGAAAATGTATATGAACAGAAAAATAAGGCTCATTTTACCCTGATGTGTCGCAGGTGTATTCAGAGCAGTTGAACTAAGTTGTGGCTTGGGCAACATGAAAAGTACAGGGAAGACCTGCCCCCAAACTACCCTCCTTCTCCCCAACCATTGGTCTTCCAACCAGGAAGCTTCTTTACTTTCTTTTAGGCATTTTTCTTAGGGGACAAAGTTGGAAGAAGATCAATAATTTCCATGCATAGCAGGAGACAGAGGCAGCAGCAGGAGATAGATGAGGAAAGGCCTCTCTAAGAAAGGAAGGAAGGACTGAGAGAACAGAAGTCACCTTCTCCACCTTCTCGGGGATTTGGTCTCAGGGTTTGCCTAAGCCATAAAAAGAGGAAAAAGAACGCAAATCCAGAGAAGGGTGGATCAAAGAGTTTTGCGGTGGACCAGGAGAGAGCTCAGCACCAAAACTATTGATGAGAAGAGTTGTTTTTTTTATTTGTTTGTTTTTTCTTTAAGGAGAATTTTGGACAAATAAATCCTATTTAGGTAGATTGCTCATAAACATCCAGTTTCACTTCCTTCCTGGTACTCATCCTAAATGGCAATTAAATTGCTATTCTCTGGCTTGCTTACTTTATTTCCTGTTTCTTTCATGAAGTTATCACTGAGGGACCTTGTCTAGCACAACCCCTGAGATTCATCAGATACTATTGTGGAATGCTTGCATAGACGAATATTAAAGTGCTGTATTGAGTTTGGTAAGAATGAGCTGGGCAAGTGTGGCTATGGGGGCCAGTGGCATTCAGGAGGACCTAATAACTTCTGGAAGAGCAGTTTCTGCACAATTGTATAGGGCCTAAGAGAGTTCTTAACCTGGTTCTCAAAGCTGGCTTTGGATCACGTACAACGTGGAGGTTTTCCATTGTTTGTTGGTTGGTTTGTATGTGCTGAGTCCACACCAGCTCATCACAAATTCCTGGGAAGCATCTGTCACTGTATCAGAGTCATGCTCACATTACTACACCAGAAACTCTAAGAGGGAGGCCTGTGTTACTGCTAACAATTTCCAATGAGAGCAACTCCCCTTGCTCTGGAAATATTTCTTCAAAGCCATGGTTCTAGCAAGGGCTGGAGGGAGACTATAAGTGCCCTTCTAGTACTTCTGACTGTGGGAGCAGAACACCATCCCAGATGGACCGATTCTGGGACCTCTCACCTTCCTCCCCTGTCACCCCTTCATTCTTCCTCCTGCAGGTGACAGTGGCTGCTCTAAGCCTACTCAGGTGATCTGAGCCAGAAAATCAGAGTGTCCTTTCTTAGGTTGTTTCAAACTTCTCCTGGAGAAACAGTGCTTTCCTCTCTGATCACATTGCTACAAGGTTGTGATTCAGAGGAGAACACAGAGCTAATAAATGAAGCAGAGACATGAAAAGATTGGGGCTCTAGGTCCCAGCTCACCACTGCCCCTCCCAAGTTATGGTTAGTGAGTTCTCCCCTTCAGTCTCTGTGCTCCTCCAATATTTTCCCCCCAAACCCTGTGTTTTTCTCCTTAGTTTGAAATAATTTCCCATTAGTTGTACCCAACAGAATGCTAACATGGGTGATTGTACTTCCTTTAAATTTCAGAGTAAAACTAGAATGTGTCTTAAGTCATCCTTTTCCCTGGTCTTGAACTGGTAGCTAAGGGTTAATTGTCAACTCAGAGGCTGCCCTAAGAATAAAAATGTTACTAACCTACATTAGCTTTTTCTACTTACTTATGTTCTAATGTAGAATAAACAGAGGGCCAAACTCCCACAAAGAATAAGAGGACTCAGAAGATTAATGGCTAAAGACACTAGCTTTCCACATTTCTATATTTATTCATTTAGATAACTGGCTAGATTCTGCAGGAGAATTATGCTCTGCTGACTGTAACCCTTCACCCACTGAGCTCTAGAGTTTTATTCTGAGGAAGTAATTCACCATTGGTAGGTCAAAACACAAAGCACTTCGTGTGTTATACAAGAAAAATGATTTTGCAGGAGAAATACTTTACAATTTAGTCTTTGTCCTTTCCCTTCTGTCTTTTTAATTTTTCTTCCCACATCTAGGCCTTTGCTGTTTTCCCTTCTACATGCATAGAACAGTATATTTCATAGTGACCGTTGTACTTGGAAAAAATACTACAATAAAATGTGCTATTTTAAGATACAAGGGGTATTGTATAAACACATAACACTTGAGAACATTTTAGCTGACTTCATAGGTCTAAATACAACAGTAGCTAGTGCTGTAGTCATGACTTAAACCTTGAACAGTTACTAAGTGTGGCAAACAGCTACTCCTTTCTCCACACCCCCCAACCAGCCTAATTTATTTCTTGCTAACAAAAGTCTTTGTTCAAGCAGTAGTATGTGAGAGCCAGGAGAACTGTGGTTAGTGTAAGCCAGTCATCAAAAGTTCTTGCATTCTTGCATTCTTGCTAATAATTGGTTTAAGGCTAACCCAGTTCTAGCCTATGTAAGACTGAGGAGCCTTCCAGGAAGAATTTACCTCAAAAAAAAAGTGTGAGTTGTGCAAGGGAGAGAATCTTTTTGTGTCTGTCCTCCCCCTCTTCCTATTTAGACACTGAAGAGTGAGGGTAAGGTAACTAGAGATGTGGCTGTAAGGGAAGTAACACGGACAGCCCAAGGATGGGTGAGCAAAAGGATGGAAGGAACCTGGAGCTTGCAGACTTTTTGTTAAGTAAGTAACCCTCTTTATGGTCAATGCCACAATTAATTCACTTGTTAGTTATTTGCAGCGGAATGTGTCTGAGCTGATACATTATGAAATAGAAGGTTCACTTATGTTTGTCAATTTTCATTGTAATATCAAGGGAATGAATGACAACTAATATTTTAAACACACATAACTGTTTTCTTTTTTTTTCTGTACAGTATCAAACTCTTTGTAGATAAAGTCTGGCGTAAGTCAAGACTATGTCACCACAGAAAAATAAAACTTGTACGTAGAACAAAGTAAGGATTTAATTTTACGCATGCTAAAGTACGCGCGGTCTGGTTTTACTTTACGCATCATTTCTCTCTTGTACAACTTTAGCATTTACAGATATGATTAAAAACAGATTAACTGAACTGAATGTGTAATGGTCCTCAGCTGAGTATCAGAAAATTAAAACAGATTTGAAAACTCTTCTGCAACACTCAGGATTTAAATACATCGAATATGTCAGCAATTTTGTACTCTCACAGCAAGACATAAAAGAAGGAAAGATAAAGGGTTGCACAAAATAGGAACGTCTTTGGGGATATTAAGGCAATTAAGAGCAATATGGAAGTAATCAAAACTTGGTCGACAGACCAAATAAGACCTTATGAAATAAAAATATGGGCCAACATTTGCAAAATGTTGCATGCCTTCAGATTACATATGTCTACAAAGGAAATCAAGGGTTAGATTCGATCTGCAGATACGAAACATTAGCAAGGGCTGGAATACAAAAGGATTTCCGAGGCTTGAGCACAGACAAGCAGGCTAAGTTTATACCTGTATGTAGTTCACTAGCCAAGTTCGAAGGGTTGAAGCAGTATTTTCAATCATTTCATCATGAGACAGCATATTGTAGGAGTAGAAAATATGCAAAAATCAAACCAATAGTTTGGGTTGTTTATCGAGAGCAGTTCTGTTTCAAACCCATTCGAGATATGCAGGAAGTAGGGTTACATTTGTATTTTATCAAATGTATTTTTTCCTGAGATAAGTGTTAAAAGATATAGGTAATAAATACACCCAATGTTCTAGCAGGAAGCATTCAGAACTGCCTGAATGTGGGCACTGGCTGTTGATTAATAAAACCGAGAAACTCACATCAGGGGAGACTGTGCTTCTCTGGAGAATTTCCCTGGGAGAGAAATAAGAGCCACAGACATAGATAAACACAGGGTTTAAACTATCCGTCAATGCAGATCTCATGAAGATGAGAATGCAGCCAACAGATGTGACCCAAACCGCACCAGACAGGAGGGAATCATAACGAGGCAGACGTAAAGCTCCGTCTCTGTCTGGATTCTATGTGATGGGCTGGAAACTGACATATTACAATCCAGACTTCAGTGCAGCCGCTGTCATTCTGCTGATCCGCTCATGTATTTCTCTCAGCTCATTCAGCTCCCTTTTGTGGTTCTTTAAATGTGTCAGTATCCTAAAAAGATTAATTTAATCATATCAAAGACATTTGAACTTTAAATAATAATGCCACAAAGGAGAGGCAGAGCTGGTGATTCTGTTGCTAATTTGTTTCATTGCTTCTTACATTCACTGCTTTCCTACATCCAGGGGAACCTCCTTTCTTTGTGTACTGCACTGCGATTGTTAAGAGATGGTCTAAATGCCTCTCCCCTCCTACCCCTGCATATCAAAATTCCATCTTTTCTCTTTGGCTGAAAACTCTGGGGCCAGATGCAGACTATTCCTTCCAGCAAAGACAAGTTTCTGCTAGTTCAGTCATAGAGGTGTTTCTTTACAGTCCCCGTAATAATTATGAACATCCCATTTGGAGCCTGGTAACTAGGCCTGACGTTCTTTCACAGCAAGCAGAGCCACTGATAGAGGATACACTAATTAGCCGCTTTTAGAATCTATGCACAAGTTGGCAGACAAAAGATCTGGAAGTTTTAGGACCATGTGAAAAAGGTCACTTTTCCCACTAGTGTTCAGAAATGGAAGAAAAACATCTCTGAGTAAGGCAATATTCCAGTTCCAAGGAATAGTCCACAACCAGAGTGCTATTCAAGAAATATGTTCACAACAAAGGCCCTCATGGCTCTAAAAGATTTCAAAACCCACTGGACATGAAATTAGAAAGCACCTATAAGCTAACAGTCCTGCTGGGAAACAGGAGAGGTGGAGATGGAGCCTTTTCCTCTTGCCCGAGTCTGTGGACTGAATAAATAAGAAAGCTGGGGGGCAACGAATGGAGAAGACAGCCAAGGTGCAATTGTCAGCGGAAATTCTTCTTGTCCAATCACTGCATGGTAAAAGAAGAAGGGTTAGGTGTGCGGCATAAGGAACTTCTTCTCTCCTTGGTATCCAATAGCCACTATCAAGGGCAGATAACTTGAGAGCTTCATCTCTAAAGCAAAAGGTTGAGCTACATGACCTTCACAATCCCATCCTCTGCCAAGCCAGCAGGTACTCAATACCCATTTCTGAAAGTGAAAACAGAAGAGAGCCACCTCTCTGTAAGCCCTTTGGGGTCCGATCTCCTGTTTTCCACATCTAAACCTTGAAAGCTCAGGGTGTACATTTCAAGGGTGAGAAATGGGAATACGAAGCTCTTCTGTTCAGGAAGTCACTTGAAGAAAGTCAACGTGAGAAACAGCGACCTACAAAGTGCTGCAACGAGTGAGAATTCACAGGGGATAAATTGCCTTTAGGAAGATGGGGCTTTACCCTGTCGTGTCTTTAGGGACCATTAATATTTACTTCAGAGAAGTAAGTGTGGTCCTTTTTAGCTCCATATAACTCAAACTACAGAGTGAGCTGCTGTGGTCTGTAGTGTCCAGGACAAGGGAGGTGAGAGAGACTGTGCTCCTGAGTCAGACCTGGGAACTGGGTTTCTTAAGAGGGCTGGACACAGTGCAGCCTGGTGCACTGAAAGATGGCTGATACTTAGCGACTCTGTGGTAGTCGCTCTGGGTGGGTGGCAGCATGGGGACTTGACATCTATGACTCATTTAATCTCCTCCACAATCCTATGAAGAAGGTGCTACTATTGTCATCTTATCTGTGTGGTTACCTCCCAAGGTCACATAGCTGGCAGTGGTTATTGAATGTTGCATAACAAATCCCCCCAAATTTGGTAGCTTAAAGCAATAATAATTATTTGTGCACTTTATGGCTTCTGTGGGTCAGGTATTCAAGAGGGGGATTCTGAGTCCAGGTCTCTCACAAGGTGCCAGGTAGTCATCGCCAGGCTTGCCTGTGGCTGGAGGCTGTTTAAAAGGTGGCTCACTCCCAGGAGTGGGGTGTTAGTGCCAGCTGTAAGTGGGGGCCCTGGTTCCTCCCCACCTTACCTCTCCACAGGGCTGCCCAGTGTTCTACCATCACCCTGCTGGCGCTCCTAAAAGGAAATGATTCAAGAAGGCCAGGCAGAAGTCATCATGCCCTTCCCTAGGCTCTGAAGTCACACAGATCATGTCTGCTGTACTCCACTAGTCCCAGAAGCCCTCCTTGATTATGGGAGGAGACCACACAGGTGTGAACACCAGAAGCTGGAGTCAGCAGTGCCCAGTGGACCAGGAACTGCCCTGTCCATGGCTGAGAGGTGGTGGAGGCGCTATCTCCCAGACACCCAGCTCCACATCCCTGCTCCCCGCAGCTGTAAGTACCTCGGCCTGGCTGGAGCGCTTCCCCGAGGGAGGTAGCACTAGGGACTTATGGCAACCTGGGTGTTACTTAAATTTGCACCATCCCCTCTCCTTAGGCCCTTCCAAGTCCTGCTCAAGGTCCAGTTTTAGGTTTATTACTTTCTTTAATTTCCCTCCACAAATCCATTTTCATTGGTGGTGACATTATCCCGCTGTGAGAACGTAAGCCAGGAGCTGTGATGCTGAAGACCCCGAGGCAGCAGGAACACTGAATGCAGCTGCACAGAATGGGAGGCTGGGCATCCAGCGGCTGGCAGAGAGCAGGGAGGCAGGGTGAGCTGGCTCTTCCCTGCCCACCCGGGACACCAGGAACCGAAGGAGGAGAGGCAAGATCCTGCTTATAGTTGTGTAAGGGATAGTCTGTGAAGACACTGGTTACAAACGAGGACAGTTGGCGGTTATCGATTACTGGGTCCTAGTGCAAATGAGTAAGACTCTAGGCCCCCCAAAATTCTTCAAAGTTAAAAGTGAATATGCAAGTCTGATCCCCACGGAGGCAAAGCTAAAGAAAAAGCAGTGATTCTGATAAGCAGCCTAGGATATTAACAATTTATTTCAGTATTAAGAAATTACCAAGTAAAGCTAAACATTAATCACATTAGCATTGTATTCCCCAAATGTTTGGGTGTAATCATCTCTGGAATTTTGCATAGGAATCTGAACAGAGTTTTCCTTGGATCTAGACACTGGCAATTCTTGAATTAAAAATAATTTGCAGAAGAAAGAAAACTTTGCTCAAACTTGCTAGTAAGCAGAGAAATTCAAATTAAAATATAAGATGTCATTTCTCGCTGATGGCATGGACAAATCTTTAAACAGTAATACTATATAGCGTTGGCAAAGATCTGGATAATAAGGACATCACTACACCACTAAGAGGCATGTGAATCAGTACCACATTCAAGAGGAAAATCTGCCACTATTTATCAAAATTCTGCTTTGAAGATTTTAGTGAAATACTCCCATTTGCTCCCAAAAGCACATAGGAGAAAGCACATTACCAAATAGTGTCTAACATCAAAAAAATTAGAAACCCAAGAATTCATCTATAAATGCATGAGTAAAAAATAGGTTACATCCTTAGTACAGAATACTCCCTAACAGCTTAAAAGATCACGGAAAATCTACATCCAAGGTATGAAAAGTTTTCTAGGCTGTACTATTAAATCAAAAAATCAAGTAGAAACAACATGTACAGTTAATCCTATTTACACAAGAATAATTAAAAACTACATACTATAGGTGTATATTGATAAGTAAATAAATCTATAGGAAAAGGTCCTACAGGATGAATACTTTCATATTTATATGGATCAGGTGACCTTGATGAATGAGAGATTTGGCTAAGGTGAGAGAGAGCGTACAGAGTAAGAGAGAAGCCTATGAAAAGGAAAAACTATAATTTTTCTC
This sequence comes from Otolemur garnettii, assembly GCF_000181295.1. Classification (NCBI taxonomy): domain Eukaryota; kingdom Metazoa; phylum Chordata; class Mammalia; order Primates; family Galagidae; genus Otolemur; species Otolemur garnettii. Next base: position 2,864,386 of record NW_003852555.1, on the reverse strand, counting down.
ATCTGAAACTTATTGATGTGTTATTTGTCTAAAAAATAAAAAACTCAGAGTGTCTTCTATTCATTAGGCATTTGAGATCAAGTCCTTAGGGTACAAAAGCATTTCATAGGAACTCACAATATCACCCTTGTTGCCACCACTTTCTCAGAAAATCAAGCCTTGTTTGCCTGAAATTCTAAGCAATAGTGGACCAGGTGTTTGGCAAAATGAGGAAAAATAAACCCATCCATCTCTGTTTTCTGTTTTTAGTCTCTAGCATGACCTTCTTACGGTTTCTGTCTTGGTATCCTTTTTACGAGCATCACTTCCTCCCAAACTCATGTAAAGGTCTGAAACATAAACCAGCAGTTCAACTGGAAAATTGGATATGAAAGGATGGCTTCATGAAGAGCCAGTTTCCGCATCTGAGGCTAACTGACATTTCCAAGTGAATATTGAATATTCCAAGCAAATAAAAATAGATCAAAATTCATGGGTTTTTCCAGCATGAGAAACAGATATTATAGCATCCAAATTTCAATGACTAGTCTTTTCTCCCAGATTTGTCTATATAACTACAGTATAAACTACCTCTTATCTGTAAATGCTGCCAACCTAGAAATCATATTGTTCAATAGTTTCCCTATTTCGTACATTTTCCTTCAGAGTATGATACTCTAAGTGTTCTGTCTACTTTCCATTATGAAAACTTCTGTCATGGCTGTCTTCCTCCCTAGCCACCACGCAGCTTGAGGGTTAAAATGGGTCTCATTCTCTTTTGTACACACCAAGGCGTAGTATCTAGCTTGGTGATAGGCCAATAGAAAGTTCTTAACAATTATTGCTTATTGAATTCAATTGATTTTAAATGTTATGTGTTGAAGCACCTATAGAAGGAATTTCTACTCCTATGGATTATTATACACTATGGAAAGAAATATATAAAACAATAAGGTACAATTCAAACATGATTCTTGGGAACAAAACCATGGGATAGAATCTGAGAGTTACCGTGGAAACATACAGGCACTGTGGTTCTTTAAGCCCAAGAACTTGATCTTCTATCTCCATATTTTCTCTACCCAATATACTGCCTGGCCACCTAGCAGGTGCTCAAAGATACTGGTAAGTAATGTTTAAAGCCAAGAGTAGCCCTGGGTTTTGAAGGCAGGAAATCTTGCATTTGAATCCTGGCCTGTTGAATTTTACCCACACGACCTCAAATATTGTATTTCTTTAGATCCTCATTTGTAAAATTGAATTAAGAATTCTATAACCAGCAGGTTGCTGTGACAATCAAGTGGTTAAAATATACATGGCAGTGCCTGGATTCCTTAGCAATAGCATTTGCCTGCCTTTTTGCTACTATTAAGATAGAAGCCAAGTTTCACATTGCTGGCACTACAGAGAAAAAAAAGATGTTAAAATCAATGAAAGAATTTTCCTGGGCCAGTCTGAGCCTTGGCCACCATAAGCCTTCTTCCCTTAGCATCTCAAGTCATTATTAAGTTTGAAGTTTCTATGCCTTTGCAGTCTGTTTCTCCCCCACCTTTCCCCAAGCTTCTCCCTCCTTCATCACCTAAATGGAAGCTCCCTTTGTCCATCCAACCTTATCTTCCACCATCCAAGAAAGAACCTGAATTTCAAATCTTGAAGCATGGTGGCAGAGACAGGAAGGAAAGAAAGAATCAGAAAGGCAAAGAAAGGAATTTGCAGAAGAAAAAGGTCAAGTTTAGTTCTTGAGAGAATAGAGAAACCCAAGAGTAGAGGGAAGAAAAGAGAAGTTTTTTGAGCTCAAGTGGGAAAAGAATGATTAATAGCTATTTGATGGGAAAGTCTGGATGGAGAGGCTTCAGGGTGCCTAATAGGGAAGAGAGATCAGGAGTTAGCTGAACGAAGAGGAAAAGGAAAAAAGAGATGTTTTTAAGATGTTGTGATGAGTTGTAAATTTGATATCCTTATATGTTTTCCAACCAATTTATATTGGAGTCATGTCTAGTCATTTTGAGATGCTGATCTGTGCTTCTATAGGCACCATACCATGGAAAACTTGGGTCTCCAAGTGCCCCAGCCTTTATTCAAATTATATAGAGCGTTCCTGAAAACTGGAATTGCCCTTAATACAGGAATCAATAAAGAAAGAGACTGCAAAATGGCATATGAAGAGTTACATGTAGTTTAGTAGTTTGAAGAACTCACACAACAACACACTCTCTCTACCAAGAGAGATTAGGGCAAGCCCGTTCTGGGTGAGGACAAAATCCAGTGTGACATTTGCTGAGAGGTCTGGGCTGGGCAGAACTGAATTTTTCTTCCGAAAGGTCAATGTATATGCATGTGCACACACTTATCAGTTCTAAGCAAGTAAAATGCCTGAACTGGTCAAGGTAAAAGGATCTTTGTATCCCTGTCAACCACTTGCTAAATGTAAACTTTATTAAAATACAGCATATATACAGAAAAATGTATGTATTAGTTTCCTAAGGCTGCTTTTTGTGTCTCCCAACCCAGATTATTATTCTTATCTCAAGACATTTATACCCTCTAAGACCTTTTCCCCAAAACAACTAATGTCCACAGATTCCAAGTTAGGATATAGGCATATATTTACAGGGTCCAAAATTCAGTGCTCGACGGTGTACATGTCATAAGTATATAGCATAATGAATTTTCCTCCTGTGAAATAACCATCCACTAAATCAAGAAATTAGCAGCAGTCCAGAAGCCCCCTCATCCTCCTTATAATCACTACTATCACTCCCAGGATAACCGAGTTTTGCCAGTTCCAGAAATTTATATAAATGAAATCATTGTGAGATGATATCGTGAAATTTGTGTCAACGTAGATCATTCATTCTCATTGCTATGTGGTGTAATAATGCTATGATTCATTTGTCCATCCACTGTTAATGGGCATTTCTATTGCTTCTAGTTGGGGGCCATTAATAATAATATTGCTGTAAGAATTCTAGTACATGACTTTTGGTAAATGCATGCCAACATTTCTGTCAAGTACATACACTCAAAAGAGACTGCTAAGTTGTAGGTTACATATATGTTTTGCTTTAGTAGATGCTGTGAACGAATTTTTCAGAGCAGTTGTACTAAGGCAGCTTTTGAACTTGAACTTTCAAAGTGATTAACTAACCTCTAGTGAAGTTTCCCCCCAAAACTCCTCTGAGGTTAAACTAATCACTGTGCTTCTAGTGTTTTAATCACCTTTAACTCCAGAATTGGTGGAACACACCTTTGTAGAAATGGTTTGTTAAGTAAATTAATAGTCTATAGAAGACTATAGAGAAAACACTTTACCTACTGAAAAAAATAAATGGAAATGCTTGAATGTCATTTGTACTGGTGTGCAGTCTGGGGAAGCGCCCTGTCCCCTAGATAGCAGGCACCATTTACATGGACGTCAAGTCCCCTGTGCAAGTGCAACAAGTCCACTCCGACAGTTTGTGGCAAATTCCATGGCTCTGCTTTATAGGCTCTTCATTAAGTAGACACTTTTTCCCTACTTACTGAATCAAACTACTGAGGAAATACAGCTTCTTCCTTGGGTTCCAAAAGTAAAACACTCTCACCAGTCATTTCATAAGTTTTATTCAGTGTTGCAGGAGGGCAATGGGGCCACAGAGAGGAGAATGTTTGTAGAAAACATGGTTTTACATTACCCCAGCTCTGCCTCTGCTGATGGATCTCTTGGTTCAAACACCTCCTCTATTTTGCAAAGCAATTCAATGCTCTCAGTTTGTACCCACAGAGCTGCATAGCCAATCTTAACAAGGGATTAAGCAGAACAGGGTCTTCTGTATAACAGAATCCAGGCTCCGTAAGTCACAGTTAGGGTTATGAATACAGAAATGTGGGTAAAAGCAATGGCCACAAAGAGTAGCAGATAAAGCAGTATCAGGGCAATGTTCTCCAGTTCCTTGAACTCCTATGGGTGGGAACATCTGCTGGTGACATTGGCTGTGCTGGGTAGGGTCTTAAGAGATTTGGAAACCTTTTGTAAATGGGGCCAGCACTACTTTTCAGAAGGTTTTTATGCATCCTCTACCATGAATGCTTCCACTTAAGGGGATATTTACAAATATTGGCCTGATTCAACAGCTACAAGGTCATATGATAGCTTTATTTCCTGTGGGAAAAAGCAGAGTCAGTGCCCAGAAATCTCTAAGCGGGATCTCTGCCTCCAGCTTTCACAGTCTGGAAAACCAATTACCTCACAAGGGGATTCATATGCCAATACGAGTCAGTTTTAAACTTCACTCAATTTGTTCCAACTCAGGAGTGGGTCAAAAGGAAGGATTCATGATGAATGAAACCAATTCTGTAAAAATTTTACTTTGGCTTTTGATTATGCAGGAAGTTCTGTCCAAATTCATTTCTAGAGCGCTATATGAAAGAGTTGGATAAAAGATTTTAAAAGTGCAACCCTCTTGTAGAACATGGAGGACCTTGGCTGACACTCCACCCGTAAGTTTTACCCCCTCTACTTTTCACAGCAATAATCCACTTTTTCTAGCCACTGTTTATGGATTGAATGACTTTGGCTCAGGGGGTGAATATGTGTTCTCCCCTAAACTCATGTTGAAATTGAACTACCATTGAAAGAGAATCAAGAGGGGGTACCTTTTAGAGGTGATTTGGTCATGAGGGCTCTACCACCATAAACGGATTGAGCTGTTCTCATTAAAGTGGGTTCATTCTCTCTCTGGGGAGTGAGTTCATTATAAAAGGGCAAGCTCAACTCCCCCCCCTCCTTGCCCTTCTGCCATGTGAGGACAAAACAGGAAGGTAGCATCTTGGAAGCAGAGAGCATCCTCCCAGGCACTGAATCTGCTGGTAACTTGAGCTTCCCCTTTCCAGACTTCAAAACTGTAAGAGGTAAACTTCTACTGTTTATAAATTACCCAGCTTCAGGAATTTTGTAATAGCAACAATAAAGGACCAAGACAGCCAGCAAATGTTTAACAATAATCTCACTGGGGATGCTGAGGGGGAAGCATTGATTTCTAGCATTTCCTATTTCCATCCTATAAATACATTCACAATGGCCAGTTTAAAGCTCCCAAAGTGATATCAGTAGGTGTGGAATTGTTAAGAGATGTAGAATGCTCTTAACAATGTCCTTTCCACCCTACCAAATAGAAGAGATAGGAACAATCTTAAGAACATAGATAGAAGTAAAATGTAGTAAAATGATTAGGAAGTGAGCTGTGAGCATGTGTCACCTTTGTTTTTAATAAATTTAATTCTTGGTTGTATCTTTATTGTTAACCATGGTTGTGTTTAACAACTACTTGCAACATTCCTGAAAATTTAACAGTTGGCTCTCACAAGCTGGCACTGGCCAGTTGTAGCACCTTATCAGGGTAACCCACCTTCCCCTTGAAGGGCAGGCCCCAACTTCTTGAGGAGGTTTCCTCAACTTCTTGAGGAAATCAGCATTTCCTTGTTTTCCTGGCCATTTCTCTTTCTGGTTTAAGAAAGAGATAGGGACTCATGTTAGGACAATGAGACACAAAGAAGTCTTACTGGCTGGCAATCTCAGGAAAGAAAATCGTCTTCTGTTCTCTGAGAAGAAAGTCAGTGGGGTGATTTTAAAGCTGTAGAGTCTAGAGCTATCATAGTATGAAAGATCTGGCCTGAGGATAAGGATAGAACATGACTAAGTACAGAGAGGACAGAATTGTAAAGAAATGGAGCAGAGATATGAAATAGTATAAAATCACACCTAAAGATTTTTCCTCCAAATGCTTAACTATATGAACCAATATATTCCCTTTTCGTTAATCCCACTTTATTTTATTGTCAACTGAAAGAGAGCTAAGAGATAAATAGAAGATTTGATTTATGAAAATAAAAATTGTTGAACCCTCCTCATAGATATTTGTGGGTAGCCCCCAAATGAATGTAGCAGGTTGAGCTTCAGTATAATAGATGAAATTAGTTCTCAGCTCCACTCTAAAGTTCTCCCTTTCCTGAATGCTCGGGGAGTAAGCCAATTGAAAGTATTTCCTGAAAATTTTTTTTACAATATTTCAGAAGTAATTCTAGATGGTAATTTTAAATTTTTTTTTATTTTGAGATACTTACAGAGTCATGAGAAGTTATAACAAACAATACAAACAGACCCCAAGTAGCCTTTTCTCTGGCTTCCCCTAATAATAAAATCTCATGCAACAATGTAACAAAGTCACAATTGAGATATTGACATTAGCACAGTCAAGATAAAGAACAGGTCCGCCCCACAGGATTCCTCATCCTGCCCGTTAGGCACATCCACATCCACCTCTTTTCCTCCCACTCTTCCTTGACCCTGGCAACCACTACTTTGTTCTCCATTTCAACAAACTCGTAATTTCAAGAATGTTATATACCATATTTTGCCTTGTATATTGCACAACCACATTTTTTTCTCAAACTTTCAGAAACACACCCCTCAAGAAAGTGGCCAGCTCTTGGCCAAAAGAGACACATCTGGTGAATGCTAGTGCTCTCCTGGTAAATGTGCAGATGGTGCTGCCCTCCTACAGCCAGCTGCTCTGTGAAGCCTGCCCCTTCCCTGTCTCCTGGGACCTCTTCCTTCCCTGCCATGTTGAGGGCCACAGCCTAGATGGCCACAGGCATGGCCAGTAGGCCAGCAGCATCTGAGGCCGCTTGGCCAGTGGGCAGCCAGGTGGATCCATGTGGCCCGCATAGGTCTCCTGGTCCCCTCTTCCATGTGTGGGTCTCAGGTTTCAGCTCTCACCCCAAATAGCCATGGTCCACCTTGCCAGCTGGGCCACCACCCACTCCGGATTACAGCAATCTTACTCCCTCATAGTCACACTGTACACTTTCTTCAGCACATAGCCTTGCTCAGTGTGCAGAAACACTGAATGTGCCAGGGGTAAACAGAAATGTGAGGATACCCACCCCCCGAGAATAAAAGTTTTAATGAATAGGGGAAAACAGAGTTTATTAAAGTTCCTAATATCAGAAAAAAGAATGAGAGTACTGAACTATAAGAGTAGAAAAGTTAATTTGGTAAATGTGTACCATTATTTGTGGAAAATATCAGGCTTATACTACAAAGTTCTCATCACCACTAGGTTCAGGCTCTCTCCTTGGTCTGAAAAATCCTGCCCTACCTCTGTATAAGACCCCTTACTCTGCTTGAAACCTCCTAAATCCTTGTCAGTTTCCCATCCTAAGAGATAAATGCTTTATACAAGTACTTCATACCTTGCCTTTGAAGTACCCCCCTTGGCCATTTGTACCCCTCACCAATGAGGTGGGTATCCCTTTTCCTAAGAAAAGTCTGTGAACTTAATTGTCAGACTTCCTAAGATGACAGCTCTGATGGCCATCCCAAAAAAAGAGCTCCTAAATTGCTTTGAAGAATGGACTAGGAGCTGGCATCTGTGCATAGCTTCCCAAGGGGGGTACTTTGAAGGTGGCCATAGTAATATTCAGCAATGAAGTATGTAACACTTTTTCTAAAATAAGCTTGCAAACTCAATTGTCCAACATTGTAATCTCACCATCTAATAGAGTGTTATGCATATAATGACCACCTAATAATATTTGCTGTATGAATAAATAAAGACAAGGTGAACAAATCAAGTCCTCAAAGAGCTTAAACTCTATCATGAAGATGTATGGTAAGAATAAAAATGCTAATGGAATATGAGAAGCTTTCAGCTTTGGAAGGAGTAGAGGCAACAACGATCAAGCCTTCTTGCCTAAGATTTTAAGATTTTCCCATGTGGCCTACTGTATCTTTTAATTTTCACTACAGAGTAAAAGCCCTGTAAATAACTGTTTTTTAGTTTATCCTTCTTTCTTTTTTCTTTTTTATACATTGCTACTGGGTCTTTAGAGGCCACATTTGTGTGAGATTGTTTGGGCAAGGTTTAGGTGTTTTTGAAGATCTGTGGCCAAAATGTAATCCTGGTATATCACTCTTTCTGGGTTCACTGATTCAGTGAATGATGCTCCTTCAGCACAGGGTTGACCAACTCAGACACCCTAGAATCATCTGACCAAGTACTCACTCACCTAGCACTGATTTATAACTCAGACTCCCAAGAATCATCCTGACTGAGTACTCACACACCTAGCACTGATCAATAATTCAGACACCCTAGAATCATCTGACAAAGTACTCACCTAATACTGATCAATAACTCAGACACCCAACAATCATCCTGAGTACTCACACACCTAACACTGACCAGTAACTCAGATACTCATGAATCATCCCAACCGAGTACTCACTCACCTAGCACTGATCAATACTCTGACACCCAAGAATCATCCTGACCGAGCACTCATACTCCCAGCACTGATCAATGCCTCTCCATTACCACTGTCAGTTAATCATCGTTTTTCATTTGGATAGTACTCTCAGCTTTTTAACAGGTCTGGCGTATAGTTTTGTTTTGTTTTTTAATCTACTACCAACCTTAATGTGTCTAAACCCTGAAACTGATCATTCTTCTGTTGAAAGGCCCAACAATCACTTTCCATTGCCCTTAAGATGACACCCAGTTTTCTTGGCATGGCCTTTGATAACCCTCCCTGAGCTGTTTCTCCAGACCCCTCTGCCTCGTCCCACTCCCAGACACTTGAGCTCTAGGCTCTGGCCAAATGGCATTTCTCTGATATATGCCCTCTCTTTTCTGTTCCTTTCCATGAATAGTTTTTCCTGCCAAGAATGTTCTTTCTGTCTATATCCTCTTCATTCTTTAGTGACTATGCTTTAAAATCCCAGCCTATAGAAACTGTCTCCTGGTCTCCCTGACTAGAATAGATGACCTGGCTATATCCACCCATCACTCCCTGTACTTCTGTCATCATAACTCTTGTCATACTTTTTTAATCCTTTGGTTTTACGTTTTTCTCTTTTAAAAGACCACAAGGTCTTTAAGGAGAAGTTCTTTGTCTCTTTCTCAATATTAGATCAAAAGGATCTAGCCCAGCACCAGGCACCCTGTTGGCACTCGATAAATGTTTTTTGAATGAATGAATGAATGGACAATCTTTATATGAGATGGACTATAATGGGGGGAAAGAAACAAATGTAGAAACTAGCCTGTAGACTTTCGTAATAATCAAAAGAGAAAAGTGATAAAAAGCCTGTGATAAATGATGGCTGTGAGAAGAGAAAGCAAGCTGTGGCAATGGTAGACACGATGGGGACAGTAATGACAGACTGATGAAAGAGAAAAAGAGAGCTCAAAAAGTCAAGTTCATTATGCTGATATATTAAAGAAGAAGCATGTTGCACACATACTCGCAATTTCAAAAAAGAAAAGGAAAATCAGACTGCTTGGTTTTTAAAGTAAGGCACAATAAAATTCTAAAATCATTTCCATGGTGTATCTTTTAGACGTTGTTCTCCTTTTCTGATTCCTTGTTCTGTGGACTCAGAGCACAGGCAGGGCCTTAAATATCAAAGATTAGGCTTATTAAGATATTTTTTGTCTAAACATGCAGCTTTGCACATCAAGATAAGCTGCCTAAGGGACTCACAATGCAGAGTTCAGGCTGTAAATGACTTGAAGGAATGTGAGATGACATAGTGACAGTGTTCTAACCCAAAAGTATGTAAACATCCAGCCAGCTATGAAGAGGAGACTAAGAGGGGCGTGCCTAGGGATCAGAAGCTATAGAGTTCAGAGCTCTGCTGCTACCTGCCCACAGCCGAGCCCTATGACAGGGAGTTTGATAAAGAACCCAGAGGGATTTGGGTGTGACCACCAGAGAACAGACTTATGTCTTGCTTTTTGGGTGAGGCTTAAGATGATGACGACCCTTACACAAAAGTCTTCATTTCAACATCATGCTGGCCTTAATAGAATAGAAATGTTAGGAACCTTTTTAGGCAAGCTTGTAAATGCTCCCAGCCCAGCAATACAAAAATATGACAGTAATACAGCAGGTATCATATTGAGACATAAATACAAACACAGAGATACAGATATCTGACATCAGAAAGGAAAAAATAGACAGGTCTACAATAGCCACTTAACCTGAACTATTCACCCACCTAGGAGGGTATTGGGGAGTGTCTAATATTTTCTTCTGTACCCAAGAGGGACAAGGAATTGGCGGAGAAGTTGGTGGACTCAGAGACCAGAAAAAAATTCATAACCAGGGTAAGGAGGACACAAAAGGCATCTCATGGTTCAATGACTAAAGAAGAATGGTAGCCATGAACAGATCAGCTGGCCACAAGTCCCTTCCCTGATGCAATATAATCATCCTGGAACCCGGGAAGGGATGGAGAAGGCATCTGTGAACGTATCTTGAACTGATTAAGATTAACCCAGAAGGAACTAACAGCATTCAGAAAGTGGAATGCTTCACCTTAATTTTTTTTTAATTGTTCTTCCATTAGAGGGAATGGAGCTAACATCCAATTTCAGTGCAACTACGAAAAAAGTTTTCTATTACATTTTTGCATATGTGCATTACACAGTTTATTAAATTTGTCCCTATCTTAACAGCAAAGCTTCTGTTGGATGGAGGGAGAATATCTGTGTCTCCATCCCATGTGGCTACCCTTCTGTAGCTGCATAGAAGTTCAGGATGCTTAGAGAAAAAATTTGTATTCTCATTTCTCATCATTTTAATGGAAAACTTAATTCAATATAATCACACATGTCCATTTTTAAATAAATGTGCCATTTGTAAGCCTTTGAAAAGTATTATTTGTCCCCCATTAGAAATATTGTGAGAAATAGGTTATTTCTTACTATAGTACCATTTAAAGAGCTGTAATTTTCAACTAACTCCACCATGGTAATGACCAGATAATCTAAATAAATCAGAGAATATAATTAGTGTGATATTAAACTAATATAAAAGCACATATGTGGTCATTATGTCACATAGGTGTCATTGCATTATGTAGTTGTTAGGGTACATATGTGTAACCCATTGTTCAATGTATATAGCATCAATATGTTTCACATGGTGCAGGATCAAATCATTCCTTTTAAAACTTAGAATGACTTTAGAGATGATCCCGCCCAACAACATCATTATACAAATGAGGGAATTGAAGCCAAGAGATATTAAATAATTTACTCAATTACATTGCCCATTAATGCTGCAGCCAAAATGAGGCCCATGGAATAGCCCTACTCTGATCATTTTAATTAATTTCTGGGATAATGTGCTTTATAAATTGATACATCAGTTAACAACCTTCAATAGCAAATAACTAAAAATACAAGTGGAAATGGTTAAAAGATAAGGAAAATGTTACTGTCTTGTAAATGGTGAGTATGAAAAGATAGTAATTCCAGGGTTAGTTTACTCTATGGTTCAATCCCATAATCAAAGGCCCGGACTTCTTTTTATCTGTCTGATTTCTAGGCTGACTCTTCTTATGGTCATGAGACAATGCAGCCATATCAGGCAACCTGCAGGCATCTCAAGATCCAGCAGAAAAAGAAGGTGACTCTAAGTGTCACTTTATGCAAACAAAGCCCATTTCCAAGAAGTGCCTCAGGAAGACTGACCCATATTGCTCATGGGCCAGTGTTGCATCCTGTGTTCCTGGGACAGGGCTGCCATAAGGGGCTTAGATTAATCTGAACATTACACAGAAAAAAATGCCTCCGGCTTCCCTTAAAGCATGCAGCCACTTCTAGGAAGGTGGGCACATGGAGGAATGAGGAACAAAAAGATTAAAAGGGAAAGATGGAGAAATAACTGGAGGCAACCAGTTGGATCTATTATAACCAGGGCACGTTCCTAATTATAAATCAAAGTTGGCTCTAAACAGTATAGAAAAGATAAATATTCTCACGACCAAATCAAAAGTCCTTGATAAAGAGCTACTCTCGAAAAGTGAAGAATTAGACGGGTTTTCTTAATATAAACCCAGATCATCACATGTGAGATTTACTTAAATAGCAAAACTAAAGAAACATAATTTATTTAATTACTGACAATCTGCATCAAAATAGCAAGCTTTGGGATATTTTTTCCCTAAATTACCCTTTGGAAATTAACAAGCTTATTAAGTAGGAATTATTATTACTCTCTCTACTCTACAGATGAGGAAACTAAGGCTCAGCTAAATTGACATGTGACTCTCAAAGTAGAGTCTCTGGATCAACAGTATTAGTACCACTTTGAAATTTATTAAAAATGCAAATTTGGGCTCTACTTAATCAGAATCTTCAGGGATGGGGCCCAATAACCTATTTTTTTATTAAGTCTTCCAGGTGATTCTCACTCACAAAAGTTTAAGAACCACCACCCTAGACAATTACAAGTTGGATGTGAACACAGGCTGTCTTATCTCCACGGCCTGTTCAGTTAAGCAGCAGGCTAAACTGCCTCCCAGTAAACACAGAGTCATCTAAATACAACAGGCTATGAGAGAATGTATTACATTTCATCATAAAAAAGAAAAATATTAGATTGGGTAGAAAATCAGACTAAAGTAGAGCAAAGTATTACCATTTTCAGTACACGTGTTTCATTATTGATTCTGTTTCTATTATACACTTGATCCATATTATTTTAAAACATGGTAAATTATAGTGACCCTGTGATCTGCCTGCTCTGGCCTCACTTTTGGACATGGAATTGAGAGGTGTGGAGGGTGGAGTCCTCAAGCAAACTAGACTCTCTGTCTCAATGTATGAAAGAACTTCTTTTGATAATTTTATATTCAAATGATCTAATGTAGAATTAGTGGAAGCAATGCATCATGAGATGGCTGTGGGTTACTTGAATAGATATTTTTATAATGATTAAAGGCACACAGAATACCACATTCTTGAAATTATATTGCCTTGTGTTACAAAGAGCTTATTCTCCCCATAATGGCATCTTGATAGAATGTGGGTGGGCTGAATAGCTCCCAGGGCATTAGCAAAGCAATGACATAAAATCATTGTTTTATTTTCTGTAGCTCCTCTGGATAGCTTGAGGGAAATTATGTGACTGTTCTACAAATGATGGGTAACTGTGAATTCTGGAGAAATGAGTCAAGGGACACATGACATCATAAACTAAAAAAGGACAGCGTTTGGGCCCTATTTCATGCAATCAGGTCCCTGCGGTCTATTCTCTTTATATTTTGCAGATGTCTCCTCTGTGAGCTATGTAATTATTTTTACCAAAGTTGTATGCTTCTTAATTTCTTATGTTTTATTCTTTCCATTTTCAGACTCTAAAACTGAGAAATAAACTTGGTTTTTAATAGTTAATACAACATGGAAAAACAGCAAGATTTAAGGTGTATAACCAAGCAAACCACTTGGAATTTTACTTCAGTGCACCTCATCGATTTCTTTGGAAACCGAACTGATGTCTACTCAGGATGACTGGTGCCAACTTGGGCTTGGTAGCTGTATATTCACTAAATGACCTTGAGTAAACTCCATAACCTTTCCTCACTTAACCCAGGAACTGACTCATGGCTAGTAATTGATGTGTGTATTATTGCTATTGTCTCATCTCTCATGAGCATGGTAAAACATATAAAGTAGAAAAAGGCATGTATTTGTTAAAAGTTTGGGTATTTCCTGAGACATTCCATAGCTTTTATAAAAATTGCAGAAGTCATTGACTTTTAAGAAAACTTAAGTCTCAGAGCAAAAGTTGTATATTAATCATCACATCCTCAAGAAGCAGCCTCCAACTAATATTAAATAAATGTGTTGAACTGAATTAGCTTAACTGAAATTTCTTGCTTTTGAGGAAATGTACTAGAATATTTCTTTTCTTATGTCTGTCTTAAATAGAGAATCACAGATTTTCTTTATAGTTTTAGATACAGATATATTTCTTCTTGCCAAATGTTTTCCAAGCAAGGTATGTGAATTGCTTTTTTTTTAAATCATAGCATTTAGCAACAACATTTTTCATCTTTATGAAGACCCGACATGGAAAACATTGCCAAGATAACATTGAAGTGATAAATGCATTTTTGCCCAGCACACCAGCTAACTCTGGATGTGTTTCCTGTGCTTAGACCAAGATAGTGGTTGTTTAAAATTAGGCTGAGAATGTAGGTTCTACTTCCCATCCCTGATTACCTCTCCACCCAGGCTGGTAAACCTGTCTCACTTGCCACCTTGAAAATAAACAAGGTGGGAAGGTTTGAGCGGCTCCATGGCCACAGCTGAAATACTGACTCCAAGAGTTTGCACTGTTTCAGTCACTCAAGAATTCTACATTTGTGCACTTAAAGACAGGACATTTGAAAAACAAAACCACGTGGTTTTCTATTCTAAGAATAACATGAGGGGTATTACAAATACTTAACCATGGTGGCTGAGAGTTCTCAACAAGTTTGTGAAGGATTAGTTTTTGGCTGAAATGATTTTGTGAAGTCAATGTCATCACAGAGCTGTTAGGAACGTGAATCACCTCTATTTAAAATAAAGAATGCCATAAACTTATCTGTGATATTTAAGCTAAGGTTCTTTAAAACTTTTTCTAGACATTCACTGATATTCATCTGAATGATTTAAATAAATTCAACAAGATGCATATGATGGTTAATTTTTGTGTCAACTTGATTGGGCCACAGGGGATCCAGGTATTTAAACATTATTTTCGAGTATGTCTTTTAGGGTATATCAGGATGAGATTAGTATTTGAATCAGAGTAGATGGAGTATAGCAGATTGCCTCTCTCCAATGTATACAGATTTCATGTAAACTACTGAGGGCCTGAATAAAACAAATAGGCGGAGGAAGAGAGAATGTCTTCTCTCTGCCTGATAGTTTGAGTTGGACATCAATCTTTCCCTGTTCTCAAACTGGGACTTGCACCATCAAGTCCTGGTTCTCAGATCTTTTGATCTGGACTAAAACTTATATTATTTGCTTTTCTGGTTGTCAGGGCCTTGGACGTGGACTAGAATTACATCACCAACTTTCCTGTATCTTCACCTTGCAGACAGCAAATTGCACGACTTTTCAGCCTCCAAAATCACATGAGCCTCGTAGGGGGTATGTCTTATGTCCAATAGTCCTCATCTTTAATTTCATAATTCACTGACCTATACTCATATCTATTTTGATTAAAGACAACTTTGTAGTTTTCTGAATATAAAAAGTACAGATTTATTGCATACAAAGTTGCCTACATTAATACAAAAAGGAGAAAATAAAACTCCATAATCTCACTGTCCAGAGATGTTGGTTTTATATTTATGTTAGGCACATATACCTTTAATGTAAACACAACTTTACTGAGATGTTGTTTTTAGACAGATATACCTTTTTCATAAACTTTTTAAAGGATTAACATACATACAAAAATTATACAACTCATTGTAAATAGCTCCATCTAGCCAGCACCCATTTCAAGATATAGAATATTGGCAGTCCCCAAGAATTCCCCTCATGCTCTCTCCCAATTATTACCTTCCTCCGGGTGGTACCGTGTTTCCCTGAAAATAAGACCTACACAAAAAATAAGCCCTAGCAGGATTTCTATGCATTTGTTAAATATAAGCCCTACCTAATAATAAGACCTAGTGATGCATTTGGGTGCAGAGTGGTAAGGAAGACTGGAATACCTTTTATCTGCCACAATTCTTTTCTCCTGGCCATTTGCACATGCGCAGGTGCGCATGTGGTAACTGCGGTCGCAGGCATCCTATTGCACACATGCAAATGGCTAGGGGAAAGGAGTTCACACATCACTAGCGCCAGCCCCACCAACAAGGTCAGCTCCCAGTATCAGGTTCCAGAAGAAGATGACTTAACTGTATTTGAATAAATGTAGATTGTTGTATTATACTTAATAAAAAATAAAACATCCCCTGAAAATAAGCCCTCGTGTGTCTTCCTGAGAAGAAATAAATATAAGACAGTGTCTTATTTTGGGGGAAACACAGTACCTAATTCCGGTACCTAACTTTTGTTGTTCAATATTTTGATTGTGAGATTATCCATATTTTTTATACAGTTGTAGTTGATTTATTTTACTGCCATATAGGACTCCATTGTTGTACTTATCATTTTTAACTTAATGATTTACTTAATAAGGATAGTCCTGTAGCTATAGTCAACAAATATTTTTCAACCATCTGCTATATTCTTCATTCTGTACTAGATATTCATTTGAAATGTCTTCAATGTCTGTGATATTTGTTTCATTACATGACTAGACCATTCACTTTGTTTTAGTAATCCTCAACTATGGTGAAAAAAAATATGCTGATTCCATGTTTAGAACTGTAAGAAGGAATTTGTGCTTCAGTGAAAAACTGTACGGTCTAGAGTCTAAAGGATATACCATAGGATTATCTGATTGTGATTTCACAGAAATGACTTTACAGCTCTGTAAATAAACTGTAAACTTATAGAAAAGAAGGTAATTCTTATCTACAGACATGCAAATTCTCTGCAGTAGATAAAGAACTGACTTCTCTCTCATCCCCAGAAACTTTCCATTTGCACATACATTTCAAAATTCCTTTCTCTACATGTGTTATGGCCTTAAGTTTCTGTCTTGAGCCAATTATTATATTCACTTTAATTCCTCCTTGCTGATTAATAAGTAGGGTTAAATGTTTAACATGTTTAATTTTGTACATATAAGACAATCATGATTTTATGAACATTAGGTAGAATTTTATAATTCTTAATTTCTTCAGTAGCAATCTAAGTGATGCTACACAAATGCTGAACATTTTCGCTTAGTTCTAAAGATAAAGTAACTGCCTGAAGATAGGGCACAAGGGATCTGTTTAGTCTTGTTGGTTTAAATATTTTTCCTATTTCCTGGACTATCATGGTTGGTTGAAATCAATTGGAATATCTTCCACCTATTACCTGCAGAATTCAAACAAGTCCCATATTGAATTTTTCACTTCAGACATTTCACACATTCTTTATTATTTAATGCACATTTCACTTCACATCATTGTGTATCGATTACTCTCTGTGTCAAGAATTTAATCTCAGATTCCACGGGCAGGCCACATTACTATGGATGGGATTTTCTGCACCCTGGTTTCCCCTTGTTGAAACTTACTCCAGTCACTGTAAGTTCTTTCCTCTGTCTGTTTGGCACACAGCAACCATTTAACACTGTTTTAGGACTGGATGAATAGATGTTAACATAGTGCTACAGCTTAAATGTGTCCCCTCCAGAATTCATGCTGAAACTTAATCCCCATGGTAGTGAAAGGTGGGGCCTTCTGGGAAATGATTGAGTCATGAGGGTTCCATAAAGATTAGTGCCTTGTAAAAAGTCAGGAGGAAGTGGTTTCAGGCCTCTTTAACCCTTTCACCTTTCACCATGTGAGGATACAGAATTTCTCCCTCCAGACAACAAACCAGCAAGACAACATCTCTCTTAGAAGCAGGGACAAGGCCCTCACCAGTCACCAAAGCCCCTAGAATTTTGGACTCCTTCACTTTCAGAACTGTGAGAAAATTTATTTCTATTATGTATAAATAACTCAGCCTATTTTGTTATCAGTGCCAGCAGATTAAGACACCTTGCTACCAATTTTTTTTATGCAACATCAGTTATTAAAGGTGTTTGTGTAATGATTTCAGAATATAGCAGCTGAGTTCTTGAAGTTTCTAAAATTTGAGAATGTTCAGCTAAGGTGACAAACACATGTAAAAATAAGGAAAAGCCTAACCATACTCATTTTAATTCAATGTTTAAAAGTTATGAAATACTTAGATTTTGCAACTCTAACAGAAATAGGGATATAGAGTTGTTCGTTTCTCTTGCTAAATTTATTGGTTTAGGAGAAAACTCACAATGAGGTAAAAATTTCATCCTTCATCTTCCTGAGAGTTGTATTTTCTAGACTCTAAGCTCCAAAGAACCATATTTGTCAGAATCACTACTATAAATCTAGTGTCTAACACCATGTCTGGCATGAAATGCATAAATTATCCTAAATGCCCTCCTTGCAATTGTGTTTATATTTATAGAAAGTGTGCCTGTGATGATATCATGAGAGGAGCACAGCACCTGGATTTCTTCCTCTCTGAGGCTGAAGCACAGAACAGATGGATCCTGTCATGAAGCCTGTCCTGCCATGGCCTGTGCTCTGCCAAGCGGTGATGCTTACCCTGACTCTCTCAGTGGCTGACAAACTAGGAATGAAATTGGCTTCATCAATACAGAGATCATATTCATCCTGGGTCCTTCACTACTCCAGAGACACATAGTAACTTACAGTATGGATATCTTTTACAGACATGGGACTTAATTGGAGGAAGGAAATGAATGTGTGGGTATATTTGGTTGTTTAATTTAAATTATGAAGTTAGAGAGTTGTCAAATGAATTATAACTCAGGTCAAAAAAGAAGTAAATCTGGGAGAATGTGACATGCTTCTTAGCACATCTGAGCAATTTGCAGGTGGCAGGGTGGTCTATATGTTGCAATTCCATAGGTAAGAGCCTTTTGTATGTATACCCTTTGACCCACACTTGGTGGCCTTTTTAAAGGGGATCAAAGAAACTACCTTCACTTTCAATTCCCAATTTCAAGAAAATGGATGGTTTCTCTCCCCTCTTTCTTATTGACTAGCAAAACTGCCTTCACTCCTTCCCAACCTTCACAGTAAGGCCCAAGAGTGGCTTTAGAGGTCATCACAAAATCAAAAGAATGGGGGAGACACATGACAGTTCTTAGTCCTGAAGTGTCAGACTTGCTTGATCCATTCTGAGGTGCATGTCTATGTAAATGAACATCTACTTAGAGATGGACCCTCTGCCTCCCACCTCATCCAGCAAATCTTTAGCTCAAGATCATGCCTTCTCCCTTAATTACTTCCTACTGTGTTAAGAGCTTGTGGTCTTTGGAAGTAAAATCAACAAGAATTTTTTTAACTGCCCTTTTAAAAAGGGATGAAACCCTGATAGGCTACAACAGGAGTCAACAGACTTTTTCAGTAAATGACAAATAGTAATTATATTTTCAGCTTTGAAAGCCATACAGTTTCATCACAATTACCCATAACCAGTGACCACTGCACATGAAAGCAGCCATACCCAATATGTCAATAAATGGACATGGCTGTGTTCCAATAAAACTTTATTAACAAAATAGTCAGTGTGCCACGTGGGTTATGGTTTGCCAGTTCCTGGGCAAGAAGGCTTTAGACACCAAAAAGACTTGGCTAACAGGTAGGTAGACATATAATTATGTAAATACATAAAGTGTATTTATTACACTCTGTAATAAACTGACCTCAGTTACTCTGGTGGATATCAGCAGCTGTGTATAGTCACAGTGGGTGAGGTTTACCACACTGCTCACATCTAAATTAGATTATAGCAAAAGCAAGTTTCTGATCAGATTTTGTCATACTTAGATTTATTAGCAAGTAGGCAGAAAATAAGTCAAGCAAATTTCATAAAGTCCAGTCTCTATGTCCTTTTTTACACGCAAGAAATGAAAACAGAAAAACTTCATGAAAGCTTCACCCGCACAAATGTGATAATTTTATAGCTGCAGGATGCAAATAATCATCTCTTGGAGTTGGGAGATCCCAAACCCTCCAACTTAGTGGTGGGATGGAGGACTATCTGAAAATCAAGACTAGGTAACTGAGTTGATGCCTGGGGCAAGGGTTGGGAGTGTGGTGTTGGGTTTCTACATTATCTTCAATGCCACTAAATTACCAATGAGAGCTAATTTCAAATATCTATTTTGCTAATTAATAATCCACATATTTTATCATTAATAACCTACTTCTATCTTTCATCATGCTAATTTTCTAAGTCTTTAGTGTAAATCAGTTCTGAAGAGAACAGAAAAAGCACTTATAGTAGCCACCTGTGTAGTAAGAATCTCTTGATGAAATACTAGGAGACTGCCCCATCCTGGGAACTCTCAAATAGGATTTATGACTATCTTTCAGGTGAAGATGACGTTAACACACACACTTCTATCCTACTGTCTATGCTAAAAAAATACTTTATAAATATTATAACTCACATTTTTTTTAAACTGGGTTTTTTTCCCCATATAGGACACCACTTGATAGGCTCTATCAGAGTTTACCTGATGGCAGGAGGTTAAAGTGCCCCCACAAAGAGCAAGCGGAAAATGACAAAAAGACTAAACATAAAGAGGAGGAGGTGGTATCCTAAGTGTGGCAAAACCTGTCCAGGACCAGAATAGTTTGGATAGTTTGGGAAGGATAGTTTGGTCCAATCTAGAGGACCAAAACTAGATTGTGTCTTCAGGTACCCAGAGTGAGATGGTGAAGTGTATGGTTATTCCAGGAAATCTATCCCAATAAGAAAAGAACTCTATTCAGTGTAAAGTGTGACAAGAATAAAGTGGGCCAGTAGGCCCAGGAAATCAAGTGGCTGTCTGAGAGATTTGGTAAGACAGAGATTAGCAACTCCATGTATGTTACAAATAGAAACAAGGGAAGCAGACTCAGAAAGGGTGGGCACCCATCTTCAGTTCCAGAAGGATAGAAGGACAAGTGCAGAAAAGTGCTCTCATTATAAGGTCAGTTGCCTTTTTGGTGGTCCAGGAAAGGAGCAAGGAAACTGTTAAGTCCTTCAATTTGATTTCTGTGAGCTGGACTTGGACCAGACAGGTTGTGCCAAGAACAAACAAAAACACAAAAAACTGAAGATGACTATAGACTTTGAAGACAATTTATTCTGAGTTAAGAAGATTAAAAACAGAGGTCAGGCTAGGTGGAATTGGCAGATCAATAGCTGTTCCTGGTTTACAAAGGAAACAGCTCCAAATCTTCTTCTCTCCAAGCTTGTTTTAGATCTTTCTGTTAACTATTCTGTTTAGCTCACATCTGAGGTCACTCAATGTTTCTGGTACTCTGAGACTGTATTCAGCGTATGCTGACAACTTTAAGGGTTTTTCCACTGGAAGAAAGGACCCAGTTGGTCATCTTCAGATAGGAGTTCTGCAAAGTAGTTTTCCTTGCAGAGGACTTTATCAAACCCAGGCAAATCCCAGTGCTACACAAATACTGTAGTTGTAGAGAGAATCCCACACAGGCATTTAATTCAAGCAACATGCAACACAATAAAACTCAAGTGCGATGAAAAATGGTGGACATTTTGTTGAAAGTATTTGTAGGTCTATTCGAACTGGCCATGATATACATAGCCAAGCACTTAGGAAGTGAAGAGACCATCATATAATGTCTTCTGGAAGTAATAACTTTTATTATTAAAAATTTCAAAGAACTGAACCAGAATCCTTGGAGGTTGGAGTCTAGGCTTCAGCTCAACAGAATTCACTAAAAATCATGAAGGCTGGTGGGCATACAGGGGGTCCAGGGAAGCTTTGTTCCAGTTCCTTCTTTCTGGGGATTGGTGAACTCAGCCTGGGACCTTTGCTCCATAGGGAAATGGCAGTTCCTAGTCAACATAGTGATCTTCTACTCCTTTCTGAGCCCCTTCACACTAACACTAGTGGTAGGAAGGTAACTCAACAAGCTACATATAAACATTCTCCTTAGTCATTAAGGAATAATTACTTGGAGTGGAGGTAAGATGGCTGACTGGAACTAGCTTTCCACAGAAGCTCCCATCCAGAAGGAAATTTAAAGGAGAGAAGTTTAGCAAGTAAGCTAATGGTTTGGAGCTGAGCCAAGAGAGAAGGTTGAAGAACACACATCAACCCTGCTGAGGCAAGCTGAGACCCCAAGGAAACAAACAATAGGGGCGAAATCCATTGTCAAGCTAATGGGAGTTCCCTCCCGCATGAGAGCTGCTTGCATACATACAAACAAGTGAACAGAGTTCAGATCCCTTCCTATTTTATCCCATGGAAGAGACCCTCTAAAAACTGGAACTCCTTTCCCAGAGAGGACCTAGCAGTATGCCATGGCACTCTTCTGCCAGGCATAAAACTGTATAAAACTGTATATATTCTCTACCTGCAATTCTGAACTCCCAGCACTCCCCTCCACTCTCACCCTGGGGTTTGGAAGCCTGTCCCCCATGGAGTCCAGATTCTTGGGCATTTTCTTGAGAGGTGTGGACAAGCATGGGCTGTAGCTGGTCTGTGCTGATTCTGTGGCCCAGGAGTAAGGAGAAAACAGTGAACTGAGCGAACCCAGGAGAGGGAGAGGCAATGCTCCATGGCACAGAGCAGCAGTGGCAGTGGCAGGAACAATAGGGTTCACATCCCTGGGGATATTTTAAAAAGACACTCCCTGCCTCTCTGGGCAACAAGAGAAAGCCAGGAATCTTCTCTGGTGGCAGCCACTGGTGGAACAGATCTGGGACAGAAACTCAAGTTACATGAGTAAAGGGTATGCCTGGGGCGTATCTGCCTGGGTGGGGCATGGCAGGGACTAGAATACGTGTGAGCAGAGGCAGCATACTCCCAGGGAAGGGCTGAGCTACAAGGACTGCTTTACTGAGTCTAAGCTGCACCTGGCCATCAGAAGATCATAGCTGAGACAAAAGCAGGCAGGGAGAGACAGAAACCAAGAGCTGAGTATGAGCTCTAACTTGTCCTGCCCCAACACAGAAAGCAACAGAGATAGACACGCCATCTTTGGGCAGCAGCATAAACCAGGGCTGAGTCATAGTTTCTGTGAACTCAAACAGCACCTAGTCCATAGGGGAATATAGCCAGCACAAAATAAATTCTGTCAAAATATATGTGTCAGCAACATCAAACAGGGGCAGGGCTGGAATTCAGTGAAATGCCCCAGCTTCCAATAAGCATCTGAGGTTGTCAGGCCTCAGCTCCCCCTGCCAGATAGTGGCAGAGAGTGGTGGCCTGGCTGAGGAGACATAGATCTCCCTGTGACTCAGGCAGGTGCAAACCCCTGGAGCATCTACTCATCGGAGGAAACTGGGTCACAGCCCTGCAGGGTTAGCAGTGACTGGGTGACAAAGATGCAAGGTAGGGAAGGAGGCATCAACCTTCCCAGACTAATCCATTTGCTGGATGGGTCCTTCCAACCTCACGGAGCACTGGAGCTACTCATACTCGAGCTGCCAGCAAACCCCTGCTATCTAGTTGCCAGAGACATTTTGAACTCTCCCATCTGATACCGGTGCTGACCAGTACAATTAATTTGGACCTCTTGAACTGGGCCAATCACTCAAGGACTATCCAAAATGGTACCCTGGGTGTGTGGTTGTGGGAAGGTTTGATTTTCACTTTCTAACTGTTGCCCATGGAGAGTGGGGTGCCTTAATTGCTGGTATTTCTCCACAGCTGAGACTTCAACCCAGAGCAACTGATTCACTAGGGTAGGACAGAGACCAGCTGAAAACAAGACAGAAGCACTTAGCCCCACTACACCAAGCAGGTCCCCAGTATCTCAGGCCATAGCACAGTACAGGTCCTTTGCAAAGCTCTAGGGGAAAAGGTATAGACACCAGTCACAGCTCTTGGGCAAAGAGCTGGTTAATCACTACTCCAGGAGTCCCCAACCCAACTTTACCTTATCTAGTCATCTAGCCAAACAGAATAAAATAATCATGGGATGGAATTGGTGGAAAAACTGATAACATGAATAATCAGAGTAGATCAACTCCCCCAAGGAATGACATGGTGGACACAACTGAAGATCCCATTCATAAACAAATGACTGAGATGTCAGAAATAGAATTCAAAATTTGGATTGCAATAAGATGAATAGAGTGAAGGTAAGTTGGAATTAGAAATTCAAGGAGCATTTCAAAAATAGTCTCAAGAATTCAGTGAATTCAAAGACAAAATCACCAAAGATTTTGACACAGCAAGACAAGAACTTGCAGCCCTCAAATATCTGAGAAATACAGTAGAATCCTTCAGTAACAGAATGGAGCATGCAGAAGAAGGGATTTCTAACATTGAAGACAAAGTTTTTAAATGTTCCCAAACACTCAAAAAGGAAGAGAAGTGGAGAGCAAAAATGGATCATTCTCTCAGAGAGCTCTGGGATAATTTGAAGAAAACTAATATTCGCCATATAGGAATTCCTGAAGGCAAGGAGGAGGCTTTGAAAGACACAGATGCCCTACTATATGAGATAATGAAGGAGAACTTCCCAGACATGGCAAGAGATTCTGAAATTCAGATAGCAGACAGTTTCAGAACCCCAGCACAACTCAACCCAAATAAAACATCTCCGAGACACATTATAATTAACTTCGCCAAAGTTAAAATGAAGGAGAAAGTTCTGTAAGCAACCAGACATAAGAAAACCATAACCTACAAGGGAAAGAATATTAGAATGACTGTAGATCTCTCTGCTGAATCCTTTCAAGCTAGAAGAGGGTGGTCATCAACTTTTAATCTCCTCAAATAAAATAACTTTCAACCTAGGATCCTGTAACCAGTGAAACTGAGTTTCATTTATGATGGAGAAATTAAATACTTTAATGACATTCACATGTTGAAGAAATTTTCCATAACTAAACCAGCTCCCCAGGATAGTCTCAGATCTGTCCTCCATAATAGATATTCTCAGACCTATCCTCCATAATAACCAGCACAATCCTCCACCACAAAAGTAAACTCACTCAGAAACTTTTGATCAAATTCCAACTTCCACAGTGGTGAAAGGATTAAAAAAGTCCACTGGACTTTCGAAAAACACGATCCCCAAAATTCTACCAGGCTTATCAATATTTACAATTAATGAGAATGGCTCAAATTGTCCTCTAAAGAGGTGCAGTTTGGCTGACTGGATAAAAAAAACTCAGGCCATATATCTGCTGCATACAAGAATCTCATCTTACCTTCAAATATAAACATAAACTCAGTGTGAAGGGATGGTCATCTATATTTCAGGCAAATGGAAATCAGAAAAAAAGTAGGTGTTGCATTTTTATTCTCAGATACAATAGGCTTTAAACCAACAAAAGTAAGGAAAGATAAGGATGGTAACTTCATATTTGTTAAGGGTAGCACTCAACATGATGAGCTTTCAATTATTAACATTTATGCACCCAACCAGAATGCCCCACAATTTATAAGAGAGACTATAACAGGCATGAGCAACTTGATTTCCTCCAGCTCCATAAAAGTCGGAGATGTTAACATTCCTTTGGCAGTGTTGGATAGCTCCTCCAATAAGAAGCTAAGCAAATAAATTTTAGACTTAACCATTCAACAATTGGATTTAACAGACATCTACAGAACATTTCATCCTAACAAAACTGAATACACACTTTTCTCATCAACCCATGGAATATACTCCAAAATTGATTACATCTTAGGTCACAAGTCTAACCTCAGCAATTTTAACTGAATATAACCTATTCCTGGCATCTTCTCAGACCATCATGGAATCAAAGTTGAACTCAGTAACAACAGAATATGCATAATCACATAAAAACATGCAAACTAAGTAACCTTATGCTGAAGAATAGATGGGTCACAGATGAGATTAAGAAGGAAATTAACAAATTTTTGGAACAAAAAGATAATGAAGACACAAATTATCAGAACCTCTGGGATATCCCAAATGCAGTCTGAAGAGGGATATTTATAGCACTGCAAACTCTCATCAAGAAAATGGAAAGAGAGGAAATTAACAACTTAATGGGGCATCTCAAGCAACTGAAATAGGAAGAACATTCCAATCCCAAACCCAGCAAAAAAAAGAAATGACCAAAATTAGAGGAGAATTAAATGAAATTGAAAACAAAAGGATTATACAACAGATCAGTAAATCAAAAAGTTGGTTTTTTGAAAAGGTCAATAAAATAGATAAACCTTTGGCTAATCTAACCAGGAAAAAATGAGTAAAATCTCTAATTTCATTAATCAGAAATGGTAAAGACAAAATAACATCAGACTCCTCAGAAGTTAAAAAAATCCCTAATGAATATTACAAGAAATTCTATTCTCAGAAATATAAAAAATATAAAATATAAAAATATAAATATAAAAGTCTAAATTCTCTCAATTGATGCAGAAAAAGCTTTTGATAATATCCAGCATCCCTTCATGATCAGAACACTTAAGAAAATGGGTATAGTAGGGACATTTCTTAAACTGATAGAGGCCATCTACAGCAAACCCACAGCCAGTATCATATTGAATGGAGCTAAATTGAAATCATTTCCACTCAGATCAGGAACCAGGCAAGGTTGCCCATTGTCTCCACTGCTTTTTAACTTTGTAATTAAAGTCTTAGCCATTGCAGTTAAGCAAGAAAATGCAATCAAGCGTATCCACATAGAGTCAGAGGAGATCAAACTTTCACTCTTCGCAGATGATATGATTGTATATCTGGAAAAAACTAGGGATTCTACTACAAAACTCTTAGAAGTGATCAAGGAATACAGCAGCATCTCAGGTTACAAAATCAACACTCATAAATCTGTAGCCTTTATATATACCAATAATAGTCAAGCTGAAAAAACACTCAAGGACTCTATTCCGTTCACAGTAGTACCAAAGAAGAAGAAATATTTGGGAGTTTACCTAACAAAGGATGTGAAAGATCTCTATAAAGAGAACTATGAAACTCTAAGAAGACAAATAGCTGAAAATGTTAACAAATGGAAAAACATACCATGCTCATGGCTGGGAAGAATCAACATTGTTAAAATATCCATACTACCCAAAGCAATATACAATTTTAATGCAATCCCTATTAAAGCTCCACTGTCATACTTTAAAGGTCTCAAAAAAATAATACTTAGTTTTATATGGAATTAGAAAAAATGTCGACTAGCCAAGACATTACTCAGAAATAAAAACAAAACAGGAGGAATCATGCTACCAGACCTCAGACTATACTATAAATTGATAGTGATCAAAACAGCATGGTACTGGCACAAAAAACAGAGAGGTACATGTATGGAACAGAATAGAGAACCACTAGATGAAGCCAGCTACTTACCGTTATTTGATCTTTGACAAGTCAATTAAAAACATTCAGTGGAGAAAAGATTTCCTATTTAACATATGGTTCTGGGTGAACTGGCTGGTGACATGTAGAAGACCGAAACTGGACCCACAACTTTCACCATGAACTAAGACAGACTTTTGCTGGATTAAAGATTCAAACTTCAGACATGAAACTATAAAAATACTAGAAGAAAGTGCAGGGAAAACTCTTGAAGAAATTGGCCTGGGCAAATATTTTATGAGGAAGACCCCTCAGGCAATTAAAGCAACACCAAAAAAAAATTACTGGAACCTACTCAAACTAAAAAGCTTCTGCACAGCAAAGAACACAGTAAGTAAAGCAAGCAGACAGCCCTCAGAATGGAAGAATATATTTACAGTTTATATCTCTGACAAAGGTTTAATAAACAGAATCCCCAGAGAACTCAAATGTATTAGCAAGAAAAGAATGAGTGATCCCATCTCAGGGTGGGCAAGAGACTTGAAGAGAAACTTCCCTGAAGAAGAAAGGCACATAGCTTAAAGACATATGAGAAAATGCTCATCATCTTTAATCATCAGAGAAATGCAAATCAAAACTACTTTGAGATACCACCTAAATCCAGTAAGATTAGCCCATATCACAAAATCCCCAAACCAGAGATGCTGGCGTGGATGTGGAGAAAAGGGAACACTTCTACATTGCTGGTGGGAATGCAAACTAATACATTCCTTTTGGAAAGATGTTTGGAGAACACTTAGGGATCTAAAAATAGACCTGCCATTGGATCCTACAATTCCTCTCCTAGGTATATATCCAGAAGACCAAAAATCACTGTATAACAAAGATATTCACATTAGAATATTTATTTCAGCCCAATTCATAATTTCTAAGTCTTAGAAGAAGCCCAAGTGCCCATCAACCCATGAATGGATTAATAAATTGTGGTACATGTACCCCATGGAATATTGTGCAGCCTTAAAGTAAGATGGAGACTTTACCTCTTTCATGTTTACATGGATGGAGCTGGAATATATTCTTCTTAGCAAAGTATCTCAAGAATGGAAGAAAAATG